>NC_060215.1:151992500-152305000 GCF_021130785.1 Homalodisca vitripennis
CTGATGTGGAGTATAACGGAATCCCAGTTCAACTTAACGAACATTATCGCCTTGCAAAAACTCCTTGTACAAACTGAAAAACACGATGTAGATAGCAGATATTGAATTCTTGTTAAACGTTAACAAAATATTGTAATTTTTTGTTCCAGTGTGTTTGAACATGGTTTTAGTTACCACGCAAATTTATATTTTTTTAGATGATTTACTATTTTAAAAACTGAATGTGATGTTATAAACGGAATCCAGTCAACTTAACGAACATTTATTCGCCTTGCAAAAACTCTTGTACAAACTTAAAAACACGATGTAGATGGCAGATATTGATTCTTGTAAACGTTACAAAATAATTGTAAATTCTTTGATGCTTATTATAGTTTACAAACTGAATGTGAAGTATAAACGTAATCCAGTCAACTTAACGAACATTATCGCGCCTTGCAAAAAACTCCTCTGTACAAACATAAAAACACCGATGTAGATAGCAGGATAATTGTATTTCTTGTAAACGTTACAAAATATTGTAATCTTTTTTGATGATTACTAGTATTAAAAAACTGATGTGAGTATAACGGAAGTCCAGTTCAACTTTAACGAAACATTATCGCCTTGCAAAAACTCCTGTTATACGAAACTAAAACACCCGATGTAGGATAGCAGATAATTGATTTCTTGGTAAACGTTTACTCAAAATCTTGTAAATTTTTTTTGTCCAGTGTGTTTGAACATGGTTTGTTTAAACAGCCAATTTTATTTTTTTGATGGATTACATGTTTAAAAAACTGATGAGAAGTATAAACCGGAATCCAGTCAAACTTAACGAACATTTATCGCCTTGCAAAAAAAAACTCCTGTACAAACTAAAAACACGATGTAGATAGCAGATATTGATTCTTGTAAACGTTACAAAATATTGTAATTTTTTGTCCAGTGTGTTTGAACCATACTATT
Source organism: Homalodisca vitripennis (assembly GCF_021130785.1). Classification (NCBI taxonomy): domain Eukaryota; kingdom Metazoa; phylum Arthropoda; class Insecta; order Hemiptera; family Cicadellidae; genus Homalodisca; species Homalodisca vitripennis. The sequence goes on from NC_060215.1 coordinate 151,993,449, forward strand.
TAAATTGATCTGTCCCTAAAAATCATTGATCCTTAGCCTTTGGAAAATTACACTTTCACAGTACAAAGTTTTCCCGAGTTTGATTGGTCTTTGCAAAATTCAAAACAAATAGATAATGGTTGATAGAATCTCTGACCATGCATATTTATTACACATACCGTATGTAAGCAATATCAAGCCCTCTGCGTTGTTTGTACCACGGACTCAAATTAAATTTACTTTACAATAAAGTTGTATTTTAATGTTTAGATCCTAATTTTTTAACGTAAGCATATTGGATGCATAGTATTTTTACAGGTAGTATATTTTTTATTATAGGTAATTAATTATTTGTTTATTTTTAATATTAAGGTCAAATCACAACAATTAACAAATCGCAATATGATTAGAGTTTTATTGTTTTATTCAGTTAGAGGTGCTTATTCTTCACACCAACAAGGTGTAAGCGCTGATTCAAAGGGGGTGCTAAATCAGCACATGGACACGGTCAAGGCGCTGAATTAGGACCCCCTTTACTCGAAGGGTGTGCTTATTCAAGGCATGGCTCCCATGCTTTTATTTTACACCTCGTCCTGTTAAGCAAGTGGGAATGGTATTATTGACTATAAAATAAGCTAGACATCTTAATGTATTAACCAGTTTGTTTCAGTACAAAATTTATTTTGTACGACGTAATAAAGTGATAAGAGGTGATAGTAAATCAGAGAAAAACAAGCTAAAAGGTATTAGTTGTTTTAGTTTATTATAATAAGAAGACCAATTTATAAATATTATTTTTATGTACCAATTCAAGATAAACAAAACAATATACCGTTTCATGGGGTAGAAAAGAGAAATAAGTTGCAAAATCTTCCAGAATTATAGTTATGGTATACATAACTCATGGTTTTAAACTGAATGTTTCAATATAATTTCAAGCACTAAGATATAGCCCTACATTGTAAGAACCTAGCCTTATTAGTACTACTATATTGGCACAATAATAATAAATTGACAATTTTTCTCCTTGTTTTATTTAAGTAGCCCATTTCTTTATTTATGAATATTTCATCTAAAATTGTTGCTGTTTTGTCATGTGTGATAATTATATTTACAAAACTATACAAGTATGGTAAAATGTAAGTAATTAATTTTTACTACGTAATTGCGGTATTCTAATAACACTGAATTATACAGTTTAATATTTATTTATATTTTTGTGTCTATAAATAACCTTTACCTACTCAAAATATTATACAGTCGTTAAGGAAGAATACTAAATATTATACTAGATTAGCAGATGAGCTGCATATCAACATTCTGGTAAGAATGACTGATTGCAGCTTCTAAATAATAGTAAACCATCCAGGTGCCACACTACATAAGTAATGATGTAGCATGATTGTATTTAAACAATAAACAGTTAAATCTGCGGACGAGAGTGTATAAAAGTACGTTTAATTTTATAGTTTTGTTTGTATTTATATTGTATTATACCGAATTTATATTTATAGGGATAAACTTTTAAATATAACCACGTTTGATTTACGTTAAGAACATTTTGTAATTTTATTTAAAATACCAATAAGTATTAACTAGAGAAGAAAACCCAACTACAACAACGCCCCTAACAGACTAAGTGTAAACTAACTCATCCCGTCACCTGGTGGACAGGAACTGAACTAGCAGTATAGAACACAGCAAGGGGTCCGGACCCCCTCCCGAAATTTTAAGACATATTAAAAAATAAAGCATGGAGCAGGAGAAAAAAGGACAGTTATCATTACTCTTGTCTACAAACATTAAATTGATTCATTTCACTGATTGAAGTGACTGTTGTTAAAAATATAATTGTCCTTTCGTTTAAATCATAAAGTATCAAACGATACTTTTGGGCTCGGCCTTTCGGATAGAGTAGTGTAATCACGGTATTTCTATAGGGCGCGGTCACGTGACGTCGCAAAGTCACCTGAACCGTAACACGACGAACAGTTTAAATTAGCGACCACTTCGTTCAAATTCGTCGTGGGGACGTAAAGTGACTGCTTAGAATTAAGTTACGACGTTGATTTTAGGTGTAATTAAACTGTAAACGTGTATATAATTATCGAAAAACATCACTTTCGGTCGGAAAATACACTTGAAAACTCTACTGATTAGAACTTCAACTAATTTGGACTTCAATGATTGAGGTAAACGTGGGGTTTTCGATTGAGTTAGGACGACGATTTTTGTTATCATTAAACTGTACACCGTACCTATATAATTATCGAGAAAAAAAATCACTTCCGGTCGGTAAATACCGAAGAAAAGCTCTCTACAGATTCAAGTTTTGACGATTTTGGATTTCATTGGTTGAGTGGTTGAGGTAAAAGTGGTACTTAGGGTTATGTTAGGACCGTGATTTTAGGTATTAATTCAACGCCGACTAATACATATATAATTATCGAGAAAAAAACCAATTAAATCACTTTAAATTAGCGACTTTTTTCCTGTGAGTCCCACAGGGATCTATACTTGGACCAGTCTGTTCCTTGTGTACATTAGCAGGCGGAACCTATCGCTCCTGAGAGGGAAAATGGTCCAGTATGTTGACGATACAAACGCTCTGCATTAAAGCTCCAACAAAACATGAATTAGAAATCATTTCCTTTTTAGAACTGAATTCATTTATTCAGTTTTTTTCTAAATTAAATCTGAGGACTAACAACTTCAAATCAAATGCACTAATTTCTGTTTGCGGCAAAGAGAGATTGAGGATCGCGCTGCTGTGATGGCGGACGATGTCCTCATAGAGGAAACTGATTCCAAGTTCCTCGGAATGTACCTTAATCGAAGTCTGATTTGAGACAATCACATTGAAAGTACCTGCGCAAGGTTTCTTCAGGCATTTATGCTCTACGGAACCTTTCAAAATTTTGCTCCCGGGATGTACTAAAAATGGCCTACTTCGGCCTTGTACACCCCCATCTAATGTACGAGTTGAGGCTATGGGGCAGCTTTTCTAAATACAAGTTTGAGCGAGTATTTAGAAGTCAAAAGAAAGCTGTCCGCATCATTTCAAAATTGAAATCCCGAAATTCATGCAGAGATGCCTTTAGGGAGCTTGGATTGCTAACTTTGCCCTGTCTCTACATCCTCGATGTCGCCCTGTACTGCCGATTTAAGTGCGAGTTCGTCCGGGGCAGTGACGTCTATCAATACGGGACAGGAGGCAGGGACAACCTTCGGTTACATCCGCACAGAACAGCCGCATTCAAACGTTTGCCATCCGAGGTTGGTGTTAAGCTGATCAACAAGCTCCCTGATGAAATCAAAAATTTGAATGAACCAACAAAATTTAAAGCTCGATTGAGACACTTTTTGGTGTCGAGGGTGTTTTATTCAGTGGAAGAGTTTATGATGAGCCACTGGGATGAAATTTAAAGTAATTCGATCATCCTCTATTTCTGGTGGTAAAATTTAGAAGATTTTAAAACGTATGGCTGTAAGTATGTATCAGTCTTAGGAATGAGTGTGGACTGTGTATGAACGGGTATGAATGGGGGCAATTTAAAATAGATATACATATTTCTAAATAATTTAATTCGACGATTGTATGCAATTTTTATTATTGTTGACACAATAAAAAGTATTATTATAATTATATTATTATTACCTCCGGTCCGAATATACCGAGGAAAAGCTCTACTGATTCAGATTTTGGATTTCACTGGTTGAGTCGTTGAGATAAAAGTGGTACTTAGAATTATGTTAGAACATTGATTTTAGGTATCAATTGAACGCCGACTAATATCTATATAATTATCAAAGAAAAATTGAAAAATCGCTTCCGGTCAGATAATACACCGGAAAAACTCTACTGATAAGAAGTTCCGACTACTTTGGATTTCACTGACTGAGGTATTATTTCATTTTCCTTAGTATATTCCGATCGGAAGTGATTATTTTTGTATTTTTTTCTCGATAATTATATATTTATTAGTCGGCGTTGGATTAATCTCTAAATTCAATGCCCTAACATAATATATTTTAAGTATCAATAAAGCTTCATTAAAAAATCTTTAGTAACTGAAAAATAAATTTGTTATAACAAAGTAATAAACATTTTAAACCATAACAAGATTTGTAATTTGTTTCTTAATAGGGTTTTCGGTGAGCCGGACAAGTTACCAATAAGAGGTGTAAGTTGTTTTAGTTAATTTTAATAAGAAGTATTTTAGTTTTTTGTTGGAATATACCAATTCAAGCTAAATTCAGGAACTATACAATAATTTGAGTTTAAAAATTATTCTTAAATGTGCTGTTACTAAAATTTATATATAAAATGTATAATTTAATAATTGAGTTCAGTTTGTACAGAGATAAAACTGTAAATTGATTACTACGAGATAAATAAAAGTAATAAAAAAGGAATTGCTAACATCATGACGAGACAATACATTTATTTACCAGAACACCAACTCCATTTAAATATCATTATTTATTAATGAATCTGGTTATAATTATTTATATGTCTAGATATTGGAGTATCTCCACCAGAGGATACAGTACATAACTAATAAATATATTTTATTAGTCCCAGCATGTTACAAATAAATTGCACAACTCTGCTGCAAAAATTAATTAATTCAATTTTGGAAAGAAACATGGAGTTGTGTATCTCCATTTAAGTGTGAGATTTCGAAAATAGGTGAACAGTTTAACCCTTTGAACCCCAGACCAAAATATTGATGGTGGAAAAAACGTACCATAATCATTTGACCTAAGAACTACCGAGAATCCCCGGAGCAGAAACAGCTGTTTTGCATACTGTTTGTAAAAAATTAATACTTTTGCTATTTTTTATGCTATTGTCTTGTATTACACACCAAAATGTCCAGAATGAAATTGTATACACAGAAAAAGATTAGTCTGAAGTATAAAAAAATGTTTAACAGCATTAAAATAATTTTAAAATATATGTATATAGATTTTTAGGCAAAAAAATTGATTTTAAGATTTTTTAATTAAAAAATAAGAAATATTTTTACTATGGGCACCCACATTTTATTTTTCTAAATTTAGTTTTGTGTATGTACAAAAAAATTATATTGATATCTCTAAAAATAAACTTTTTTTGAATTTTTATATAAAAGTATGCGACTTGTAAAAACCTCTAGGCGTACAACACAAAAATCACTGATATTACCTAAATAAATAAATTAGTAAATAAATAAATAAAAAAAAATTAGTATTTTAATAAAATACATATACATATGTATTAATACTCATAAAATAAGTATTTTACGATTTCAAATAAATATGTATTAAACGCATATACCATGGCGACGATATTACGTCGCCCGGGGATTGTCGCAACTTCATTGGCGACGATACATCGTCGCCGCGGGGATCTTCGCATATCTTCTCGGCGACGATATTTCGTCGCCTGGGGTTCTAATTAGTGTCATTGATTAAGTGTAAAATTTTAAAATGTCACTCAAAGTTGGTGTTCCCATTAAAAAAGAACTTTTAAACCTACAAAATAATCTTAAAATTGCTGAGGAGTTTAAAATAATAAAATTGAACGCATCAACCTTTTAGAGTTCAGTGGAATATATAATAATAATTAAAGCAACTATCGACATTGTTACGTGGGAACAAAAATGAACTCACATTCAAATTAGAATAAAAATTTGCTAAGATTAAAATTTGATAGCTCCAAAAAGGAATAGTTATATAAATGTATAGAAAAATTAGGTGTGGCTAAAAAAAAATTTAAAACCCTACAATTTGACAGTAATGTAAAATAATAAGTAGAAATTTAAGTGACACAAATATGGAGGAAGAAGACTTAAGGGGTGTTTTTGAAAAAAAAAGATACTTTCAGTATAATTAAAAATAGTGATAATACCCCAATAATTAATTTAACTCGCAGAAAAGAGGGAGTGTATGGTAATGCTGAAGCTACTATTACTACCATATTATCAAAACTTCCTAATCTTGTTGAGAGACATTTAAACATCTTTAAATTACCAGTGTCTTGAATATTAATTAATTTCTTGAGTTTATAAAATCTTATTAAAATTAAATAACGAAATACATTTATTGGATACCGAATCTATAGAATCGTGCTTAGGTTATGCGACCGAACCTTTACTTTCCAAAATAATGGAGTGTAAATCGGAAAAAATACATTCAAGAGTTACATAGTGAAATGTTACATTATTTTGTACCACAAGGTTTGAAGGAAAATTTAAAAATGAAACTAGTAACTGGACAACAAAAACAAAGGGGACTATCCTTTATATGTATATAACTGAGGTTAGAGAAACCTCAAATATTTTAAACTGTAACTACAGAACTAGTGGAAATTATTAAGCTTGAATATATCAGGAAGATAGGACTAGGTTAGTATTCATGAACAATCAAACAAATTTTGTGGACCTTGATAGGTTATGTATACAAGCTAAAAATGTGGCATAAGCAAATTACCAAAGAAGAAATGTTTATGTTCAAAATGTTAATGTTAAACCAAGATTTGTTAGTAATATTCAGGAAGTTAAGAAATGCTATAATTGTAATCGAGTAGGTCATATTGCAAAAAATTGTTTCAGACTGAACAATAATTTAAGAAATTATGAACAAAAATTGATTCGAGGGAGACGTTTTACACCCCCTCAAGATGCCCCTCCCAATACACAGTAAACTTGTAAATAGTAAATGGATGCATAACAGTAACAAATTTAGTACTTTACAAAACAGTGTGTATAAAAAGCGAAGTTATGTACTTTTATTTATTGACAAAACCAGAGATGAAAGGAAACAATTTTAAACGCAAATGTATAACGCAAAACAATTCAAAACAAAACCGACACCTATTTTCAAATGGCAAGATACACTGAAGTAAGATTTTAAACCAGTCTGTGGGTCTTGTACTGTATCGACTCTTTCCCTTATAATCTTTGTTAAGATCCTCGTAAAGGCCAATGGCACATGACGAAGAGCAGAATAAGGATTCGAAAGAGACCAGCCTCTCCATAAAAATTAACGTCTATCATTTCATTTCTAAGATTAGTATTACAATTTTATATATGCATTGCAATTTTTTCACCAGTTGATGCCAGTTTATGAATTAATGCTTTTAAAAGAACTATATATTACTTAATTTTTGTATATAAAAACAAAATCGGCGATTTCGTTAATTTAAACTACAACACTGGTCTAACTGTTGATTAGAGCAGATTTAATATTAAATCGAGTTTAAAATGTAGTACTCAGAAATGTACAATGTGTATGATATTAAAACCAATAATCTGATATAATTCTTAAATTTAAAATTCAGTTTTCTTTTAATATCTGTAATATGTTTTAAATTGCTTATACCCTGTTATTATGTTGTTATTCTCTTTGCTTGATATTTCAAAAACCATCAACAGTTTACACACATCACAGTTGATGTTTATATTTTGCTTGTATCCAATTCTCTTTTACCACAGACCTATGTTTAAAATAAAATTATATATTTCGTTTCTTCCAAATAACGGTCAGGCTTAACAAATAAAACTTTATTACCTGATTGTTTTGTATGCATGGAAGAAAATTTATCAACGTATCGTAAGCAAAATATAACATCTTTATACTTCATAGAAATATTTTTATTAATAAACTGGTATGAACAATCTGCACTAATTCTTGATCATTTAAAATATATTTTTATTTAGTTTATATCTCATATACTTCCAGTATCGATTTATTGTGGTCAAACAATAACACATCGTTAAATAGTGTAGATTTATTGCATAATTATTTTCTATATCAGTGAATAAGTGTTTGTATTAAGGATAGTCCGGTAAATTTAGCAAAAAAATAGGGGTAACTTTGCATTAATTCCCAGAAAGCTGAAAATTTGCATAGATGTTAGGGACACAATTTTTATTAAATTTTGAAAAGTCCCCATCGATCCCATGTCTGCAAAACGTTTTATTCAAGGTCAAATTTCACAAAAATAGGTTTTTTGAACTTTTCAGCAAAACGGTTAGTTTTATGAAAAAATATGTCAAACAAAAATTCTAGACCATGCAATTATCTACAAAAATGCTCCTTATACTTTTTTTCATAACACTAACCATGTACCTGATCGACAACGACCACACTAACAAGAGTGCAACGACTAAAAAGAAGAATAATAACCAAAAATTAATTAAATTTTACTGGAATAGACTGTGGAATAGGCCTACCGGGGAAACCACATTAAAAAAATCGCGCTAGGTACACTACCTCATGGGTGGCGTGGAAACGTGTTCATATTATAGACAATACAGCGTAAGAAAATTTTGTAATTGTTTTATCTAAAAAATGGTTAGGTTTATGAAAAAAGCATAAGGAGCTTTTTGTAGATAATTGTATGATCTACAATTTTTGTTTGACAAGTTTTTTCATAAAACTAACCGTTTCACTGAAACATTAAAAAAACCTATTTTTGTGAAATTTGACCTCGAATAAAAAAATTTGCAGACATGGAATGGATGGGGACTTTTCACAATTTCATAACAATGGTGTCTCTAACATCTATGCAAAATTTCAGCTTTCTGGGAATTTTTGCAAGGGTCAATGTCTAAATTGACCGGACTAGTGGTCCTTTGCTCGATGTACTGAACGCCTTTGACACAGTGAACCATAACATTTTATTGAACAAATTATATCAATGTGGAATGCGTGGTTTCAGAGTTACTTGGAAGATAGGAAGCAGTGTGTTAGGGGTAATTCTCTTTTAAGTGAATAATAAGAGAATAATAAGCCGTTGGTACACATGTTAAAGTGTTAGAGAGGGCTTCTTAGCCCTAAATTCGCCTGATAAAATAAGACATCTTTACTTTTCTTTTTTGGCTCCTGTGTTAAACTCTCAAACCCCGTTTATAGCCATCCGAGTTTTATAGCCATCTACAGACGCACAGAAATTGTCCAACATATTTATATTAATGTCTCCAATAAGTAAAACCGTTGTCATATTTTACAAAATTACGATTTGACTTGTTAAATTGGGACCTAAACTCATCGATGAAAATATCAGCTGCACTAAACACAAACCTACATACAGCAAGTAAATAATGTTTCTTTACAAAATACAAAAGATATCAATAACGCATCTGCCGATTGTAACTGAAATTGGATAAAATCTACATTGTTCATGAAACCATTAATATAAACCGCCGCACCTCCAGCTCTATACATATCATTACATTTAGTTATCAAATTATAATTTGGTATTTTATAAAAGTCAGCTTGGTTTGAAGTCATCCATGTTTCTGCTAAGGTTATGATATCAGGAAAGTTATAATTTTCCCTGTAATTCAGAAGCACAAATATAAAAATTCGGTAACATACGTATACTATTTTGATGAATAACTACAATTTTATCATTCATTGAATACATAAAACAATAAAAAAGACATTTTGATCTATGTGTTTTAAGATAAATTTGATTTAAAAAACTCAAAGTTATAAATGTTAGCTACATAAAAGCTATAAATTAAAAATTAAGTACTTTGCAACAATTTACAATTTTACCAAATTATACATGTATACATAAAACGTTGCACATTATCATATTGTTTAAATAAACGGTTAAATAAACATTTTATTATTTCTTTTCGAAGATATACATGATCTTATAAACTGATTTTATTGTATTTTATTATAAGATGTAAATTACACACACACACACACACACACACACACACACACACACACACACACACACACACACACACACACACACACACACACACACACACACACACACAACACACACACACACACACACACACACACACACACACACACAAAACATAAATGTATAAATATATGTATACGGTGATATATATATATAACTCTTCACATATATGTGAGACATTTATATGTGCAGGACTAACAATAAATGCCCTAGTTGTAATGTTGTTACTTTTAACTGTTATGCACGAGCAATAATCGTGTATAATATTAGTTTGTTGTGTTCCTGGCAGATGGTTCTAGAATACAAGAGTAACTGCTATTACGAAAATTACTCTGTTTTTCCTCAAATCTTCACGATATAAAAGTCATAAAATATGTTACAGCGTCAATGCCGTTAAACAAAAATAAAAATAAAGTCCTGCCTTTAAAGTGAAAATTGACCATCTGATAAAATTTACAAATAATCTAATCACAAAGAAAAATTGTATTTAAATCTATAGGTAAAAACATTTTAAATAACAACATACAGATACGGACAGAAAACACTTGACTATATAAGTGGGGAGAGAGGTTAAAATATGCAGTTCTCGGTGTGACGGTGTCGTGTAATGTCGCTTTATAAAGCCACGCGCGCCACACACCGCCGGGAGGACCGATGCAGCTATATAGGTGTCGAAAGGGATTCACGTCTCTACCTGTCTGGTCACAGTGATATAAACCCCCATGTTACGTGCATGATATTATAGGTTTAAGTTGATTTATGGGGCAACTTTACACCACAGCTGCGTACTTTGTTCTCCTTTTTGGTTTTTGAATCTATTTACGATCTACTATTTATATATGTTACTATTATCTATTAGTTTTTAATAAAAAAAGTTTTGTAAGGCCAGACTGTATAAAGATGATCCTGCTTTATTACCCTTCACTGTTAGTTTAAAAAGTTACTTAATTCGTCCTTGAATATTAATTTACAATGTTTAAATATCGTTAAAAAGTAGTAGAAGCTAAATTTGTACTCTGCTGGATACATCCATACAAGTTTATTGTGTACATTAGGGTGAGATGATAGTGACTACACACTTTTTTATAAAATATAATAGTTTTAAAACATATTTTTAGAAATGCAAACTGGCAATACGTAAACTGAAACTAGTTGAAGTCGGAGATGTTTAAAAAATGTAGTATTAATGAAGTTTAACTTTGTCATTTTTGTCGCTTATTTAAGAAAGAAAGAACATTATTATATTTTCAGAATCTTATTTATGTGTATTTGGACTGGTAATGTAAATAAATCATTTCATTCTTTTTCTCTATATTCTATCCAAGAATATTAGCTTTTATTTTCTTGCATAGTCATCAATGATTTCTAAGCATTTTGTCGTGGATAAATTTTGCTGCTTCATGGTTGTTGCATTTTCTTCAATTTTGTACAGGTAAGAACTCATAGCAATTGTTAAAAATTTATTCTTGGTTGTTTTGGCCTTCAGCTATTTCATCGATGTTTTCATTATATCTTCGAGTGAAAGTTTCCCTTCCTGACCTGCGGAGTCAAACCTCAAGCTCTTTCTCCGTTTTTCACTACACGGCTGACACGTCCAAGTTAGTCCATCGGCGGTGATGCAGTCAAGATCAGCCTTGTACATCTGTATGCAGGCTCCATGAAACTCCTTCGATCAATCATTACATACAAGCTTGAGTTGTTTCGAAGGCTACATCCCGCTACTGCTCAGGTCATGGCAAACGCATTTCACCATATGCAAATGGGGTTTCGGTGCTTAGTTTCCAATCTGTCGTTCTGTGTGCGTTTTTTTCTTTTCTAAAAAAAATAATATCTAAAAACGAATAAACTAAATCCTACCTAAATGAGTCAAATATTAAATTTGTGATAACAACGCCAGTTATCAACTAATATTTATTTTCATTAATCATTTCAAAATTACTTCCTTTAAAACTGATTAACTTGGAATGTGGTAAAATCTAGAAGATTGACGAGAATAAATTTTACAGTAGATTTTATCACAAATCTAACTACACAAATACTGTTTCAATCGAAGAATAAATAACTCATTTAGAGCACATTTCATATTTGTGTTCTCAACGAATAACCAAGAAATAGATTCACGGCAGCTCCACAGCATCTTATCCCAATTGTTGATTTTTGTTTTAATCAAATTAAATCAAATCTGTTTTATTGCTGAGACAATAATTACATCGTATGGCAAACGTCATATAAGGATATTCTAAAATTTATATCAATAATCGGTAGCAGATGTTGGTAGCAGCAGTGACAGCGGCGGTGGTGGCAGTAATAGAGGCGGTGGCGGCGGCACTGTTGATACCATGACCTTGGCTGTACGGGTGCGCATGGTGATCTGGTTATCCAAGTGCCGGAAGATGGTAGAAGACCGACTAGCTCCGATGTCATTCGCTCCGGCAATCAAAACACTACAGCTTCCCGGGGGAGGAGGTTGACTCCCCTCAACCACAGCCAACAGTCCGGCTCCAGGCTTGCAGACGCCGAGCACAGCCGTCTCCGCGGTCACTAGGGCTGGACCATCCCAGCCATGAAGCGTGCATGACTATCACCACAACCCAAAACAGTAAAAAAAAAAACATAATTGAAATAATTGGATCATCAGTAGGTTTAGTTTTGGTAATTGAATATACATTTAAAATGTAATGGAATTTACGCAGTGCCAGTTGAATATACAGTCAGAAACATGGATAAAGCGATACAAATTATTTTTATAAAGCATGAAAAGTAAATCGGAATGTGGGAGATTGAGTTGAGTATACAACATTGCGGGAATATTTGTGAACACGATAACTACCATAGCTTTTGACAAATCCAGACCAAACTTGGTACAAAAACAGAATGTGTACATAGTTTGGGACGAAACTTAAAAAAGGTTTAAAGATGGAAGTTATTCACAATCCAGCAAACATTTCAAGTCCAACTAAAGACTAGTAACTCAACTTAGATCCAATGGATACATGATCTACATATATTATGTAAGTATAAACAACTGTTATCCTTTTTTTGATATCTCTTAACTTTTCAAGATGGAGGCCCTTAAAACTTACGGTTGAAAGGATGGAATATGAATATAGATTATTTAAAAATGAAAGGAGTTGTAGAATTGTAAGGTAATTTACAATAACATTCAACCGCACGTGTTCTTAATACCACGAAGGCTTTCCAGATAGCAGACGTAGAAAGTTTTAAATAGTACACAACATTTCGGGTATAATTAATAACATGATAACCAACCAAACTTGGATGACTTCATTAGCCAGACTTAGCTGATAAAAGGTTTCGAAATGGCGAATATTCGCAATTTGGAAAAAAAAATATCTGGAATATTTTACAATATATAATAAAATAATGCCTTTGTCAAGTATGCAGCATGCATCAATATGACACAATAAAATATATTAACATGTATTTCTGTATCAATTTTTAATATATTATGTAACAAAATGGCTGTAACTTTAAGCGATTAATAATTGTTCTCATTCTGAAAACATCGTGTGGCAAACTATATAATCTTGTTTCACTCAATTTGTGTTATATCCATTGCAGTATAGTTGTTGTTGTTATTATTTGGAAGCTGCCTCCCAGGAGAAGGCAGCTCCGCAATACCTCGATGTACCTTCTAATTGGAGGTTGATATTACTAGTAAGAAGTAATTACCCCGAAGTAAGAATAAATTACTAATGTTACTTAATATCGCTGGAATATAAAGGGAAACAGTTATAGTAGTCTCCATTTAGTTTCACACATACAGTAGTACAACTAGTATATCCTAGTTATAACAAAACGTATAGTTATAAATAACGAAACATTCATTTTTGTTTCATATTATTTTTAAGCTGGAATTCTGTAGTTGATTCTTAAGGAGATATGGACTGATCACATTTGGATTTATTAGCTTGTATAAGAAGACTAAGCTAGGCATTCTTATTTTGTTATCAAGTGAAAGCAGATATAAAGGCTACTAAAAATAAGCATAGCTATTATATTATAGATTGCTATAACTTTTATAACATTTACCTGTTGATTTATAGTTATGAAGCTGTTTATACTGTTATTGTTGCTTAGTAGGCGCACAGAATGTCATTTCTTTGCTGTCGCAAGTTGAAATTGACAAAGTTTGTTTTTTATTGTTTATTGTAAGATGTTTTTCGACAAAGAATTGAATGCATGAATAAATTTCCATGTAAGTTTCGATTTCCAAGTAATATTTGACTTTGATCTTAGAGAGAGCGTCGTGTAATCTGAGTATTGAACAAGATACTCGTATTTACTTACAGGTACGTCACTGTAAAATAGTTAATTGCTTCAAAGTTAGACAAATAATAACTATTAGTTTACTCACTAAGTCACTAATGAAACAACATATCACACATACCCGCACCGCGCCCGACACGGCTGGGTAGACAAGAGTATAGCTACGCTAGATAAGGTAACAGAAGATGCAATGTTATTACTGCAGAAAATGTAATGTTATTATTGTTTTAAAATAAGACTGCTGAGGTAAAGGCTGGTATTGAGTGACGTGTGGTGTATGCTGACCTCAGTACTTGGGTAAAAGTACGTAGGAGTGGTGTCCTTTCCTTGGGTTTGTGCTCTAATATGTGCTGATAGTATTGTGATTGTAAGATGGGCGTGGAAGGAGCACAAAATAATATTTAAAGTCTAGTAAGTGGTTGCAATTCATGTTAAATAGGTGGAAACAAAGCAAAATTTTGAGTTTTCCATTCATTTATACGAGTAGCTGCTAAATGTATAGTCAGGGGTGCTAGCCCCCCCCCCCCTTACAAAGGTCTATGATTCCGATCCTCCCCGAATGAACTAATTATCCCCCTCCCATACTTTTATTTTACACCTCTTCCTGTTAAGCAAGTGGGAATGGTACTATTGACTATAAAATAAGCTGGACATCTTAATGTAGTAACTAGTTTGTTTTAGTAGAAAGTTTATTTTTTACGATGTAATAAAATAAGAAGAGGTGATAGTAAATCAGAGAAGAACTAAATGAGTTTTTACATATTGATAACCACTCTTCCCTATATTTAGTGGTTATGGGAAACTGATAATTGATTTCATCATGCGATAACTGGTTTAAAATATTAGTCTCGCTGCTTAAAATTAATAAATTGTTCAACCAAGTGTCACTCGTGCTTGTTCTGGAGCGTTGTTTTCTATTTTGATCCTACTCATATTGCTAAAGCTTTTATAAAAATAAAGTATATCACAAAGAATATTTGAATGAGCTATATTATGATATACTGCGTTTAATAGATTTATTTTATAAACTCATATTGCATGTATGTTGCAAAATAATATTGTACAAACACTAAAGTAATTTTACTATCGAATGCTAACAAGTTCAAGATATATGATTCAAATGGGGTGGTATCTCCAAAAACAATTGGTCAAAATTAAGGTAGAAGTGATAAAGTTTCTTGTGTAACAAATGGGTTATTATAGTATTATTATGAATAGTAACAAAAGATCTCATACAATACAACAAGAATTTTAAATCTGCCATTCAAATATTTAACATCTATATCATATTTTAGTGTATAACTCTAGTTATTATGTTCCTGAAAGAAATATGAACTAGTTTTAGGGTTTTGATTTTCTATTTTGTCTCTAAAGTAATTAAGTGTGAAAATATCTGTTAAAATCCTTAATATTAGGGTGTAAGCGTTTCTGAAGATGTCGTCAGTACAATCTGTTGTATAAGGTCTTTCTCTGGCCAACAAAAAAGCCTGAGTTAACTTTAGCTTTTGCCACCAGGTGAACGAATTAGCTCGCCCTGTATCCACTAAAAGTAAATACATTTAATTAATTTCAATTTATTTTTTACCGCATCAATGGTTTTTGTCATGGTAACTACATCCCATGACTGTTGATGCATCTTCTCTTTTATCTGAAAACCATTTCTCGTGATGAAATTAATGATGTTATAGTGCATAGTATATTTACTCTTATAATAATTTTTATTTTATTATAAAAAATAACCTATTGTTTGGCGAAACGGTTACTTTATGGCGCTCTTTCGTGGTTTTCATTTCAGCATGCCAGTTCCTGATTTAAATGTTATGTTGAGGCCTGTGACTTGCTAAATACTGAAAATATAATGTTTAAATAGCGGTAGTAAGTATTACATAACACTTACCTTTGATGAGGAAGTTCTAAAACACAAAAAAACTTTATAACGGTTTTCAAAACAATCCTGTCAGCTCAATACTCTTCCATACTGTTCTTTGTAAATAGAAGCAGTTGATACTTTTTCCGCTAGGTTACAGCACCACGCAACAGAGATACAGCAGGTGGCTACTCTTTATTGCCTATTGCTACATATTTTACTAATGTACTCGTATTTTGCGCCTATGTTCATTATTACATAATTAATTTAAATTGACTTAAATTGTAATATTTTAATTAATTCAAAACCGAGGAAACCTGTTAAAATTAATGTTAAATAAACAACTATGATGATTATATAATTATGGCGTTTCCGCATGTTCTGTAAGACACTTATTTTATTTATTTTATTTTATTTATTTATTTAACGGCATTGCCATTTTTACAGTGCTTACAAAGTGTGGTGCACAACAATACTATATAGTATTACAATACTGTTTACATGCCTAAAACAATATCAGATAATAAATAATAAATGCTCCAGTATCCATACTTACATACACATATATATAACCAAATAATAATAATAATAATAGATAATAATATATAAATATAAATAATAATATATAGATGGATATACCCATGATATATAGATAATAAATGAATACAACATGTACATGTATATATACTTACATACGTAACTAAACAACCAACAATAATCAATATTGAATAGATAATGCGCATAACAACAACTACTACTACTACTACTAGAACAATAACAAGAATAACAACAATAATAAATAGTAATAAATAACAATAAATTAAACTCTACAATGCAATACCTAAAAACAGAAACACTTTAACCTAGACATAATAAACTAAACAACAACAAAATAATAAATGTACCCAAATTACAATCATAACGAGTAAATAGTGAAAATATTACATATTAATTGAAGAGGCTCTGGAGACGGCAGCGGAAGCTGGAAATGCTTGAGGGGTGGAAGAAGTCCAGATCTTCAGAAACTGAATTGCCATGCCTCTGTACTCTAATGATAGAGCTGTTCCTCATGTAATTGGTTCGTGCAGATGTTGTGACGAAGAGGTTTTGCGATCTTGTGCCGCAGGTTGGTACTCTGAGAGAAATTCTCTGAAGAAGGTCAGGGCAATCGATGTCAGCCGTTACTAGACGCCAAAGAAACAGGATATCACTCATGATACGTCTAGTTTCGAGGGAAGGAAGCTTCATGAGGGCGGCAACATCATCCAGTGGGACTTCTTGGTACCGGTACCCAAGACGGGTCCCGATGAGGCGGAGAGAAAACGACGCTGGACCGCCTCCAGAGCGTCCTTAGGTAGACCTGGTGAGGTGACCATATGACTCCACAGTATTCGAGGTGGGGTCTTACAAGGGTACAATAAAGAATCCTTAATGAATGAGGGTTGGAGAGGGTTCTGGCAAGGCGATGGATAAATATAGTTGTTAATGAATGATATTAAGAACTAAAAAAGTGGATGTTTAAAATAAAGTTGGCAAAACCAATAATTAAACTTCGTTTAAAAGCCTAAAAGGAAATAAATATCGTGGATAATAATGATTACAAGTAGATGAAAGTCATTTATAACATGACTTATTCTGTATATAACCACACAAAAATATTATATAGTAAAATATTCCAAATCACTACACAACATTTATAATATTTTGACATGATAACTGATATTACATATACGAAAAACGAGTTTAAATGAGAATACTTCTTCAGTCAATTCAAATTATAATAATTAGCTATGATAATAATTATGTAGCCTAATGGTTGTTTTTTTATATCAAGAACTGAAAAGACTTGTAGAATGTTAGATGTTAGATTCAGCCAGTTAAATCTATTATTATAATAATACAGTTTATTATCTAACATTGTCACCATTCTTAACCGACCTCAAATAGGACGAGCTTACACAATTCAATTGTTTGTGTTTCTCTATGTTTACATACCGATTTCATTTCAGAACTACGAAACCAATTTGTATTCTTTTTTATTTAAATATGGGTGTCCCAGAGCGGTCTACTTAAATATTTTATAACGATTAGACAAGTACCGGATCAGAATATCACTTTGGAAGTTTTACATATGTCCCGTATATGCCAGGCCAATAGTTACATTAACACAATGTTTCATTTAAAAAAATGAAAAAATTAACCAAAACTTATTGTATGTAGTAAGCTTATTTTAATAAAAAATAAATTTAGGATCAATATCATCTTAAAACAAGTAATCCCTGAAGTAACTTGAATTGGACATGTTCAGCTAGGTGCATTTAAAACAATAGTATTCCACTGTAAATAACTAATGTTTTGATTGGTTCAGAGGTCTGAAACTTGTTGACCAATCGGAAACCTAGTTGGTTACTTGTGATGTAAAGCTACAACAAAACTACTGGAGAGCTCTACTTACGTTCTAGTATAGTTTAGCCTTGTAGGCACAGAGTTAGATCCGAATTGAAAGAATACTCCAGGTTACGGGGTTATCAGTGAATCGGACAAAAAACCAAATAAAAAGGTGTTAGTTGTTTTAGTTTATTATAATAATAAGAATTTATTTATATACCAATTCAAGCTAAATTCAGGAACTATAAAATGATTTAAGTGTTCAAAATTTATTCTGAAATGTGCTTTAACCAAAATTAAATAAAAAATAATATAAATTACTAACTGAGCTCAGTTTGTACAGAAATAAAATTGTAAATTAAAGATTACGAGATTAATAATATTGTTTTTAACTGTTAACACGACAAGACTAGTTTCATTTCCCAGAACACCGACTCCATTTAAATATTATTATTTATTAATGAAAAATCATCTGGTTATAGTTATTTGTCATGGAGTATCTCCACCAGAGGATACAGTATATAAATAATAAATATATTTTAGAAATCTAACCATGTTACAAATAAATTACGTCAGTGTCTAGCAGGTTACTGGAGCGCCCTTGCTAGTTCAGCTCCTGTCCACCAGGTGACGGGCTGAGTTAGTTTACACTTAGTCTGTTAGGGGCGTCGTTGTAGTTGGTTTTTCTTCTCTAGCTAATACTTATTGGTATTTAAAATAAAATTACAAAATTTTCTTGAAATAAATCAGACGTGATTATATTTCAAAGTTTATCCCTATAAATATAAATTCGGTATAATACAATATAAATACAAACAAAACAATACAATCTAGCGTACTTTAATACCCTCTCGTCTGCAGATTTAAGTTTATTATTTTTAAATACAATCATGCTACATCAATAATCATCGACTTAATCATGAGGCGAGAAAGTTACCACTGAGCCACTTTGACTCCCCAACTATTCACCGACATATGGCAAGTGCCTGTCGGCAGACGCCTTTTCAGAAGAGAGGGATCCACCCCCTCAAAATCACAATATGCCTGCCTGCCAATATCATCGTCCATTGCGTAGCTGCAGAAATTAATTTACAAATTCACATTTACATTTTGAAAGCTGCAATCAGTCATTCTTACCTGAATGTTGATATGCAGCTCATCTCCTAATTTAGAATAATAATTAGTTATCTTCTTCAACGACTGTATGATATATTTTGAGTAGGTACAGGTTATTTATAGTCACAACAATATTAATCAGTATTTAAACTGTCTAATTCAGTGTTATTAGAATACAGCAATCCCATAGTAAAAAATATATACTTCCATTTTACCATACTTTTATAGTTTGGTAAATATAATTGTCACACATGACAATACAGCAACAATTTCAGATGAAATACGAGTATTCATAAATAAAGAAATGAGATACTTAAAATAAAACAAAGAGAAACAAATGTGAATTTATTATTATGGTGTCAATATAGTAGTACTATTAGGGCTAGGTTATTACAATGTAGGCCTATATGTTAGTGTTTGAAATTAGATTGAAAACACAGTTTAAAACAGTGAGTTATGTATACTGTAATTATAATTCTGGAACATTTTGCAATTTAGTTCTCTTTTCAACCCCTTGAAACGGTATATTGTTTTGTTTAACTTTTCCCTTGATTAAAAAGAAATGTTATGTTTGTTTTAGTAGATCTGTTTGTGGTATTTTAGATAGTTCACTTGATAGTATGTTAGCTCCAATAGTGCCTTAAAAGTGACATTTATCGATGTACATGATTTTGATAATAACGTCAAAATCCAAAATCTGTTAAAATACAAGTCATTTCTCTCTTTTCAAGGTTAAGTGTTTGTTGCAATCCTTAACTATTCAAAAGTGTAGATGGATTTAGTTTAATAAATATAAAATGTAAAATATTGATATAATGTTAAAAAAAAGTAGCCCTGAAGCTTGAATTGGACAAGTTGAATTCTGTACATTTAAAACAATAGTATTCAATTGTTAATAACTAATCTTTTTATTGGTCCAGGGGTCTGAAACTTGTCGACCAATAGGAAACCTAGTTGTAGTGTATTGCTACAACAAAACTACTGGAGACCTCTACTTACGTTCTAGTATAGTTTAGCCTTGTAGGCACAGAGTTAGATCCGAATTGAAAGAATACTCCAGGTTACGGGGTTATCAGTGAATCGGACAAAAAACCAAATAAAAAGGTGTTAGTTGTTTTAGTTTATTATAATAATAAGAATTTATTTATATACCAATTCAAGCTAAATTCAGGAACTATAAAATGATTTAAGTGTTCAAAATTTATTCTGAAATGTGCTTTAAACCAAAATTAAATAAAAAATAATATAAATTACTAACTGAGCTCAGTTTGTACAGAAATAAAATTGTAAATTAAAGATTACGAGATTAATAATATTGTTTTTAACTGTTAACACGACAAGACTAGTTTCATTTCCCAGAACACCGACTCCATTTAAATATTATTATTTATTAATGAAAAATCATCTGGTTATAGTTATTTGTCATGGAGTATCTCCACCAGAGGATACAGTATATAACTAATAAATATATTTTAGAAATCTAACCATGTTACAAATAAATTACGTCAGTGTCTAGCAGGTTACTGGAGCGCCCTTGCTAGTTCAGCTCCTGTCCACCAGGTGACGGGCTGAGTTAGTTTACACTTAGTCTGTTAGGGGCGTCGTTGTAGTTGGTTTTTCTTCTCTAGCTAATACTTATTGGTATTTAAAATAAAATTACAAAATTTTCTTGAAATAAATCAGACGTGATTATATTTCAAAGTTTATCCCTATAAATATAAATTCGGTATAATACAATATAAATACAAACAAAACAATACAATCTAGCGTACTTTAATACCCTCTCGTCTGCAGATTTAAGTTTATTATTTTTAAATACAATCATGCTACATCAATAATCATCGACTTAATCATGAGGCGAGAAAGTTACCACTGAGCCACTTTGACTCCCCAACTATTCACCGACATATGGCAAGTGCCTGTCGGCAGACGCCTTTTCAGAAGAGGGGGATCCACCCCCTCAAAATCACAATATGCCTGCCTGCCAATATCATCGTCCATTGCGTAGCTGCAGAAATTAATTTACAAATTCACATTTACATTTTGAAAGCTGCAATCAGTCATTCTTACCTGAATGTTGATATGCAGCTCATCTCCTAATTTAGAATAATAATTAGTTATCTTCTTCAACGACTGTATGATATATTTTGAGTAGGTACAGGTTATTTATAGTCACAACAATATTAATCAGTATTTAAACTGTCTAATTCAGTGTTATTAGAATACAGCAATCCCATAGTAAAAAATATATACTTCCATTTTACCATACTTTTATAGTTTGGTAAATATAATTGTCACACATGACAATACAGCAACAATTTCAGATGAAATACGAGTATTCATAAATAAAGAAATGAGATACTTAAAATAAAACAAAGAGAAACAAATGTGAATTTATTATTATGGTGTCAATATAGTAGTACTATTAGGGCTAGGTTATTACAATGTAGGCCTATATGTTAGTGTTTGAAATTAGATTGAAAACACAGTTTAAAACAGTGAGTTATGTATACTGTAATTATAATTCTGGAACATTTTGCAATTTAGTTCTCTTTTCAACCCCTTGAAACGGTATATTGTTTTGTTTAACTTTTCCCTTGATTAAAAAGAAATGTTATGTTTGTTTTAGTAGATCTGTTTGTGGTATTTTAGATAGTTCACTTGATAGTATGTTAGCTCCAATAGTGCCTTAAAAGTGACATTTATCGATGTACATGATTTTGATAATAACGTCAAAATCCAAAATCTGTTAAAATACAAGTCATTTCTCTCTTTTCAAGGTTAAGTGTTTGTTGCAATCCTTAACTATTCAAAAGTGTAGATGGATTTAGTTTAATAAATATAAAATGTAAAATATTGATATAATGTTAAAAAAAAGTAGCCCTGAAGCTTGAATTGGACAAGTTGAATTCTGTACATTTAAAACAATAGTATTCAATTGTTAATAACTAATCTTTTTATTGGTCCAGGGGTCTGAAACTTGTCGACCAATAGGAAACCTAGTTGTAGTGTATTGCTACAACAAAACTACTGGAGACCTCTACTTACGTTCTAGTATAGTTTAGCCTTGTAGGCACAGAGTTAGATCCGAATTGAAAGAATACTCCAGGTTACGGGGTTATCAGTGAATCGGACAAAAAACCAAATAAAAAGGTGTTAGTTGTTTTAGTTTATTATAATAATAAGAATTTATTTATATACCAATTCAAGCTAAATTCAGGAACTATAAAATGATTTAAGTGTTCAAAATTTATTCTGAAATGTGCTTTAACCAAAATTAAATAAAAAATAATATAAATTACTAACTGAGCTCAGTTTGTACAGAAATAAAATTGTAAATTAAAGATTACGAGATTAATAATATTGTTTTTAACTGTTAACACGACAAGACTAGTTTCATTTCCCAGAACACCGACTCCATTTAAATATTATTATTTATTAATGAAAAATCATCTGGTTATAGTTATTTGTCATGGAGTATCTCCACCAGAGGATACAGTATATAACTAATAAATATATTTTAGAAATCTAACCATGTTACAAATAAATTACGTCAGTGTCTAGCAGGTTACTGGAGCGCCCTTGCTAGTTCAGCTCCTGTCCACCAGGTGACGGGCTGAGTTAGTTTACACTTAGTCTGTTAGGGGCGTCGTTGTAGTTGGTTTTTCTTCTCTAGCTAATACTTATTGGTATTTAAAATAAAATTACAAAATTTTCTTGAAATAAATCAGACGTGATTATATTTCAAAGTTTATCCCTATAAATATAAATTCGGTATAATACAATATAAATACAAACAAAACAATACAATCTAGCGTACTTTAATACCCTCTCGTCTGCAGATTTAAGTTTATTATTTTTAAATACAATCATGCTACATCAATAATCATCGACTTAATCATGAGGCGAGAAAGTTACCACTGAGCCACTTTGACTCCCCAACTATTCACCGACATATGGCAAGTGCCTGTCGGCAGACGCCTTTTCAGAAGAGGGGGATCCACCCCCTCAAAATCACAATATGCCTGCCTGCCAATATCATCGTCCATTGCGTAGCTGCAGAAATTAATTTACAAATTCACATTTACATTTTGAAAGCTGCAATCAGTCATTCTTACCTGAATGTTGATATGCAGCTCATCTCCTAATTTAGAATAATAATTAGTTATCTTCTTCAACGACTGTATGATATATTTTGAGTAGGTACAGGTTATTTATAGTCACAACAATATTAATCAATATTTAAACTGTCTAATTCAGTGTTATTAGAATACAGCAATCCCATAGTAAAAAATATATACTTCCATTTTACCATACTTTTATAGTTTGGTAAATATAATTGTCACACATGACAATACAGCAACAATTTCAGATGAAATACGAGTATTCATAAATAAAGAAATGAGATACTTAAAATAAAACAAAGAGAAACAAATGTGAATTTATTATTATGGTGTCAATATAGTAGTACTATTAGGGCTAGGTTATTACAATGTAGGCCTATATGTTAGTGTTTGAAATTAGATTGAAAACACAGTTTAAAACAGTGAGTTATGTATACTGTAATTATAATTCTGGAACATTTTGCAATTTAGTTCTCTTTTCAACCCCTTGAAACGGTATATTGTTTTGTTTAACTTTTCCCTTGATTAAAAAGAAATGTTATGTTTGTTTTAGTAGATCTGTTTGTGGTATTTTAGATAGTTCACTTGATAGTATGTTAGCTCCAATAGTGCCTTAAAAGTGACATTTATCGATGTACATGATTTTGATAATAACGTCAAAATCCAAAATCTGTTAAAATACAAGTCATTTCTCTCTTTTCAAGGTTAAGTGTTTGTTGCAATCCTTAACTATTCAAAAGTGTAGATGGATTTAGTTTAATAAATATAAAATGTAAAATATTGATATAATGTTAAAAAAAGTAGCCCTGAAGCTTGAATTGGACAAGTTGAATTCTGTACATTTAAAACAATAGTATTCAATTGTTAATAACTAATCTTTTTATTGGTCCAGGGGTCTGAAACTTGTCGACCAATAGGAAACCTAGTTGTAGTGTATTGCTACAACAAAACTACTGGAGACCTCTACTTACGTTCTAGTATAGTTTAGCCTTGTAGGCACAGAGTTAGATCCGAATTGAAAGAAGACTCCAGGTTACGGGGTTATCAGTGAGCTCAGTTTGTACAGAAATAAAAGTGTAAATTAAAGATTACGAGATTAATAATATTGTTTTTAACTGTTAACACGACAAGACTAGTTTCATTTCCCAGAACACCGACTCCATTTAAATATTATTATTTAATAATGAAAAATAATCTGGTTATAGTTATTTGTCATGGAGTATCTCCACCAGAGGATACAGTATATAACTAATAAATATATTTTAGAAATCTAACCATGTTACAAATAAATTACGCCAGTGTCTAAGAGATTACTGGCTGAGTTAGTTTAAACTCTTAGTCTGTTACGAGCGCCGTTGTAGTTGGTTTTTCTTCTCTAGTTGATACTTAATGGTATTTTAAATAAAATTACAAAATGTTCTTGAAGTAAATCAAACGTAATTATATTTAAAAGTTTATCCCTACAAATATAAATTCGGTATAATACAATATAAATACAAACAAAAGAATACAATCTAGCGTACTTTTATAGGCTACCCTCCCGTATGACACTACATACGGCTCTCCGTATGGCTCTATATACTACTTGATTATAAAAATAAATTAAATACTATTTTATTTAATATTTATTTTATTTTCAGTTATAAGGTTACTGTGAATGCTGCTACGTATCCTTTAATTCCAAAGTCAATATATAGTTCTATGGAATGATGATTTTGGATGGTAATAACGTATGTTTGAATTTTACACAATAACTATTTTTTACTTGTTTATAATCGCATTAAAACTATATAAATATATAATGCAATTAGGTAGGTAGACAGCGAAAGTATATGACCTCTGGAAGTAAAATGTGAACAGAGGAACATGCACATGACACGAGCTATATATATATATATATATATATATATATATATATATATATATATATATACTATATATATTATTACACGACGCTCTGCCTAAGATCAAAGTCAAATACAGGTATTACTTGGAAATCGAAACTTACATGGAAATTTATTCATGCATTCAATTCTTTGTCGAAAAACATCTTAAAATAAACCAATAAAAAAACAAAACTTTGTTAATTTCAACTTGCGACAGCAAAGAAATTACATTCTGTGCGCCTACTAAGCAACAATAACAGTATAAACAGCTTCATAACTATAAATCAACAGGTAAATGTTATAAAAGTTATAGCAATCTATAATATAATAGCAATGCTTTTTTTAGTAACATTTATATCTGCTGTCACTTGATAACAAAATAAGAATGCCTAGCTTAGTCTTCTTATACATGCTAATAAATCCACAAGTGATCAGTCCATATCTCCTTAAGAATCAACTACAGAATTCGAGCTTAAAAATAATATGAAACAAAAATGAATGTTTCGTTATTTATAGCTATACGTTTTGTTATAACTAGGATATACTAGTTGTACTAATGTGTGTCTGAAACTAAATGGAGACTACTATAACTGTTGCCCTTTATAGTCCTGCGATATTAAATGACATTAGTCATTTACTCTTACTTCGGGGCAATTACTTCATACTAGTAATATCAACCTCCAATTAGAAGGTATATCGAGGTATTGCGGAGCTGCCTTCTCCTGGGAGGCAGCTTCCAAATAATAACAACAACAACAATACTGCAATGGATATAACACAAATTGAGTGAAACAAGATTATATAGTTTGCCACACGATGTTTTCAGAATGAGAACAATTATTAATCCCTTAAAGTTACAGCCATTTCTTACATAATATATAAAAAATTGATACAGAAATATATGTTAATATATTTTATTGTGTCATATTGATGCATGCTGCGCTATATTCATAATTTTATTGTATTTAAAATGCATTTTTGTTTTGATTTAATGAGTTTATTGTACAAGTAACTCAGCCACTGGCCGCTGCTGTCGCTCCACGTCTCATGCAACGAGCTCTTCATGCAGCGGCAAAATGGAGTGATCGCAACCAGCGCGCCGGTTGCGATCACAGCATTTTGTGCTGCATGAGGAGCTCGTGTCATGTGCATGTTCCTCTGTTCACATTTTACTTCCAGAGGTCATAATACTTTCGCTGTCTACCTACCTAATTGCATTATATATTTATATAGTTTTAATGCGATTATAAACAAGCTCAATACTCTTCCATACTGTTCTTTGTAAATAGAAACAGTTGATACTTTTTCCACTAGGTTACCTACTTCACCACGCAACAGAGAAACAGCAGGTGGCTACTCTTTATTGCCGATTGCTACATATTTTACTAATGTACTCGTATTTTGCGCCTATGTTCATTATTACATAATTAATTTAAATTGACTTAAATTGTAATATTTTAATTAATTCAAAACCGAGGAAACCTGTTAAAATTAATGTTAAATAAACAACTATGATGATTATATAATTATGGCGTTTCCGCATGTTCTGTAAGACACTTAAATATAGTTGTTAATGAATGATATTAAGAACTAAAAAAGTGGATGTTTAAAATAAAGTTGGCAAAACCAATAATTAAACTTCGTTTAAAAGCCTAAAAGGAAATAAATATCGTGGATAATAATGATTACAAGTAGATGAAAGTCATTTATAACATGACTTATTCTGTATATAACCACACAAAAATATTATATAGTAAAATATTCCAAATCACTACACAACATTTATAATATTTTGACATGATAACTGATATTACATATACGAAAAACGAGTTTAAATGAGAATACTTCTTCAGACAATTCAAATTATAATAATTAGCTATGATAATAATTATGTAGCCTAATGGTTGTTTTTTTATATCAAGAACTGAAAAGACTTGTAGAATGTTAGATGTTAGATTCAGCCAGTTAAGTCTATTATTACAATAATACTGTTTATTATCTAACATTGTCTCCCGTCTTAACCGACCTCAAATAGGACGAACTTATACAACACAAACCCAAACAAACAATTCAATTGTTTTGTTTTTTTATGTTTACCTACTGGTTTTTTCAGAACTACGAAACCAATTTGTATTCTTTTTTATTAAAATATGGGTGTCCCAGAGCGGTCTACTTAAATATTTTATAAGGATTAGACAAGTACCGGATCAGAATATCACTTTGGAAGTTTTACATATGTCCCGTATATGCCAGGCCAATAGTTACATTAACACAATGTTTCATTAAAAAAAAATGAAAAAATTAACCAAAACTTATTGTATGTAGTAAGCTTATTTTAATAAAAAATTAATTTAGGATCCATATCATCTTAAAACAAGTAATCCCTGAAGTAACTTGAATTGGACATGTTCAGCTAGGTACATTTAAAACAATAGTATTCCATTGTAAATAACTAATGTTTTGATTGGTTCAGAGGTCTGAAACTTGTTGACCAATCGGAAACCTAGTTGGTTACTTGTGATGTAAAGCTACAACAAAACTACTGGAGAGCTCTACTTACGTTCTAGTATAGTTTAGCCTTGTAGGCACAGAGTTAGATCCGGATTGAAAGAAGACTCCAGGTTACGGGGTTATCAGTGAATCGGACAAAAAACCAAATAAAAAGGTGTTAGTTGTTTTAGTTTATTATAATAATAAGAATTTATTTATATACCAATTCAAGCTAAATTCAGGAACTATAAAATGATTTAAGTGTTCAAAATTTATTCTGAAATGTGCTTTAACCAAAATTAAATAAAAAATAATATAAATTACTAACTGAGCTCAGTTTGTACAGAAATAAAATTGTAAATTAAAGATTACGAGATTAATAATATTGTTTTTAACTGTTAACACGACAAGACTAGTTTCATTTCCCAGAACACCGACTTCATTTAAATATTATTATTTATTAATGAAAAATAATCTGGTTATAGTTATTTGTCATGGAGTATCTCCACCAGAGGATACAGTATATAACTAATAAATATATTTTAGAAATCTAACCATGTTACAAATAAATTACGTCAGTGTCTACCAGGTTACTGGAGCGCCCTTGCTAGTTCAGCTCCTGTCCACCAGGTGACGGGCTGAGTTAGTTTACACTTAGTCTGTTAGGGGCGTCGTTGTAGTTGGTTTTTCTTCTCTAGTTAATACTTATTGGTATTTAAAATAAAATTACAAAATTTTCCTGAAATAAATCAAATGTGATTATATTTCAAAGTTTATCCCTATAAATATAAATTCGGTATAATACAATATACATACAAATAAAACAATACAATGTAGCGTACTTTAATATCCTCTCGTCTGCAGATTTAAGTTTATTATTTTTAAATACAATCATGCTACATCAATAATCATCGTCGCTGGATTGCTCGTAATTGAATCTACAAATAAATTCACATCTACATTTTGAAAGCTGCAATCAGTCATTCTTACCTGAATGTTGATATGCGGCTCATCTCCTAATCTAGAATAATAATTAGTTATCTTCTTCAACGACTGTATAATATTTTGAGTAGGTACAGGTTATTTATAGTCACAACAATATAAATCAATATTTAAACTGTTTAATTCAGTGTTATTAGAATTCAGCAATCCCATAGTAAAAAATATATACTTCCATTATACCATACTTTTATAGTTTGGTAAATATAATTGTCACACATGACAATACAGCAACAATTTTAGATGAAACACGAGTATTCATAAATAAGGAAATGAGATACTTAAATAAAAGAAGGAGAAACAAATGTGAATTTATTATTATGGTGTCAATATAGTAATACTATTAGGGCTAGGTTATTACAATGTAGGCCTATATGTTAGTGTTTGAAATTAGATTGAAAACACAGTTTAAAACAGTGAGTTATGTATACTGTAATTATAATTCTGGAACATTTTGCAATTTAGTTCTCTTTTCAACCCCTTGAAACGGTATATTGTTTTGTTTAACTTTTCCCTTGATTAAAAAGAAATGTTATGTTTGTTTTAGTAGATCTGTTTGTGGTATTTTAGATAGTTCACTTGATAGTATGTTAGCTCCAATAGTGCCTTAAAAGTGACATTTATCGATGTACATGATTTTGATAATAACGTCAAAATCAAAAATTTGTTAAGATACAAGTCATTTCTTTCTTTTCAAGGTTAAGTGTTTGTTGCTATCTTTAACTATTCAAAACTGTAGACGGATTTATCTCGAGTCAGATGCATAGTCGTATTTTTAAGATCTTATCCGATATCTGTTATCACCTTAACTACTATAATGCAGTATCACGTAATGATGTGGGCATATATACTAATGTACTTTGGTTTCTTGATGGCTGTACAGTATATGTCAATAGTTACAATTATACATTGTTACAAAATGGAAAATATAAAAAAAACTATTATATGTAATGAGTTTAGTTTAATAAATATAAAATTTAAAAGATTGATATAATGTTAAAAAAGTAAGCCCTGAAGCTTGAATTTTACAAGTTGAATTCTGTACATTTACAAAAATAGTATTCCATTGTTAATAACTGTTAACTTGACAAGACTAGTTTCATTTTCCAGAACACCAATTCCATTTAAATATAATTATTTAATAATGAAGAATAATCTGGTTATAGTTATTTGTCATGGAGTATCTCCACCAGAGGATACAGTACATAACTAATAAATATATTTTAGTAATCTAACCATGTTACAAATAAATTACGCCAGTGTCTACCAGATTACTGGCTGAATTAGTTTAAACTTAGTCTTTTACGAGCGCCGTTGTAGTTGGTTTTTCTTCTCTAGTTAATACTTAATGGTATTTTAAATAAAATTACAAAATGTTCTTGAAGTAAATCAAACGTAATGATATTTAAAAGTTTATAGCTACAAATATAAATTCGGTATAACACAATATAAATACAAACAAAAGAATACAATCTAGCGTACTTTTATAGGCTACCCTCCCGTATCTATATACTAATTGACTATAAAAATAAATTAAATACTCTTTTATTTAATATTTATTTTATTTTCAGTTATAAGGTTACTATGAATGCTGCTACGTATCCTTTAATTCCAAAGTCAATTTTTAGTTCTATGGAATGATGATTTTGGATGGTAATAACGTATGTTTGAATTTTACACAATAACTATTTTTTACTTGTTTATAATCGCATTAAAACTATATAAATATACAATGCAATAAGGTAGGTAGACAGCGACATTACATGACCCCTGGAAGTAAAATGTGAACAGGGGAACATTCACGTGACAGAGAGCCACAGCAGCGCCCCTAGCGGCCAGCGGCTGAGTTACTTGTACAATAAACTCATTAAATCAAAACAAAAATGCATTTTAAATACAATAAAATTATGAATATTAGCACAGCATGCATCAATATTACACACCACAATATATTAACATTAACATTAATTATTACACAATAAAATATATTAACATGTATTTCTGAATCAATTTTTAATATATTATGTAAGAAATGGCTGTAACATTAAGCGATTAATAATCTTTCTCATTCTGAAAACATCGTGTGGCAAACTATATTTTCTTGTTTCACTCTATATATATTAAATCACAGGTTATTCTTATTGACGACGTTTATTATTTGGAAGCTGCCTCCCTGTCATTCTTACCTGAATGCAGAAGAAGGCAGCTCCGCAATACCTCGATATACCTTCTAATTGGAGTTTGATATTAGACTAGTAAGAAGTAATTGCCCCGAAGTAAGAGTATAAAATCTTATTAAAATTAAATAACGATATACATTTATTGGATACAGAATCTATAGAATCGTGCTTAGGTTATGCGACCGGACCTTTACTTTCCAAAATAATGGAGAGTAAATCGGACAAAAGTACATTCAAGAGTTACATAGTGAATTGTTACATTATTTTGTACCACTAGGTTTAAAGGAAAATTTAAAAAGGGAACCGGTAACTAAACAACAAAAACAAGAGGAACTCTTTTCTATGTATATAACAGAGGTTAGAGAAACCTCAAATATTTTAAACTGTACCTACAGTGAAGAACTAGTGGAAATTATTAAGCTTGGGATAAATCTGGACGATAGGGCTAGGTTAGTATTCATGAACAACCCAAAAACTTTTGAGGACTTTGATACGTTATGTATACAAGCTCAAAATGTGGTATATTCAAACTACTAAAGAAGAAATGTTTATGTTCAAAATGTTAATGTTAAGTCAAGATTTGTCAGTAATATTCAGGAAGTTAAGAAATGCTGTAATTGTAATAGAGTAGGTCATGTTGCAAATAATTGTTTCAGAACTAAATATAATTTCTAAAAATATGAACAAAAAACTTGATTCGAGGGAGACGTTTAACACCCTCTCAGGACCTCTCCCCAATAAACAGTGAACTTGTAAATAGTAAATGGATGCATAACAGTAATAAGTGTAGTACTTTACAAAACAGTATGTAAAAAAGCGAAGTTATGTACTTTTATTTATTGATAAAGCCGGAGATGAAAGGAAACAATTTTATAAAAAAAACAAATTTATAAAATAAAGGTAAGATAAATAATGAAAGTAGTAAAATCAGGTTTAAATCTCAAAATACAAGCTGTACTTTACCTAGTCTAGAAGTTGAATTTATTAAAAATGTAGTAAAAATGTCCTTATTGACACAGGGAGTAGTGTTAGTTTAATTAACGAGGCAATGTTGAGTATGATAGTTTAGGAAAA
Source organism: Homalodisca vitripennis (assembly GCF_021130785.1). NCBI lineage: Eukaryota > Metazoa > Arthropoda > Insecta > Hemiptera > Cicadellidae > Homalodisca > Homalodisca vitripennis. Next base: position 152,025,560 of record NC_060215.1, read on the forward strand.
AATTGTAAAACATTTGTATCCTTCTGACAGGGAATGTTTTACTGCTACAAATTATTGCTTGTTGGTAGTTGCATTGTTAAAATTAAAATTAGAAATGTTACTTGGTATGTTAAATTTATAATAGGGAAAAAATGTTGCTTGGAATATGATATTAGGGGCAAACTTTATGAGAGATGTTGGATTAGTTATAGATTTGAACAACGATGAATGTAATTTTAAATTTATAAACAATTTAAGTATTATTAACAACATTAACGTTATTAGTAAAAATGAAAATACGAGGGTCAGTCAAATATAAACAGGACTTTTATTACTATACCCAACGTCCAGGTTGTAGCAGGTAGCCATGTTGCAGTAGTGGTAGGGGGCAGCCTGGGGGAGGGGGAAAGCTGCAACAATGCTGCATGTTTCATTAACAACATAACGTTAAAAATGAAAAAATCCAAATTGGCTGTTTTAAGGTTAGAAATAGGATTTGTAAGCTAACGTGATATAATGTAAAACCTTAAGGAATATGCTTCTGTATCTTCGTTGTAGTGGAAGTTATAGAATTAATTTTACTAAAATAATCGGATTTTTTTTTTTTAAAATATTTCTGAAAATCATACAGCCTTTTTAACTGTATTATCTCCAGGTAAAACAAAATATGATAGTGCATTCAAAACTTCATGTCAGATTCAATTGTAAAATACATTGAATAAGTTCGTGTTTCGCTTTTCACTAACATTTTTTTCATATTCGAATTTTAAAGAGAGATATTTTTATTACTTCTAAGAATGTTTCCATCAAGAATCTTTGAATTGAATTGTCAATTATAATGATATTCAAAAAATTCATTTTAATAACGGGTAGAATGGAAAGTTTTAACTGATTATAACAGAATTTGTATTAACATACATTTTATTTACTGTAAAACGCGTATTGCTGATGATGTTTGTTTGCATTGAGAGAAACCAATAATTAGTAACAATTCTAAGCGATTAGGTTATTATTAACCCTCACAGTACCAATATTTAGCTCTGTGACAGTACAGGGAGCAGAGGGTTTACTACTATTGGCAATGAAAGCGTTACAAATACGCGAATAACGAAGGTTATAATAACGATATCATTCACAGTAAAACACATATGATATTAGTTTTATATGCTATTTCTAAAAATATGTTACTAATCACAGTAAATAATATGTTATGTAATAGTTTCACTTTCATGTAACATATAACTGTGTTACATAGTGAACTAAACTTAATTTAAGTATTAAATTAGGCTGTTTGTATTTTGATACATACCTCCCAGCTGATGGGTTCGTCGCTAAGTAAAGAGAAACATCCTCAGTAATATTTCTACATATGGATAAAGTTCCTGTAGACCACTTTCTTTCAGCCGTTTACAAAGAGACAGTGGATTTTTAGTTTCTAAACTTGTCTGTAAACCTCTAGTAAACAATAATCCTCAATTTGATCTCTTCAGTTAAATGAAGATTACTTGAACTTTTAACACGCTAACGCCCACAATTTGATTTACAAGAACTTTTGAACGAAGAAAAGAAGATTTTTCCGACATTTACCATACATAAAATAATACATAAAACCAGTAACACTACGCTTCTAGATCTGCAGTGCGAACTTAAGTTCATCTAGAATGAACTAATAATGAAAAAGGCCCACTTCCGTTTCCTCCAGTATTAGCTGCCTTATTGTTTCTGGCGTGACGATCGCCATTTACTATTGGCCTCTGGTCAGTTCTATGTGGTATACTATGTTGTATCTTACATAGTTTTGCCAAACTTGAAGGTTTTGTTTACGAATGTTACCTTTCTATGTTAACCTCTTAAAATTAATATAAAAAAGACAAGTGTGCATTTATTGGCACATCAATAAATTCAGAACATTATGAAGACAGCAATAACAATTACTTGATGTGTTAAGTACAAAAATATTTGTTACAAATATCTAAAATCACAACAGTTACTCCTGTCCCCGCCAGGTGGACATACGAGTTAGTTATAACTGCGGCTACTAGGTGCGCTGACTTCTGTTTTAGTTGTGCAGTGAGCCGAGAGGTGTCGTGGTTGTAGCGTGTCGTTCCGCTGTCCACATAAATAAATTATATATTTTAGTATATTGAATAAATAATAATTGATCAAACCAAGATAAATAAACTGTAAAAAACAATGGAAATCATTAGTGTTTAAAATAGTTGTGCACAATGATATTCAAATTATATAATATAACCGTAAACATAGACCCTCTCGTTTTCATAAGATATTGTTTTCTACACTACTGTACCTCCCCCATACCCTCACTATGCTGTAAATGTAAACAAATTGTTTATTATTTGAAAGCTACTGACCCCCTAATTTCACCTGAGTGATGGTCAGTAGCTCATTAAAATCGATTAATGACAGAGAATGAAGGAGGTTGTTAGGTTATGCACAAACTGTATCCGAGCGTGATACATACCAGCACATAAGTGTTTAAAATTCATGGAATTGTCAACCTGAGTATGATAGCTTAAGTCTTAATTTAACATTACGCGATACTAAATAATTATTAACAGTGGCCTGCTAAGTTATTTGAGTGATTAGAAAGTCGGGCTAGCCTACTTTTACAACAATTGGTTGTCATTTTTAAGGATGAAATCTATATTTCTTCTAATGTACAAATTACGTCAAATAAATAGTGTTCCAAGTCCTTAAGTTCTTTTGTTGAATGCACCAACAAAAGAGTGGTATTTTTGTTTAATGGTTCATTCCGTCCGAAGTACTAAACAAAGAGAAGAGTAGTGCACATCCTAAAATTAAATTAGGAGTCATTCAATTTCCAAACACTCAATTGTGGTTGGAGCTCGTCTTTCAAGTGGATGTGGCAACTCGCTTTAGAGCTGAATGTGAACAAAACGACAGACTTCCTATGGGTTGGCATTGTTGTTTCTGTGCTGGCACATTTAACGTTGACAAATGCCCTTAATCACGTCAACTTATCAAATCATTCATCGTCGTTAATAAATCTTAAACAAAGAGCACAAAATGTTGTTATCACAGACAACAGACAGTCAAAATAATTTACGTTCAATCAACAATCTTCTACATCAACTTAGTCATGTTGACAGTATTTTATGGGAGATAGCTACGATACATTTGACATAGTGAAGTATGCAGTGCATAACAAAACTGAACCCACAACTAATATCGACCATGAAACTAAAACCATGGTTGAATCAAAATGCTCGAGGGAACGAAACTGCTTCAGCACTACTTTAATATACAACGATATGCACTTTTATTCTACGATGCTCGATATTTTTATATGAAACCTTTGACTCGTTTACTATAACCGTAGTATTTAACCCTGGAGTAGAATATTTTAGATCTTAGATTGTTATTATTTTACGCACTTTCTGCTCTTATATAGAAACTGCCACCCCTGCGCTATGAAGGACTATGCGCTACCCCCTCTTAAAATGCGGAGAAATAAAAACTCAAAAAATACACAAAAATGGGTAATGGCCAGTACAAAATTACAAATATCTGCAAATAGCGTGGCAGTGACAGAAATAAGGGTGGGAACAGTCAGTTCCATTAGTCCACTCCTCAACATAACTTCGTAACATTGGTACCAGTTTATTTTAGTGAGTTCTGTTCCACGTTGTACATGTTTTATCTTTCTATCTAAATTATAATAGGATCCTAAAAGAGGATTACATAGTTGCACTGGTTGGTTACCAGGTTAGTGAAGTAGTAAAGTAAAAAATGACGACGTCTTATGCCATTGTAATTAATAAATACCGTTCAATTTTTTATATTTTGGTTATATTTCTTTCAACATGCAAGAAAAGGAGTCCAAGAAAGGGCAATGCGAATATTTGAGGAAATGAATGAATTATACACACATTACTAACCCAATTCCAATCTCACCATGGGATGTGTGAGCGAATTACTCAACTCCACGCAGCCTCTGCAGCTCTGCTGGCCCTCTTGTTCAATCTGCCTCCGATCACATTGTTGCTTTGGTAAATTCTGATCGCAATTTCCCTAGGCTCTTTAGGTATGAAGTGCTAACATATTAAGAATGACTCCCGAAATGATCTAGTCGTAATTCTCCTAGGCTACTGAGATATGAAGTGCTAACGTGAAATATTCGCGAAATGATCCAGTTGTAATTTCCATAGGCACCTGAGATTTGAATTGCTAACTTATTAAGAATGACTCCCGAAATGATCTAGTCGTAATTCTCCTAGGCTACTGAGATATGAAGTGCTAACGTGAAATATTCGCGAAATGATCCAGTTGTAATTTCCATAGGCACCTGAGATTTGAATTGCTAACTTATTAAGAATGACTCCCGAAATGATCTAGTTGTAATTCTCCTAGGCTACTGAGATATGAAGTGCTAACGTGAAATATTCGCGAAATAATCCAGTTGTAATTTCCATAGGCACCTGAGATTTGAATTGCTAACTTATTAAGAATGACTCCCGAAATGATCTAGTTGTAATTCTCCTAGGCTACTGAGATATGAAGTGCTAACGTGAAATATTCGCGAAATGATCCAGTTGTAATTTCCATAGGCACCTGAGATTTGAATTGCTAACTTATTAAGAATGACTCCCGAAATGATCTAGTTGTAATTCTCCTAGGCTACTGAGATATGAAGTGCTAACGTGAAATATTCGCGAAATAATCCAGTTGTAATTTCCATAGGCACCTGAGATTTGAAGCGCTAATGTATTAAGAAAGACTCGCGAAATGATCTTGTATGATTTAAAGATGACCTATCAAAAAGTATTGCTCTAGTAATGCCATGATTATCATTTAAACAAAAGTGTTGCAAAAGTAATTGCTTAATTTTTATTAGTTTACAATGTACTGCAACATGAAGTATGCTTAATACACAAGTTTACGTGGGGCTAATACAATATTATAAATTATACTTTATAAACCAAATTATGTCCAGTCTGGAAAATCATATATTCTGAGACAGAGAGTATTATTTACACCAAAACCTGAGAGATTAAACGATCAAGTAAAGTTTTGTTGCCAAAGAGACTTTCTAATCTCTTCTTCTCATATTGTACTTTCTTGCTTCCTTCTCATAATGCTAGAAGATATTGTCCTCAGTAGAATGTCATTTTAAAAATTAATCTGGTAGAGTGCAAAATTGTACCAAAGAACGCTCACCTGGTTCTTTCCTGATTATCACAAGTCTTACAGTATTACTACTATTATTTATTACTTACCGTCTTAACTATTTACTAAATCTTAATAACCTAGAATTTTTAATGTTAGTGGGCACGATATGTTTATTAATTAAAAATAACACAGTTCTATAAGCAGAGATGACAAAACAACTCAGTAAGATAATAATAATGCAATGAGTAATACATACTTACTGAACTGAACTTTCTCTTTGAAAATGTGTTGAGTACATCCCATTGATACATAATTATTCCAATTGTTCAACCTCAAATCTCATCCTTAAGTCCTTAACTTGTTGAATGTGAATGAATATATCAACCCTGAGATCCATCACTCATCCTTAGGTCGACAACCCTGAATAATCAAATCCAAATTTCTATAATTATTTCTATATCTTACCCAGTTGATGATTCGGCTCCGTCTAAATTAATTTAGTACATGTCAATTCGCAAATTTGTGAATTATTTTACAATTCACCTCTTCTGAGAAAAAAAAAACAGGACTGTCTTGCTAGTTACGTGTTACATTCTTTGACCAGTAAGTCAACTACACATTTCAGAAAGTACTATATAAAGTTTAATGTAACATTCTGCTGTATAAAATTCATATCAGGACACAATATTACTATACCAAATTAATATACGTTTAAAATAACTAAATACGGTACAATACACAGTTAATTTTGCTACTCCAACATAAAATACTACGTGGAAATATAAATACATGGCGTGGAATAGTTCATAGGACAGACATAGGGATAAAGGTTCCTGTCAAGTGAGCAACAGTTTTATTTTTTTAAGGGTATACAATTCTTGTAATGAGTTCGATTACAGATTAGAATAGTTGTATTTAAGCTATAGAAAGTACATTTTATTAAAATATAATTTCATTAAATAAATACATAATTTACCATAACTGTATATTGGTAAAGTGTCAAGTATAAAGCTGTTATTTTTAAATTACAATTAATTACAAATTAATATATGAGTTTTATTGTAAGAACCAGTCGTATTAATAGCAGAGAGTTAGTAACCTCGGGTAGAAACTACCAATTCCTGAATCTCAGTTCACCCACCTGGGTAACATAACGTACATACTACTGTACTTTTGAAATAAATGATGTTTGGGTGAAAGATGAATAATATACTTTTTAATATTTAAATAAAGGAATCTTGTTGGCAGCTGATATGTGAGCATCTCTCGACTAAAATGTTGCCGACAAAACAAGATCGCAAATTTTAATTTAGCTCTAAGTAGTATCATAATGCAACTATGTATACTATCGAAAACCTCAGATCTTTCTGAAAAAGAAAATACCTACTACACCTCGAAAATATTACGGAGTATAAATTATATTACTGCAGACATTTATCTCCAAGACGCGAACATTTGTACGTGTTGTGTACTGACAATATATACACCGGAGCTGGCTATTCCTACTGGGCTGAGCAAGGGCCTGATCAATCAGGATCAGTAAGTTTGTATCGATAATCAGTAGTATATTCCAAGAATAAATGTATAATTATGTTGAGAGATCATTGTCCGAATCAGTTTTTTTAGTTCTTAAAATAAAACCTGGAAATCATTTTTATTAATAGGATACTTGGTACTGAACTCAATTATTTTGTTGACAAATTAGGAGATTTATGTTGGCCCTAACAAACCCTACAATCTCTAAAGGGGGAAAATAATATATTTTTAAATTAAGAGTTTAGTTTTGTGTGTTGCTCTTTAAATACAGGAACGAGTAGGCAAACTGAACCATCTTAAAGAGAAAGGAGGAAAAGTACTTTTCAATGAACACATTTTTCCCTTCTCTTGCTTTTAGGTGCTACTATTTTTTCTTTTGGTTGGTATTTTCAAATTTTGTAGTCACAGCTCCTTAATACTTTTTTCCTGAAAACAGAAAAATGATGCTCACTTAATGAGGTACTGCACATTCAGAGTAGACCCATTGGGAAATTTAACCGAAGCAACTGGAACTGCAGGCAAGGGCATGAATTATTTATAGTTCGTACACTAATTATGACTATATATGCAGAATATACTTTTAGTCATATTTCATATACTTACTGCAGACAAATCATCATCATCATTATATCAATTATTGTAAACAATATAGATTCAGCTGTTTTTCAGCGGGTTTGTTTTGAAAATGTCTCAAATTACAACATTAATTCCTTCAATTTATCGTGGAATAATAAAACATTGTTTTAAATATATTTTCAAGGTCGTTGACTATGAGAGTAAAGCATAAAGCATGGAAACTAGAAATGGATTAAATTTTGTTTTGCTTTTACATATCAAAAGTCATGAAAATTGTAAAAGTCTTTAGGTGTGTAACTGTGACACTGGAATAGAGCGATATTGTTTATGAGTATTGACCAGTTCACAAATTCTTTTGACAAAGAAAAAATTAACTTGAGAATTAATTGAACTGAAGGTTTGTAGTTTGAGCCTCCGGATATTTGTTTTTTTTTTAACGTTAGAAGAGCAATACATTTAAAGTGTTGAAAGTATGGTTCAAAAATAACAGAAACATGTATTTTATATACCAAATAGAATGTAATTTATGAAAAAAGGGGAATGCAAAGGTAAAAGTTTTTATTTTAATTGGTTGCAAAATTTCGTTGAAATCCTGTAGCAATTCATAATACTAAATCCGATTATTATACTTACGTAGCGTAACATATTCATTGTGTAGAAAAACATAGTTAGTTGTTTCTCTCATTAGAGTGTGTAGATACGGCTCTAAGTAAATTTTGATGTCGAACATCTGTACTATAGTTGTTCATATGTTAGTCATATATTCATTACATTTGTTTAAATAGCAATAGCCTGATTTAATTTCAATAAAGACTGAGTGAAAAAGTACTTACTACGCCAATACTCGAACCCGGGTGAATGTGCTTCACTGCAGCACGATGTTACACTTTTAACCGTCTAAAATACAAGTAAAACTGTAAAGATTGTATCTGATTAAAGGTGGAATATCGTGCAGATGTTTGCAGAAGCATGTGTGAACACTGGGAAACTGAAATGTAAGTCCTGTGTTTTCATCAGAATTACCCGTGTTAAAAATATTTGGCACGAAATGGATCTTCTGGTATTGTTAATGGCACGTACAGACTAGAAACTACATTTAGGAACGTGACACCTTACAGGGAGAGACAATTTTATAGTGAAAACATTTTATGTTATAATTGACAGACTGAAAAGTAAACTACTAAAAATATTTTTTCATAATAGCTGATTGATTTTCAGATTGTTCTGACATTTCAAACAAACAACCATCGGTCATTACAGAAAATGCAAAAAACTGATATTTTGAAAGTTGCCTTAGGTTGAAACTTCTTCAATAACGAATGTAAAAGTTAAGGTTTGTACCCAGGGAAACATGCATATGACATTGTGACCGGGCCCGACATCAGCGCCCATAGTAGCCAACGGCTGAGTTTTACAGGTACGCATTAACGAGTGTACGCATTATGGGTTCTTTGAAACACAATTAATCGTATTTTAAATACATGAAAATTATGAATTTCATCACAGCATAAATCAATATGACACAATAAAATATACTAAAATGTATTTCTGTATCAATTTTAAATATTTTATGTAAGAAAAGTCTTGAATTTAAGCGTTTGAAAAATTGTTCTCATTCTAAAAACGTCGTGTGTCAAACTATATCTTCTTGCTGACATCGTGTAGTGTTATTCAGGTAAGAATGACAACTACGTACATTCATTTTATATTATTTGGAAGCTGCTTTCCTGTCATCCCTAGTTGGATGCAGATGGCAGCTCGCTATACCTTAATTAATCTTCAAATAGGAGGTTGAAATTACTACGTAAGGAGCAACTGCCCGTAGTAATATTGAACGACTAACTCTACGAGATGTCACTTAATATTGCGGGAATATAAAGATGAACAGTTTTAATGTGTTCCATTTAATTCCAGAGTAAGTATAGTGGTATTTTCTAGGTATAAATAATTAACCATTAATTTTTACTCAATAATATCTTTAGGCGTAAAACACGGGTTATAGCTTTATAAAATGGTCGTGTGTAATTTTACTTCTTTGTACTTAAATGTGAAGTATTGACAAATATGAGATTTATGATGTTTACAGTGAGCCAGAGACCGCGCAAAGATTAATATTTCAACATTTAAGATTAAGGATAATTTTTAAATAAATAATAAATGTAAAAAAACTGTAGCACTACACAATTAATATAATTATATTAATATAATCATTAACTTAATTTTTGTTTACTTTTTATTTAATTTCCAATATATCCCTCCTGAATTTCTTTCAAATTAGTGTGAGTGAGCATGAATATACGGAACTTTAATTAACTCTGCATCCCTATTAAAATTTATGCAGTAAATCTATTTTAATCTGTTGTTGTGTACATATTGATTCCTGGAATCTGGTGTCCTAGTAGTTAAAGGCCTAAGCCTAAAGGAAGTTAAGAAATGCTATAATTGTAATCGAGTTGGTCATATTGCAAAAAATTGCTTCAGACCGAAAAATAATTTAGGAATTATGAAAAAAATACGTTTTACACCCCGTCAGGATGCTCCTCCCCAATAAACAGTGAACTTGTAAATATTAAATGCATGCATAACAGTAATAAATTTAGAAATTTTAAATTAGTTACCTCATATCCAGTAGCGCTCTGTACCTTGAATTTTGCAGTAACGAAAATATCAACGTTCTCAGATCACATCAAATCCAAGAATGGTGTCAGACCATCCTCTGGTTTCGTTTTTATATTTATTTGACATATTAGAGATTTGCAATGGGATAGAGAAGGGAGATGGTCCTAGACTATTTTAGGTTTTTTCAGCAAGCCAAACTCCAAGTGTGAGGTCGAAATTGTCCGGGGGCAAAGGGAGCCGCCCGCCGGAGTCGCCCTTGTGCCGCTTTACTTAGCCGAGAATTTAACTTTCAGTAGAATTTCTGATTTTATTGGGATACATGCTCTTACATTTGCCAAGTAGATCCAAGGACACCGCTACCTACCTTACAAAAGCAGGGAGTGCAGAAAAAGAGCTGGGCAATTTCCTTTCAATTATGGCTTCCAGAAGCTTCGCTTAAATTATCTGTACTATGAAAATTATCCATGTACGGTGAAAAGTCCCCACAAAGATTGCATGATCTGTGAATGGGGACGAGACCTGTATCAGTCCGTTGGTATATTAATTATCCATGAATAACTGTACAGTATTATTACACAAATCACAAACTTAAATCTATTACATTATTATTAATAAAAATATTATTGTTAAATTTATTATTGTTAAATTCGTTGTTATAAAATTTGTTATTGTTAAATTTGTATTGTTAAATCTGTTAAAATTAATTATTGTTTACTAATTTATTTATTTGATAGTATTTTTACATACATTCAGCTCAACGTCTTTCAAAATTGAAGAAACCAAAAGAGGGAAACCTTGTATATTGTACAATGAATACAAATTCAGACAACACGGAGATATATCATGGATTTGTCTAGGGAAAAAATGCAGTGCTTCGTTAAAAACGGACTCCAGCTATAAGACAATGACGGTAGGCAACGCCAGCACTCGGGGCCTACCTCACCCCGTCGCTATGAGACGACTGTCGATGCCGCAGCGTTCACCGTCTGCTGGAGCGCCCTGCAGCTTGCCGCTTGTCGCTGCGCCCACCGTCTCGCCATCCTTACCGTCGCAGACATGTTCCACGACGCCTACTGTCACACACGTGGTACCGACATCTACCTCGACGCCCGCCGCCCCGACGTCTGCCGTGGCACCCGATATGTCAACGCCTGTGGTGTCACTCTCCCCACATTATTCCATTCTGGACACCTCTTCTACGTCCACCCTACAGCCTGAGCTACCCACTATAGAGAATCTGGTAAAGGAAAACACCATTCTTCAGGAACAGATTGCTGAACTAAAAGAACAACTACGTCATGTCATAGACCACACAATAGAAAACGATAAGCGACTGTTGCAGTACACAGGCCAGATATTTATTGTAAACTCGCCACAGTCTGTCATGACACCTCGTGCGTCGGTGGCTGACTTCGGGACGCAATGTGATTTGCCAGCTATATGTATGGATGAGCAATGTGTAAATGGCCGAGGTGATATCAACAACCTGAGGGCTAACACGCACTACAGCGGCCGCGGCCACGGCCACGACAGCGGCCAGCCGCTCGCGGCCAGTTTAACATTAAGAACAATGTAACAACACGCACCAAGCGGTTGCGGCCACGACGCGGCCACCTGGCCGCCGCGACCAGAAATATCTGTCTTGGCCGCTGTCTTGGCCGCCGCGGCCACATGTTTTTACGCGGCCAATGAAAACACGCAGTTAGATGAGACAACGCGCACTGTCAAGCGACCAGTGCGCGGCCAGATACAGTCGAGGTGAGTCTTGTTTGAGGTTAAGTTTTAGATTTGAAATGGCTGAGGTTGAATTTGATACCGAAAGGTTCATTTTAGCTATTAAAGAAAGGCCATCTTTGTGGAATATGTTATTAGACGAGTATAGTGACAAAAACATAAAGAAGAAGATGTGGGAGGAAGTTACTCTTTTGTTTGGGGGCAGTGGGTGCTCCAACACAACTGAAAAAAATAAACTATGTAAGTAAATTTTTAATTTATTACACATCACTAAAACAACTTAACATTGTGCCTATTCAAATGTAATAATGTTAGTTAATTTCCACTGCTCTTGAGTGACATAGAAGTAGTTTTGCGATGAGACTGTCCTTCTCACAGATAGTTCTTTTGCCACGGCACTGCTCCTTCATTGACAAAATATTCAGCTAGGATGTTTCTTGTGTTTGAGTTGTACTGACGATTGCGATGTGTACTTTCAGAGTCATCGTTGTCAGTTGGGAATTTGTACAATGTGTCCACAAACTGTAAACCATCCCTACTTCGTACATAATTGTGCAAAATACAACACGCTTTAACAATGTCTATAGCCAAATCAACATCCACATTCAAAGGCCTGTGAAATATGCGCCATTTATTGGCTAGTATGCCAAACGTACACTCAACATATCGTCTGGCTCGACAGTGGCGATAATTAAATGTCCTTTTAGTGTCATTGAGCTGTTTTCCAATGAAAGGGCACAACACTCTGTGTGACAATGAGAAGGCGTCGTCGGCAAGAAACACAAAAGGGATGGGTGTAGACGACGAACTTGAAATCGCTCTGTCCTCTGGGAGATCAATGGTATCAGCAAGTATTCTTTGGTGTAATGCAGATTGTTGGAATATTGTAGAGTCTCCACACTTTCCATAAGAGCCAACATCTATAAAAACAAATTTATAGTCAGCATCTGTCACTGCCATAAGGACGATGGAAAAGTAATGTTTGTAGTTGAAATACAATGATGCACTATTTGGGGGTTTCACAATCCTTATATGCTTTCCATCAACCGCGCCTAAACAATTTGGAAAAGTTTGCTCGGTTTTCAAATTCTGAAGCAATTCTCAACCAGTCATCTTTGGAAGGTTCGGATAGGCATTCATTTTTGAGAACATTCCATAACGCTGAGCAAACTCTTGCAACAATCTCTTTTATGGTAGTAGCTCCAAGTCGATAGGAATGGTGCAAGTCCACAAATGAATTTCCAGTGGCGAGATACCTTGAAAAAAATACATATACAGTTATTTTATGTAAAAATCAATGCTACAAAATGTGGCAATAAAAAATATTGAACACCTACGTGTTGATCTCTGCTTGGTAATTTTTAATTTCAAATTTCGCAATGGATTAAATTGAAAGCACCAGCTGCTTTGGCCCCCACTTCTAAATGGTTAATTTACAAAATTGGAAAAATCGAAGTGTTTTTTTATAATTTAAAAATTTATTTTTAAGCAATTTTCTAAGAAAAATATTTTTTGCTGATTTTGTAAAACGCGTTTTTTAAAGAGGTATTAAACACATTTTTTTCATTATTCAGTGAACTTCGATTAATCGAGCTTCTTTCGACCGAGACTTCTGTTGCACCGAGAGCCGCCAACAGTTGGCCTTGAGTAGCGACAGAGTATAGAGGGGAGGGGAGCTCCCTTAACGTTGGGCTGCTACTTTCAATTTTGAACCGTATAGTTTAAAAGTTTTATTGTTTCAATTTTGAAAATTCTTTCAACTAATGTGATTTATTTTATTGTATGTGAATTTAAAACATCAAACCACTTTATCAATTCTAGTACCCAGTAAATTCTTAATTCCAGAAATTTAAATGTTTATTACATTTACTACTCCGTCTATTAGTTTCAACTATAATGTTTCTATTAACCGAGATTCTCATTATCCGAGATTACTACAAGCCTGTAATCCCCGGTTAATCGAGGATCTACTGCACTTGTGTTATTTAATTATTACCCTTCTTATAAGATTGAAAAGAAACAACCAAATTGTTTTATTACAGGTATGACCCTTCAGAAGAAGTGGAAGAACATCAAAGATTCATACGCCAGAGAGAAGCGGAGGCTGAGTGGAGTAAAAAGTGGTTCGGCTGCTGAGAGGAAAACACTTTACGTGTTTTATAATACACTTACATTTTTAAACACCAACAATCCCCCCACAAACACACATTCAAATGTTGATCGTCAGGATCCGGATAATACAGATCTTTTACATTTAGACATTGAAGCCCCTGCCGCGAACCCAGATCCAACCGGGCCGTATGAAACGCGGGTTTTAGCAAAAAAACGTAAACCTAAAGACGAAGTGGGACAACAATTGGTAAAAATACTCAAAGATTCGGCTGAGGAACGGCGTAACCGTGAAATTGAACTGACATCTGATGAGGACAGGTTGTTCCTCATGTCTCTAGTTTCAGATTTAAAAAGAGTTCCTGAACACTTAAAACTATCTGTTAAACGTCAGCTTATGGCAGTTCTGGAACAAAATCAGGTAACTCCAGCAGGAAGAACTTCATATACAGGGTACGCACAAAATCAAAATTACCAGTACCCGTCTCACTCGGGCAGTAACGCTCAATTCGCTCCAGGCTACTCCACAACCCCATATGGATATCCTTCCCGCCAACACACTTCAACCCCATTATCATCTGGAGCATCTAGTGAATACAGTGGAGGTGACATAAACAGTGCTGAGTCTCCAATATTCACATGTTTCGATGCAACTGAATAAACAATCACACTTCAGTTTGGATTTACTACATAGTTTTTGTATAATGATTATCTCTTGGTTTTGTCATTTGTTTTATTACATAATCATTAATTTGTATTAATTAATATAAATAAACATACCTTAATGTAACCAGTAGTTTTTCTTCAACTCCTATGCATGGCCGCATTGATGTGTCTGTTCCCCTTATACTATCTGCAATCTTGTTGAGTAGCTGATCAAAACTAGCAACAGACATTCTTGTATAGTTGAAAAATTTCTCTTCATATAGCCGTAACTCATAAAAGAATGTAAAAAACTGTCCTCTTGTAGGCCTTGATTGCAGCATAGGGTGTATCCAATACCTCCTTCTTCTACGTTTAATGTAGTGCCTGTACACATGCACTGTTACGGCTATCTCTTCGACGTCCATTAACGCAACTGGGACACAGCGGCCAGAGCAGACAAGGAGAACTACTGGCCGCGCGGCCAGCCGCCGTGTTGGTCGCTGACACTGGTCGCTGGTCGCGGTCGTGGCCGTGGCCGCGGCCGCTGTAGTGCGTGTTCACACTGAGGACCACGGTGGAAGTGCTTGAGGCCGAGCTGCGGACTCTGAGGGGGACAAGGTGTGGCAAGTGTGGAGGGGAGGATGGTGGATCCGAGTGGACGGTGCAGCGTGGTAAAGGAAGACCACTCCAAATAAACAACAGGTTTGCTGCTCTGAAGACTGATATCCAGGAAAGCGGAAACAAAAATAAAAATTATAAACGACCGAAACTCGAGCAGCGAACGAATACAGCTCCGAGGAAGAAGGCTCAGAAACCCGTTTTTACACAAAAAGCATCACTGCCTTTCCATACCGTCTGGATCAACGGTGATAGCCATGGCCGTGACATTGCTGAACTAGTTCAAAGCATAGTGGCCAGGGATACTACAGTGGAAGGAGCCTGCAGACCGTGAATTCTGATGGTACCCCTTGTAACGTCATCGTTACGTGAAAAATACTTTTGGGGTCATCGGTCTGATCAACCGATCGTAATTTAGTTATGTTAGAGGAACGCCTTCAACAACCCTGCATTTCCGTGACATTCAAGACTTGCATTTGCCTATCCTGTACTGAAGGAGCAATTAAATTCCAACCGCTAAAAACGTTGCCACCCGTAATTTCCCCAATTGAACTATGGACCCCACAAGTTTGTACACGAGAGTTACAGTCAGGATGTACGACATTGTTGTACAGGCTGTCGGCGTTAGACTCGGTTGATGTAAAGTTCGTCAGGAACCCTCTTCTCTGGCTATTTAAAAACCCTGTGGATTTTATTAAGAGGTAAGGTAGATTTTTTTTATTTAAAATCATTATTTTGTAACTATGTACAGTGAAAATGCATGGTGATATTAACTTATTGGCAATTAATGATATTTGAAATTGGTTGACTATTCATGCATCGACATTCATAGGCCATTTGCAAAAGTGTATTCTTAAGTAAATTTAATAAATTGGGCCTATAGCACTCCAGTCATTTTTTTTATACTGACATTAATAGTATCCTAATTACGTATTATTATGTCAAAGCAATATTCTGATTTATCTGTTATTTCAAATTTGGGGAAAAAAATTAAGTGCAGGATTAAAATAGTTCGTGGAATAAAAGTTGAAGATAACAAATGGTATGTAAATAATTTGTGTAGTTTTGGTTAGTAAATTGTATAAAATTTTATCTTTAAAACGTACAGTCACTATTTCCTTTGTATTATGTTCTAAACAGGGAAACTGTAACTAGCTACCTACCTGTGGACAACTTAAAGTTTGTAAATTTTATGTTTGCTGGCTTAACATTTATGCCTATTGTCCAAAATAGTTGAAACTAGACTATCTCAACCAGTAGTTATTTTGTAAAGATTAATATGGCGATAAATAAGTTTATGTCGATAAGTGAAAATTTTGTTAGGGATATATACTGTATGTATTGTATGTCAAGTCACAACACAATAGTTATTTCTGTAATTATGTATGTACATGTAAATATGTATATTAAGCCCATAGCTATGTGATGCTATTAAGATAGGAATTTTGTGGGGTTTCAGCTACGTCTACGACCGGCCCTGGAACGGTCACCATCACTGCCGCTCTGTCAGAGCCTGCACGGAAGCGCACCTAATAATAATAATAATAATGTTAGAATTATTAAAGGCAGAGGTGGCGGGACTTAGGCAGCAGCTGTCACTTGTAAATCGGGGTTGGGCTCAGAGGGCTGATGAGCTCGAACAATATCAGCGGCGCGACAACTTAAGGGTGTTTGGCGTGAAGGAGGAACAGGGAGAGGACACAGATGAGATGATGGTAAAATTATTTACCGAGAGGTTGGGAGTCAGTGTTAGCCTGGCCGACATAGATTAAGCATGGGGCGCGAAATGTCTGGACCATAGACGGCCGCGTAAACTGGGTAACCTCTGAGAAGAAAAAGGGCTCGGCTACATGGTCATTGGACAATTAGTGTTTTATCCCTCTTCTTATCTGCATAACGACATTAATTCTAAATGTAATGATTTAGGATAGTAGATTAATGTCTTATGTCTAATGTCTTAAAAATAAGTAAATATTTTTCTTTAATTGTATGTGTGGGTGTAGAGCTGTGTGTGTGTGTATTTGTATGTGTGGGTTCAAGATTGTATTTAGCAGTAAAGCTGATTTGATTTGATTTAATTTGATTTGAGCAGGCATTGGATATATATTGCGGGCATACATGTACCATGTTCTTGCGAGGTTGTATGCAGTATTAAATTTAGTAATTTAGTAGTGAGTGTGTGTATATGTGTGTATAATTAAGGTTTTAGGACAACAATATAATATTATTTGTAGGAATTTTGAGTTTTATCTATTATTAGTAGACCTATTATAGTATTATATATTATAGTATATAGTATAGTATTATGGTATTTTGTTTAAAACTTTTTGAAAAGGTTATTATTTAAATTTGTTTTATTTACATACCATTTTCACACTTAATACTATTTCAATTTTATCAGTTATCAATTATTTAGATGATTTTTTCTCTCCTACTTTATTTTAGTACCACTGTATATATTTATTAGTATTATCTATGGAGTGCAAGGCTGTGTGTATTTCGTTCTCTTCGTATCTAACATGGAATTTTTTTTTCATATTGATGTATTGTGTTGAAATGAAAGGATTGTATAAATGTGTGTGTATGTGTAAGTAGCAGCGTGGTCTGGTGGCGGGGCGCCTCGCGGCGGTCGCGGCTCAGCTGTGGGGATGTCGGCGGCTGACAGTGACTCCGACCCGGCTTCTCCTCCACCTCCCCCATCCACTCCTCCGCCTGATACCGCTCAAGTCCTGCTACATGAACTGTCCCCTTATCCCAAACAACTAAAAGCTGCCCATATTATTGCTCAGTCATTGAGGGGGCACGTGGACGATATCAGTGCTATATTTCGGCAACAAACTTTTGACATTATTTTAATATCAGAGTCATGGCTAAAGCCGAGTATTCCCAGTAGTGAGGTATCAATAAGTGGATACGTCCTCCACAGAAACGACAGAATCAATAAAGGGGGTGGAGGTGTTGCGGTATACACCAGACAAACTTTAAGGGTTAAATTACTGGATGCTTCACCTCAGGAGTACTCGGCTAGACCTGAATTTTGTTCTTAGAAATTGGATTGTCTGGTTCGGATGCACTACTTCTGGGAATTTGTTACCGCCCTCCTAAGATTGGACATCTGACTGACTTTGAGGATGTTCTATTGCGCCTGATGCCGTGCTACAGTCGTGTCCTAATCATGGGTGACATGAACACTGATTTACTCATGAAAACACAGAACAATGATTACAAACAACTGACTACTATGTTTAACTGTTGCAACATGACTATTGTACCACTGGTCGCTACACACCACACTGCTGAATCCCACACCCTCTTAGACATTATAGCAGTTAGCGATCTTAATGATGTTGTTCACAAAGGGCAACTTCCAATCCCTGCAGTTTCAAAACACGATCTTATTTTCTGTGTGCTTTCCTATAAAACGCCTAAGCCTTTTGAAAGATTCTTGAAATATAGGGATTTTAGGCGTTTGAATGAGGATGTCTTCCTAGAAGATGTAAGTACTTCAAGCACCATGGCACTCTGTAGAAACTCAGTCCACATTAAACTCAGCCACATTAAACTCATTGATTCTGTCACTCTTCAACAAGCATGCTCCAATTGTTCA
This sequence comes from Homalodisca vitripennis, assembly GCF_021130785.1. Taxonomy (NCBI): domain Eukaryota; kingdom Metazoa; phylum Arthropoda; class Insecta; order Hemiptera; family Cicadellidae; genus Homalodisca; species Homalodisca vitripennis. The sequence goes on from NC_060215.1 coordinate 152,044,134, forward strand.
AAAATGAGTGAATAAAAGGCGCCCAGTGCCTTGGCTCACTCAAGACAATTTAAATTTAATGGCTCAACGAGACGCAGTTTACCGGAAAGCCAGGAGGACTGGTGATGCGGTGGCCATGGATCAGTATCGCCGACTCCGAAACAGGGTTAAGTAGAGCCTTCGAAATTCTAGATTGAGATACATCAACACGTTATTTGCTAATAAGAAACAGACTTCAACGATCATGTGGCGTAATGTGAACAAGTAGGGCTTTGACAAGCAGCCCTCTTCAGTCCCAGTCCAAGTTCCCTTGAATGATTTAAATGATTACTTTCTCTTAATTTCTCGACCAAATAATAATGTTGCTCTGCAAAATTACATCAACCAAGTACAAAGTATGCCCTCCACGGAGCATGCATATCCTCTATTCCAATTTAAGCCAGTGATGCAGTTGGATGTCCTGCATGTAATCAACAGAATCAGTACTAATGCAACTGGTGCTGATGACATATCAATTCGACTGGTGAAACGTGTCTTGTTGGCTATACTTCCATCTCTTACTTTAATTTTTAATGAATCTTTGCGAACTGGTATTTTTCCTGATATATGGAAGATTGCCCAAATCCGTCCATTAAACAAGATCCCATCACCTGCTTTTCCACAAGACTACAGGCCTATCAGCATCTTGCCTACTTTATCTAAAGGTCCTGAACGAATAGTGCATTGTCAAATTACTCAATTTCTACAATCGCAAAATATTCTTAACATTTATCAGGCTGAATTTCGACAGTATCACAGTACTGAAACTGCGTTATTGAGAATTACAGATGACATCTGGTTTGCCATGGATCAAAGGCAGTGCACTGTATTAGTACAGTTTGACTATTCTAAAGCTTTCGATACTGTTAATCACACTTTATTAGTAGAAAAATTGAGACATATAGGATTTTCCACCGAGGTTCTTACATGGATGGGATCTTATCTAGGTGGAAGACAGCAGTGTGTTATGGTTGATGACATTAGATCTGACTGGAAGCCTGTTACGTGTGGTGTTCCACAATGATCCATTCTTGGCCCTTTACTTTTTTCACTATATGTTAACGATATATGCAAGGTACTGACACATACGAGGTTTCAATGTTATGCTGATGACTTACAGATATATGCTCACTGCAATGTTAGTAACATTAACCAAACTATTTAAAACATTAACTTGGACATTCAACAGATTGTACTTTGGACTGAAAAGCACGGACTGAAACTCAACTCGGACAAAACTAAACCCATAATAATTGGGCATTTTAGACTTTTGAATACAGTTGACTTTAACTATGTACGTGGAATATTGGTAAACGGAGAGGCTGGACTGGACTGACTACGTTGTAGGTACCTGTAAAAAGGTATTTGCAGCAGTTCATACGCTGAAAAGAATGCAACGATATCTACCACACCACATAAAGCTTTTACTGATTAAATCACTCGTATTTCCCCACTTCGTCTACTGTTATGCCGTGGTTAATGACATGGCTGTGGTTTTGAATAATAGATTGCAGAAAATCCAAAATTATTGTTTACGATTTTTGTTTAATTTAAAGCGAGATGAGCATATCTCACCTTATTATGTACTAATGTCAACGTTAAAATTGCAAGATCTAAGAGCTTTCCGAATCCTAATTTTATTTTTTTCTATCCTTAAAACCGGGTTTCCAAAACACTTTACAAACGATTTTGAGTTCATTGCTATTGAAGAAGGCGTAAGGAACACCCGCACTGGCTCGTCGACGTTGCGAATCCCCCACCACAGAACGACTGTCTTTAATAAATCATTTGTAGTGTCTGCTTGCCGTTTGTGGAATTTCTTCCAGATCCTTTAAAATCTTTGGAGAGCCGGGATCGGTTTGCTTCGGCTGTTAAGTTGTATTTTTTGCAGCGGATGTCCGCGGCCGTGGTGCCCGAGGGTCGCTAGTCATGGTTTGTTGCAGACAGAATGAATAATGTAGATAATAATGTGTAATGTAATAATGTGTTTAGTGTAAATAAATAATTTTAATAAAAATAGAATGTTTTAATTGTAATGTATATTTTGACTAAGTTTTTGTTTAAAATGTATCATCAATTTTATTTTATAATCAAATATTAATTTTATACATAGAATAAATTTAAGAGTGCAATTTTGTTTTTGTTAAGTGATTTGTTGTTAGTTTTAGAATACATAGCAAATATTCATTTGATTTTTGAAACGCTGATGATTTTATTTTTATTTTGAAGATTACAAATGGCTTGTACTTACATATGCTAATAATCAGATTAAGTGTAAGAAATGACTATGTAGTCCTAACTTCGCCTGAAAAATAAAGAGAATTTTCATTTCATTTTCATTTCACCGCCCCTGGACGCCCCGCGCCCTGCCACGGCCACCTGACCGGACACAGGGCTAACACGAGCCTCCCTACCGTGGACTGCCACTGCATTGTTGCGGGATCGACCACGCATTCCTCGACCGATAAGTCTGACACTGACTCTATGAATAATTTTGTTTGGGACAATTCTATACCGTTTAATTAAACATTAGCTAGCCAATAAAATCATAGACTTTTCAGTGTACTACCCGTGGAACGTGTAGGCATAGGCCTACGGACAATTCGCGCCGCGCTTCCATTAGGAGATATCCAATTGGACATCTGGGATAATTATACCAATGATTAACTTAAGTTGTACCGTATTTTCAATGTGTTGTGTGTTCATGTTAAATATAATATGTTAATATTTCAGCATGGTGGCCACCTACAATTATTCTATTGATGTATTTGGGTATTAATCTATCATTCCCTTGTAGTGTAATCTTAAGCCAATTTTCTTGGTGAATTCTAGTTATGTATTACGATAGTAATTGCCAAATATTAGTATCACTTTGACAAATTTTGAAATATTTTGTGTCTCAATCAATTGAATAATAGGTTTTTAGAATTTGTCATCATTTTGTAGGTGCTAGCATACCTTGCGATATAATAACATTGCCTTCACTTAATTACATTGTTTGGTTTTTTGATTTACCTTTTTTTAAATTAATTTCACTGAACCAGTAAAACTGAATTAGCATAGTCTATTAGAATGCGAATTATTGTCTATTAATAATCGGATAAGCATGAATAGTCAATAGTGTACTTTTCTTGGGCTTGATCTGCTTTACTGTTGAGTCACTTTCCACCTGGGCCGTAGAATTGATTCCACATTGTCGTCCTACAGATTCATCTACATATCTACAAATGGGGTGGCGCCCTTAAAAATATTATTAAATATTCTTACATTCCATCAGAGCTTAGCTAGTGACATTACAGTTGGAGTAGATCTCAGTGAACTTTACCCACACCCTTCTCCACTGAACAAGTCGGGACCTATAAATTTGAGAGGTGGGGCGTTACACCCTCCACCTGGCAGTTGCTATGTTCTCATAGTGACTGTGACAGGTTCGGATAGTGTTCGGCACTTACAGTCGGCTCTGGCACTTTGGACTGTGACAGGTAAAGATAGTGTTCAGCACTTACGGTCGGCTCTGGCACTTTGGACTGTGACAGGTCCAGATACTGTTCAGCACTTACGGTCGGCTCTGGCACTTCGGACTGTAACAGGTAAAGATAGTGTTCAGCACTTACGGTCGGCTCTGGCACTTCGGACTGTGACAGGTCCAGATACTGTTCAGCACTTACGGTCGGCTCTGGCACTTCGGACTGTGACAGGTTCAGATAGTGTTCAGCACTTACGGTCGGCTCTGGCACTTCGGACTGTAACAGGTAAAGATAGTGTTCAGCACTTACGGTCGGCTCTGGCACTTTGGACTGTGACAGGTCCAGATACTGTTCAGCACTTACGGTTGGCTCTGGCACTTCGGACTGTGACAGGTCCAGATAGTGTTCAGTAGTTACGGTCGGCTCTGGCACTTCGGACTGTGACAGGTACAGATAGTGTTCAGCACTTACGGTCGGCTCTGGCACTTCGGACTGTAACAGGTAAAGATAGTGTTCAGCACTTACGGTCGGCTCTGGCACTTCGGACTGTGACAGGTCCAGATACTGTTCAGCACTTACGATCGGCTCTGGCACTTTGGACTGTGACAAGTCCAGATACTGTTCAGCACTTACGGTCGGCTCTGGCACTTTGGACTGTGACAGGTCCAGATACTGTTCAGTAGTTACGGTCGGCTCTGGCACTTCGGACTGTAATAGGTCCAGATAGTGTTCAGCACTTACGGTCGGCTCTGGCACTTTGGACTGTGACAGGTCCAGATAGTGTTCAGTACTTACGGTCGGCTCTGGCACTTTGGACTGTGACAGGTCCAGATACTGTTCAGCACTTACGGTCGGCTCTGGCACTTCGGACTGTGACAGGTCCAGATAGTGTTCAGTACTTACGGTCGGCTCTGGCACTTTGGACTGTGACAGGTCCAGATAATGTTCAGCACTTACGGTCGGCTCTGTCACTTCGGACTGTAATAGGTCCAGATAGTGTTCAGCACTTCCGGTTGGCTCTGGCACTTCGGGCTATTTTCATATCATGCAATTAGCTATCCAGTTGTTTTATTAATATTATTATTATATGTGCCAAAATAGGAGCATTAAATCAATATTTTTCCTTCACAATCCTTCCATCGTCAAAAAAACCTTCAAACAAAGAGTACATCTGTGATAAGTTTGAATGTCTGAACTGATTGAAATAAACAATACACAAAACATATTTCTTGTTGAGTGGCGTTTGGTTATTATTACATTGCATACATTTCTTTTATTTACAGTAGGCCAGTTGAGTTATAACTGTTCTATTTATACCCATCCGGCTTGCCTCAGATGAAGTAATTAGTTCCTGTAGAGGGTGAGCTACAAAATTAGGATTGCTGTTTATTTTCACGGTAATGCCATCTAATTGAAGTACATATTAAATACCGGTATGTAATTAAATTTGTACAGTTTATGTAACACAGGGTAACATTTTAAAACTATATAGTGAAAATTAAACTAAAAACTTTGTTACTGTATACTTCTTCTTCTTAGTTTGGAAGAACATTATGATGATGAGCTTGAGTGTTGAGAATGATAAGAGAAATAAGACCAATGGAACCAATGGAAGTGCCATTGCCATGGTAATTGATTGTATTAACAGGATTTTGGATATTGCCTTTGATATATTACAAAATATTATACAATATTTCAAGAACTGGCTTCTTGAGATCTGATCTATGACTTCTTTAGGTTAAAAAATAAGCATGGGCAAAACATATAAACAAATCCACATATGATGAACTCACCGAAGCCAAACTTGAGAACAACTAACAAGTTGACAAGTTGAACTTGATAAGTTGTATGTCAAAAATCAAGTATTAGAAAAAGGTCTATTCAAAAAGTATCTGGATTCCTTTTCATATCTCCGCTGATAAGTGTCGAAAGACAATGAAACTTGGCAGAGTTGAATTTTGTACTCTACCTGACCTACTAACAAGATTTGGTGAATCTGCGTCATTATCCCTGTGACAGTATATTTTAGATTCCAAGCATAATCTGTCTTCATCATATTTTGACGTGTCGGAATAAAATGAATCAGAGTATTTGTATCTCGTTTTGTAAATACTTGTACACAGTGGTGTAGTGCCGAATTTAGCTGTGCCGGAGCGATCATGGTGTAAGTATAATAGGTGCGCTACCGCGCAGATTCCCCCCGCCCCCCTCGCACAGGTCTGGCATGTGTCGTCGGCTTGGCGTTCCGACGGCAGCGTTACTAATATAAATATATTATACTTACACCATGGGAGCGGCGAGTTGCTGGGTATAGCAATAAAAATCTTTTTGATTATTAATAAAGGACATTTTATTTCGTAAACTAGGCTAACACAATTTGTAATGACAAACAGATAAGCTATGGTTTTAGACATACTTTGAAAAATTACTGTGCTGTCGTGCTAATACATTATTGTAGCCTGAAAAAGAATACCGTAAAAATGCATTATAAAAACTATTAATAATATTGTAAAAGTAATATTTTTACATATTTTCAACGGTAACGCGAACATGAATACTGTGCGATAACCTCTAAAGCATGTCCCAAAATTCCTCTCCTTTTTCATTCCCATTTCTTTTCCTTGGAGGTTCTGCTATTCTTGTTTGGGTGTCGGCTGCTGAACGATGTCTTCCTAGCCATTTCATGATATAGGGGTCAGGCTTCCATCTGCGGAACGGGGGACCTTGGAGTTTTAAAAACATTAGGACTGAGACATGACTTACTGTCAATGAGTTCCTTAATGGCGTGAGGATGTTATTCATACTGCTGCACCCTCTTTCACAGTCAGCGGAACTACAGGGTATTATTTTAGTGCAGTTTATAAGCTCTTGCAGTCCATCAGGTACCCGCCTGACGTTGTCCAAGTAATCCCTGTAAGCAGTCTCAGCTCTGTTCATGTTCAACTTGAAGCGTTTGCATGGCTGCTCCACTTGAGTTTGGCCAAACCCAGGTTGAATATCAGTAGGCCAGTATTCGGGTTCCAAAACTTTTAGTTGCTCTACAAACTCCTCGTTCTTGACGATTTCTTCGCATTCTCTTCTTTAAGTTGCTGATTACACTAGAAATCAACTGCTCACAATTAAATGATACGACTTTAGGGTTTTCATTTAACTTTACAGATGCAAAACAGCCTTCCCTCATGGCGACTTGTGTCTCCAGAACTCTTGTCCCAGGTTTTTCTTTCAAAGATTCCAGATATCTGATTGATATAAGAATCAGTTTGTCTGCAAATACAAGGGACGTGCTTCTGTTTTCCAGACTTTCAGACAACAAAGCCAATTCAGCAAGAATGTCATACATAAATGCTAAGTTTAACAAAAACTTATGGGAAGTCAGCTTCTTCAATAAACCATTATATTTGCATCTATAAGTGGATGTTCTCTCAGGATCATCCATTGTTTTAGAGAAGTGGCTAACTAAGGCTTGATAACCAAACCACACGGCTGAAATAGTACGAAAACTGCTTGCTACCCACCTCGTGCTTAAAATTCTACCGATTTTATTCATTTGAATATCGAGCTCCTGTGCACATTCTTTTAACTCTCGCTTATTCTTTGGAGATGTGCTGTACAATGAATAAAGTTTATCCATGAATGACTGGTTACCCTCGGGTACTACACTCATGGCATCCCCAATAGCCAGTTCCAGTCTGTGATTCATACAGTGCCATATGATAATATTAGGGTAAACAGATAAACAAATCTCCTTGCTACACCTGAGTGCTTTCCCAACATGGCGTTCGCCCAGTCGCGTCGCTTGTAAAGGAAACCAAGTTTTGTTTTAAGTACTCGCCATTAAAACCATATCCTTCAAGGCACTGGTGAACACTGTTAAACACTGTCTCAGTTTTTTTTATCAGAAAGCTCGACTAAGTCCAAAAATAAAGTACTTGGTGGTTTATTCTTGCTAAATTCACATCTTAAATATACAACGAGGACGGATTTAGAACTAATGCTTGTGTATTCATCAATGATTATTGACACTTTTCCAGAAATTTCCTTTACTTGATTCAAAATGCGCATTTTCATTTCCTTTGAAATATGATCTATTATTTCGACCGCGCTATACCTTGAATGAAGGCCTACGCCGACATCTACCCCATTTAGTTTTTGTAGCTCAAGTAATCCGAAATGGTCGCTGTACGGACGGTCGTTTTGAGCAATAAAATATGCCGATCTAAACACAGCCTTAGTTGAATCGAGCTGAGCTTGATTCATTTGATCAATTACTTGTGGCATCGAATGTTTGTTTGATTTGTCAATAATTGTTTGAGCGATTTGGTGAGCTTCCGACTGTTTATGTTCAATAATCTTTTTCCTCAAAGATTTGAGTTGATTTGTTCTATTTGAGCCATAAAAACAAAATTTGTACGAACGCCACTGATAAGAAAGCGAAAAATGTCCTTTTTTGTAGGCTCCCAAATTACCGACTTCAAAACAAATTTTACAGACTAATTTACCTTCCTTTGAGTCTATCCAAGGAAAAGCCGCCTTCTTTCTCTCCCACATATCTTCTGTCCATATTTCAGGCCACTGTGTTCTGGGGGGGGGGGGGGGTGTCATCAGCTCGAACTTCCTTTTCATTAGGCTCAGGCTCAGCGAGGTTACTTATTTTAATTTTAGCTTTTGGATTTGATGTTCCAGGCACAGGATTTGAGTCAGTCATATTACGGGCACTAAAAATGACGTTATATATTTTTCTTCCATCGTTCTTTTGGTTCCATCACTTCACAAAATTCACAAACTAATAATTAAAAGATTAGTAATAGGCTTTCAAAAATGTATTATAGAGGACTCAACTCAAACAAAACTAACAGTATATATGGTAAGCTGTTTGAACTCAACCACTACGACTGAGACTTTCGACGATAACAGCTTAATACAAGCACTCACAACATAGAGACCGGGAACGCGAATAACAAGTCTCGACCTGCCTGTGTAAGTATACACTTCCTGCAGTTAGTAGGAGATGGACGGGCGGGGTGGTGTGGCACACCTGTCATGGGAGGGGGGAGGGAGAGTGAGAGAACATCCTAATTTTTATGAAGGCGCTAGTTGCGAGTTACAAGAGTTGTCTATTGCACAGCGCCTACAATTACCTTGATACCACTCAACGGACATATAAGTGATGCGGGTTTGTTCTGGCCTTTTTATTATCCAGCGACTCGTCACCCGCCTACCACTTTTTACAGGCGGGTGGCGATGGCGCTCCAGTTCACAGCTACGGCTCTAGATGCTATGCCGAAGCGACGCTCCGCTTCTTAAAGCTGTGCCGGAGCGGCGCTCCGGACCGCTCCGGCCCCACTACACCACTGCTTGTACAGTGACTTATAAAAAGTTATTACAGGCTTTTAGTTTTTACTGTATGAGTCGTACAAAAGTTAAATGTTTTAAAGAAGATTATGAAAGTGTCAAATGTGAAAAGAGGTGTGGAAGGTCCATGACACGTCTAAGTGAAGAAAAAAATGAAAATGTGTAGGAATTGGTGTTGGCTAAGAAAAGAAATTTTGATTGATGATAAGGATTTGAAAGTTTCTGCAAAATTTATCTCGAAATTCCATCTCAGCAAAGAAAACCTTGCATCTTGGCTGCGATTTCATCCAGTGCCAACCCCAAATGAAATGTAAAAATGATGCAGATTTCAAAATGTAATGCAGGAATTTCTAGAGGTTCCCCACAGCACTAGATGAAGTCTCTAGCTTCAGAACGGTACTACTTTGAGAGATGATAAGTATCAAGGCCGTAAGTCATAAACTTCTTTTTATAACACAAATTTGGATACTTACCATCATACAATACAGGCATAAAGCAAAAACTATCTCCACCCACCTTTTATTGTGTAAACAACATGTGTGGACCTTCTTCATATGTGCATCAACAGTGTATGGCAAATGTTTGAAATTATGTAATAAATTATATATCTTTTCATTGCTCTGTTCATCAACAATGAAATGTAAACAAAAAATTGATTGTATTGACTCTAAAAATAAGGTTACGTAAGTTATTGGGAAGAATTAACTTACCTTCCTTAATTAGCACTTTCTACCTTAATTGTTTTTGGAACTTTTTAGGTGAGAATTTTTTGGAACATATCCCCTACTTATAAACTAACAGTACCCTACTTCTTCAAATCTAGGCTTCCAATTGCATCTTGGAGGGGTACAGTTATTTGTGTTTGACTATCATTACCAAAGCCGCGGTGTACGCAACATTTTTAAATGTTATTAAAATTCAAACTATATGTAACTTTTTAAGGTGTATATATCAAGTACATAACTAAAAACCATGGTATAATCAATATCAAGGTACTTAAAAGAATTGCAATTTACTTTATTAAACATTTGTTTTATTTAAATAAAATACAAAACAATATAAAAATGAAAAAAGTACTAAAACTATGTAAAAATCAAATAGAAATAATTAAAAATAAGGGATTTTTATCTTACAATTTGGGCATGATCAAAATTAACTAAACTAATCTGATGAATTGTGGGATACCTTTCTGCCAAAAATTTTAGTGCTTGAGACAGTTGGACTTTGAACAGTGGGGTTTGGAATACGTGGACCAGGAAAATGTGTGTCAAGAATGGAAGGATTTGGAGATCTGTGACTCCTATGTTTTAAATCTGCTATACTCCCTAAATTATCTTTCAAATCTGTGGCCAGTGTGTCTGATGATTTTTGTAATGAGGCGACTCCAGGTAGATCTGCCGGAAGCTGAACACCACCATGGGGTAACTTAGTCAGGGTTGAATCTTGCTCTGGAATCAGGCTTCCAATAGTGTCATCAATTTTTTTGGGTAGGTCTTCCAAATTTGGAGTTCCAACTACTTTTTCAACCACACCATCTGTTGCCTTCACCAGATCTTTGATTTCCTCTGGGGTATTTTGTCCAAGAGGCGTGTCCAGGAAGGGTGAGACCGGAAGGAGAGTTTGTGGTGCTTCTTGGGGTTTAACCCCAGAATCTGCTGGATCTTTACCATCAGCTTGGGCTCTCCTCAGGCCTAAAATTGATAGTGAGCGAAGAGCTTCAACTGAAAAAATAACACACAGATCGCTTTAAGAAATATGTCAGACACATTTCTCATAAAAACTGCAAAAAATGTAAAATTTTTTAATTATTTAGCTCCTATGCATTTATATTATTAATAATAGTCACAAAACAAAATGTTTAAAATATTAACATTAATTTAACAACATTGATTGTTTTTATTTGAGAAGACATTACTAGTTTGATGCATTAGTATATTTGCTGTATATGTTATATTTTTTAAATAGCAATGATAACCCATTTTTCTCTTTTTAAACCTTATAAGAAAAATTTTTGTTATAAATCTATTTATTATTATAGGTAAACATATGAGTACAAGAAATATTAAACAACCTTGTACTGTCCACCAGATCCTTGGTTAAATACATTTATGATTAATACACAACAATCTACTCATTTATGGTATAGCTGTTTAGGGACAAAAAAGGATAGAAATTTTAATCTTTAATTGAAAAAAGAACTACCATCTGAAGGCTCATTTTTCCTCATCTAAAACACTCTTCAAAGAAAACCAATTTTGAAAGGACTCTTCATCAATTAAAGATTAATTTTTGTATTAAATTATTCTGTAAAACACAATTACTTTTGACAACGACTGTCCACAGTTTAATTGCCATCTCAGAGGCAATCATCTCAACATTCCTGGACACTGCGAAACTCTACAACTCATCGTTGAGTGAAGATGTGTATGAGGGTGGCTTCACTGACTTCTGAAGAACAGTGAAGGACTTCCTTCCGTGACAGAATTAACTGCAATCTGAGGTTCAGTTCAGAATCAACTTCACTTGTTCGTTCATGAGAAATGAACATGTGTGTACAATATTGTATGGTAGTTACCAAACTATCATCACCTGCAATAAAAGTATTTAATATCTGTAGTATTTAATTGCAAATAATAATAGTTTCATAGTAAAATGAAGAAATCAGGGTCTTCTCGGGTTGTGTCTGATTACAGGACATGGTCACCTAAGGAAGCTTCTTCACAGAGACGGTATCCTTCGGGAGGATCCGATCTGTAGAATGTGTGACAAGCAGGAGGAAACTGCTGAACACCTGCTCTTTGACTGTCGTTCAATAGCAAGGGAACGGTATGCCATTTCTTGTAGTTTGGACAAGGGTGGCGAATTACCCCAGGAGGACCTGATTGGTTGTTTTCTGTGGTTTGTGGAACTGCTGAAATCATAGACTGGTAGGCCTCATGGTGTGCTTCCAGAGTGCACAAAAGGCCCTTGAGGCTTAAGTGCATTATTTTTTTTGCATCATTAATGAAATATTTGAGGGTGGAATACTATTGTACCCAGGATGGTGTGGTGAGATTGTTAACTACATTATTTTACATGTCATTGAAGCACTAACACACAAATGGGAATTCAAAACTTGTATTACAAGTTTCATCTTCATTTAAATATCATTACCTGTCAAAAAGAAATGGTAGCAACACACACATTTTTAACGGTCACTTTGAAACTAATTATAACACTTAAATCTTTTAATCGTACTTTTATAATATTAAGAAAGAGTTACAAATTACAGGAATAATGCACTTTAAGACCAAAGTCAACAATAAATATTAATAATTTTAATAAAAACATCAATATAGCAGTTATGGCTAAAAATACCAATATCCTTTATGGTACGTTTCTTTTTGACGTTGGAAGGATTGTGAGGGAAACAGAATTTTTCCTGACATTTGCTTTTGTTCAATGATACAAGATATCAGTAAAACTATGTTTCGAGATCAGCTATCCAATCTCTTCTTGTGAGTAATTAACCTCAGCTATCCAATCTCTTCTTGTGAGTAATTAACCTCAGCTATCCGATCTCTTCTTGTGAGTAATTAACCTAACAAGATTGTAGTCATAGATGTCTTCTCTGTCACTTAGTATGCGATCGCTTTTGCATTCTGTACTACAGAAATCAATTTTCGAAACATAGCGTTACTGATTTTGTGTATCACTGAACGATGGAAAATGTCCGGAAAAATTCTGTTTCCTTCACAGTACATTATCTACGGTATACTAGGATTGTAGTTTGTCAAAGTTGTTTCTGCCAAGCAGCAGAACTAACAGAGATGCAGCAAACAAAACTAAACTATAACAATTACAAATATGTACCTCTTTTACGGAATTCAGCTGCTCTCTCGGCCAGAGTGAGATCGGTACGTAATCCATCCCCAAGAATACTCTGCAGCGAGGCACGAGGACTCCCGAGTGTAGCCAGGCTGAGACATCGCTCATCCCGCGCATTGTCTTGCGCCAGCCTCTTCGTCAACTCTTCCCAGATCGGATGGTTATCGTCGTAGAAATCTTTCAAAAAGCTATCGAAAGGCTCTTCGTCTGTCACATATGTTTTTATAACTTCATACTTGAGGCCCTTTTTTCTAATGTTCTTGATACTTTCCGAAAGACACTCTGATTGTTTATCTGTGGAGAAATTGACATTTTGAGTACAATGCATTTATCCAGGAGCATAAAAGTATTTAAGTATGTAAAGTAGTATTATACAAGTGCTACTCTTATACATGCTGTGTTTGGGGCAATAAGTGGAAAAGGGTACTGCATGGCAATTTAGAGTAAGGTTTAATATAAAATATTTCTTTGTTACATTCACGTATTTCAACACTAGCAGAGCTATAAAAACACGACATTCACTATCAACCTATGATAGCAATCTCAACTGAGTGTGTAGTCATTTTAATAGAGGCTTAAATCAGAGCATAATTGGAATATTGATTTCTAAAGATTGTTTTGTAAACCAAAAATGTTAGTCTTGATAATAAACACATCATTAATTTGTTTGATTTTGGATGTAAGCACATTGTACAATTCTATATCTATATATTACGATTTAATTTATAACAAATTTAAGCAAAGTTTAAGATACAGGAAATTCTGTTTAAACTGAGATGTAAATTCATATTGAATTTTATTAAACCAGTTGCAAAATGATTAAAATTTTTTTATTCTCAAAAATATGTGTGCATGTGTCTTTTTGACATCAAAGTCAGTTCTTAATATATTTTGTCTGAATTTTAATAACAGATTGCGTCTAGTAAAACCCCCCCTTCATACCCCGATACAAAAGTCCAAAATAGAATAAAAAATGCATGAGTTTAATTTTATATGAATAATTTTTTCTTCATAAAAACTACTTTGGTAAAAAGCAGTGCTAAGCTCTTTTGTTATAATTTCTATATAAATTCACAGTTACACTTTTTTCCACTAAAATGTTTGAAAATGTAATATTTAAACCAGTTTATACTAACAGATAATTTATAATGAAAATCATACCTTTTTATTGAGAGTTTTGACCTTTATGAATTTTGTCTTAGAATTATTAAGCTAAGTCTATTTACGGTACATGAAGCAGCTGTGGTGAAACAAATTTGTATTTTACTCCATAACAACAATGTAAAACTTCAAGCGCTTAAGTTTTTATTTTTGGCTGTGTCATTATATCAGATGTCTCATTTAAAAATAATATTAATATGTATCCGATAACTTTTTGGTTTTTCTTATTAAGTATACACTTTTTGAATATTTAAACAACGCAGTAAAAGAATTGAGATATTTTTTTTCTGAATAGCCAAAGAAAACTTTAAGAAAATCGTAATATTTAACACAATATAATATTATACGTTTTGAGAATTTGCAAAATCAAGAAATTCTGTTATGAGTACACGGTATAAAGTTCATCAATAATGAACGATTATTTTAAATGATAGCAGGATTACATTTGCAATGTACAGTCTTGTTGCTTTTTTTATTAATAAACATATAATATTTAATAAAAAGGTTCCTAGTAACGTTAGCAAATGTTTGTAATTACTATCATTTTGCAGACCCTCTTACTTAGTTAAAATGCAATTGATCTAAATAAAAATATAGTACATATAATTGTTACAAATAACGCTTACTATTTTCGGCAGCGCACACACAAAGAGCTCCATTTTCGTTTTCAGGATCAACATCGCAGGTCTTGCATACATCTGAGCACTCATCCCAAGTTACAGTACCATTGTGGGGATCTGTTTTATCCTTGAGGGGAAGTTTCAGCGTGACAGTCTCTATATATATGTGACTATCATCGTAATCTGGTGCACTGAGACTGGCCAGGTCATCAATCGGCAAGCTAAAACTCCCCACCACTGGAACAAAGCACATTACATTCACATCACCTAACTCCAGACAAACTGTTTATTGTCTTTAGAATTACATTAATGGGATTGTTATGTGTAAATTTGCGAAGTAGTCTAATAAGTTATTTCTTAAGTGTCCTTGTTTCATTTGTGTGTTGAAGTGTAAAATACAAAACATTCAACACATTTCCATACGGCATAGTTTTATAAATTAAACACTCATTGCATTTTGATAAAACTGTTTTAAGTTTTAAGCAGTTAAACTCGGTTTAGTGGTTGGCCGTGTTGGAGAAAGCCAGCTGCCTGGCTTAGGCCGGGCGTACACAGACTGAAACAAACTGTTTAAATCGATCAAGCCAGCTACAAATAGGTTGAAACATTTTGGTTCAAAATATAAAATGGTTCAGTAGTACATTCCGAGTTACACGTGACCATCGGACTGAAGAGTGTGTTTGTTTACAGTTGACGAGGATGTAGATGTTGCCAATCTGTTGTCGGAGATCATACAATTGTTAAAGCCACCACCAAAAAGAAGATGTTGGGTTCACACCATAAAGTACTAGAAAAATATTTCTGTTTCGTATTCTGGAAAGGATTGAATAAAGATTTTAACTACTGCAGGAAGACGATACTTAATTTGACCACTTTTTGGAGCTAATAGGTGAATAAGTTAGAAAAGGGAGTACAAACTACATAAAGACCAACACACCAGACCAAACGCTTAGGATAACAGTTCGGCTTGTTGCCATGTGTGTGCAGAACTGTTGCCAGGTATTTTGTCTCAAGACATGGCCGACGCCTTTTGTTGCAAAACTTGCTTGAAATGCTGTGAAACGACTCGAGTAAATAATATTACCAAAGTGTGGCACCTTGCATTTTTCATTGTTTACATCAACAGGTTTGTCAACATGGTTAAAATCTGCAGAGCGTAGGAAGTAAAAATGTTTTGACCTGTGTTCGGCTGGCCATACTTGACTAAAATAAACTATCAGTTATGTACAAAACTAATCTGAGGAACAAATCTTATAAAACTCAATACTTTGATTACAGTAGAACCTATCACATCCGACTCCTCCTGACATCCGAACGTCTATCTAGTGTCTGACTGTCTGTGTGATCTGACCGTGCTCCGTTGGCGAGCCTGTTCAGACTTGATTTTTACTGCCCCATGTTACCCCTTTAATACAGCCTATGGATCAGGGCATCATTGAGTGGCTAAAGAGAAGATACAGAAGAAAATATGTCGGCCCTTTCATGGAAAAACAGAAGAAGGATGTAACCTTTTTGAGGCATTGAAAAGTTTGAATATAAAAGATGCCATCTGTATCATTGCTGCATCTTGGAATCAAATTAAACAAACCACCATTCAGAAGGTTTGGAAAAAGATTTGGCCTTTATTAAGACAAGTAAAACTTGAGACTGATCATGAGCCAACTTCGACAGAAGCTGATGCTGAGACAGACAAAATCTGCAAGTGTTTCAGCACGATCTCTAGATGACAGATGTAGAAGAGTGACTTGTTGAATGTAATGTTTCAGAAGCTACAGCCAATGAACTCAGCGATGACCAAATTATTGCTATTGTGCAAAACAAAGCCGAGGAAGAAGAAATTGACTCGGATGAAGAGGAAACGACAAGTGACAATGTAGTTAGTCATTCTGCTGCTAAAGACACCTTCGACGTTGTGCTGAAATACATCGAGCAACATCCAAAGGCAACCCCGATTATGTATTGTGGGCAAAAAAATGCAGCGACTTCCGCGAGATTGACAAAATTTAAACAAAAATCTATTACTGAATTCTTTAAATAAGGTACTGTACTTACGCTTATATTTGATTCACCTTTCATTTAATTTAAAAACTGTAAATGTTTGAAATGTATTCAGCAACATACGAATGCTGGT
Source organism: Homalodisca vitripennis (assembly GCF_021130785.1). NCBI lineage: Eukaryota > Metazoa > Arthropoda > Insecta > Hemiptera > Cicadellidae > Homalodisca > Homalodisca vitripennis. The sequence goes on from NC_060215.1 coordinate 152,060,750, forward strand.
ATTTACAAGTACAATAAAATTGTTCGCTTATTGTAGTACACTGCACACATGTAGTTTTTCTACCTGTGAAAGTAATTTTGTTTGCTCTTCCCAATATCCGACCTTTTGGACGTTCCGACCATGGATCGGTCCCGTCATAAGAATAAGAATAAGAATAAGAATCATTTATTCCATTGATCTGTTTACAGAAATAGGACAAGTCATTTTAAAATTACATACATTGTTAGAGCTAAAAATTACATTAACACAAAAGTGTTGTAAAAAGTTCACATGAAATTTAAGTAAAGTAGCAATAAATAAAAGTAATTATAGTTAGTTATAAACTAAAACCTAACATTAATATGGCAATTCATGAATTCCTCAATGCTGTAAAAAGGATTTTTCACTAGCCAATCATATAACTTTTTTTTAAATATTTTAAAGGAAACAAGCCTCGCATCATCAGGCAGCTTATTAAAAAAATTTATAAAATTTAATTTAAACGAGCTTTTAGTTTTAGCTAGTCTGTGAGGCAATATATCAATCTTATTCCTTCCCCTAGTGTTGTATTGATGGATCTCCTGTCTTGTATGAAAAAGATTCAAATTAGATTTTGTATACAATAAAACTTGAAAAATATAAAGATTTACTATTGTGGGAATTTGAAATTGTACAAAAAGAGGTTTGCAGTGTTCAAGTGGGTTGGCTCCTCCAATATTACGAACAGCCTTTTTCTGTAGCACAAGAATGTCAATGACATGTGAAGAATGACCCCATACAAGTAGACCATACAATATGTGCGACTGAAAAAGCCCAAAATATGCCAATCTTAAATACTCTGGACTAACAAAACTTTTGAGTTTCCAAAGTAAGTAATTTACTCTAGAGATTTTGTTACAGACAGTATCTATATGAGTTGACCAGTTTAATTTTGAGTCTACATTAATTCCTAGGAGCTTGACCGATACCAAATTGATTTCCTGTTTGAGGCTTAAAGTAATACACTGTGTTTTATCCAAATTGCATGCTAGCTTATTTGCTGCAAACCATTCATAAGCCCTTTTCTCAGATTGTTGGGTAATTTGTGCCAAACAGTCTAAATTATGATGACTAGAAAGTAAGGTGGTATCATCAGCGTAAATCACTGAATGAGTATTGAGGTTTTTAGGAAGATCATTAATATAAACAATAAAGAAAAAAGGCCCAAGAATAGAACCCTGTGGAACACCAGTTTCCACGGTTTTCATTTGAGAGCATTTATTCCTGACACATACATATTGTCATGGTTGGATATGAGAGTTTCTACTATATAAAAATTTCATGACATTTTAAAGGCCACATGCCAGATTATTGTGAGATGTCTACTTAGATCCTCCCCAAAAAATTAAAAAAGAAAGATCTCAGAACTCGTTATTTTTAATTAACTAACTTTTAAAATTAACACTTCGAAAATTTACAGTCAATGAACTATAAATTTCATTAATTTACAAGCTTGACTTTATTATAGAATACATATTTTGGTCTTTATATAAATGGAGGATTGAAATTGGTCTTAATAATAGTTAAAATTGTTTTCAATTAAACAATTTTTATCACAACAAAATTGACTTCTTATTTTCTGAGTAAATTTTAAATAACCAAAATAATGGTACATTAAATATTTCTCGATTTGGATATACAGCAGATATTTGATGTTTTATTTTATACGCTTATAGCTTCCTTAATGTATATAAAACCATATTTTAAATAACTCAATGTTAAAATTTTATTAAAACTGTGACTATTTCTTTTACCTAAAATTACAGTTAAAAAATTCACCTAGATCCAAAAATTACTGCAGAGGTATCCATAAAGTTAAATGTACCTAGTTAATTTCACCAAAGTCAAAGTGTCTGTATAGTTTTTAGTTTGTTTTCAATTTTAATTTTATCCAACATTACAACTATACTATTAAAAATTTTGAAAGGAACATTTTCAGAGATTCATTTTGTATAATTATGTCAGACATAAATTGTGAAAGGTTAAATAAAAATGCTTATAGTAAGTAAATTTAGAATTTTGTATAAAAATACTTAAATATTAATGTTTGCCAAATAAAAAGAGGAAATTTTGGAATAAGGATATAAACATTAAGAACTAAACTCATGAGTATATTTAAGTAATTATGTGCATTACTGTATAACAAATATTTATTTTAAAGACAGGTTTTTTTGTATCAGGAAGTCCTACAAGTATTTTTGAACAAAATTTGCAATATACTTCCTGCCATATAGTATCATTCTGTCTTTAAATGTGATAGCTTTAAAAATGATTGTTCTTAAACTTCAACATTTAAAGTATTTCTTATTATATTAATTAGTGGACCTTGTAATAAATTATTAAATATTAATTATTTAAGTGATTGATAGTTAGTGAATCCAATTATGTGGGTTATTTGGTAAAATATGTTAGGATTTAAAACGTTTTGTGAACTATATCAAAAAAGACTTACCAAATGAAAGCACCACCAGTAGCATGTTCACTTCCACACTGCCAGCAATAAATGATAGCCCCTGAGCCTCCGTTATATAGCTGCTGCTTCAGCAAAACACTGCTGAGTCATGCATTCCTCACTATCAGCAGGCTTGCACCGATCTCGGTTTGGACTGGTTTAGTTTCTAATTATCTGTCAGCAGTAAGTAGATAATACTTTTGGTTTGTTTGGTTTTTTGTAGTCAGTCTGTCTGAATCTCTAACCCAGAACCATTGTTACATTACTTCAGTATTTTATAAGATAAATTTCTGTGTCCAAACTGGGCTGGGGGCAATGCAGATACATATGGGAAACATTGAATGATTAACTAACTTAAATGTTGTCATTTAATGAATATTTATTTTCAACTGACAATTCAGATCACTTCATGTTCATATTTGTTGTAAATTACTATAATGTCTGTTAAATTCTGAAAATAGTTTTAATTTAAATAAAATAATTTAAAAAAGTTTATATTAAATTTGCCTTGAGTAAAAAATACAACATGAATCATTTCCCAGAATAATACACATTTTTTGCCATCTTATTTGATAAGATCACAGAAATTAGGATCATGGAATTACACTTTGGGCAATAGCAGTCATGCAGATAGAATGTTTATTTGGCAGAAGAAAGCTTTAAGGGCAATTAAATCGATACCAGAGTCATGTTTTCCCATTTTTAAAGAACTTCAAATAATGACATTTCCTAGTATGTATATTTATTCTTGTTTAGTTAATGTTAAGGAAAACTTGTACCTTTTTAAATTTAAGCAAGATATTCATACCCTCAATACAAGGCATAGTTATTTACTTATAATCAAGTTTCAGTAAAATTAATTAGAAAAATTGAAAAAGTAGCCATATCTTCATGAACATTAAATTATTTAATAAACTACCTCAGAGAGAGCCTTTAGAGCAGAAATTAATAGATTTAAGTTGGTATTAAGTAAACGATTGGAAATTAATGCTTTCTACTCTGTGACGAATCTTTAACATGTAATATTAATACCCTGATATTTTAATTTATAATTTGTTATTTACTATTTGTGCTTAGTTTGTATGTGTCATGTTTATTTATTCAGTTTTAGTTATGAATTTTAATTAATTATTTAATTATGCTTTTAAATATACTATTGTTTCAGGTAAACTGTTAAATATTGCTGATCTGACTTTGTCTATTGCCTGTAAATTGCTTAATGACAGTAAAATATCTTGAAAAGATCATAAAAAAATACAATTCTAATACAATCAATTTTAAGGGGATACACTTATTGTTTAAGCTATTTCCCCTCAATTTGTCACAAATAACTAAGGTTTTGGCTTTTAAAGCAGTTGTTAATGTGAATTTGGTATATTTATAACAATTTAAAAAATTGAATGTAAACATTTTTCCAAATTTACAACTACCAAACATGTAATTGTCATTTTAAATGCTCTTTTTTAGTAAGAGAAACAATACTAAATTACAATGCTGTAACTTAAATTATCTACGAGTAACAGATTGCAAAGTAAAAATCACAAACAGACGGTAAACAAAGTGATAAAGAACATGTAGGGACTTTTATTTTCTTATCTTGATGTAAGGATCAAGTATACGTATGTACATTTGTTATTTTAAATCGGGCCACTGAAAGAGAAATTCTGCACACGAAAACAGGACTATCTTGTGAATTTTGAGTTTAGCTCCAGTTCACCTTCCTCTTAGTGCAGTGTCTGGAATTTGATTGTGCACTTAATGAGACAATGAGAATACCTCTTCACCTAGATTGCACTATTTTTGTAGTCTAGGTGTCTCTAATGTCAAAAGTTACTTCATTTTGAGTTTTATCGTTACTTACTTTTTTGGATCTCTTCAGACAAACATGACTCTAAACTCCCAGAGTCAAGTCTGCGCTTTTAATGCATAAAGATTAACAATTAATATAATTTTTCTATTTTTGCAACATTTTAGTTTACCAAAATGATACTGAAACACAAACAAGAGATCTGATTATGTGTCAATCTCCATCATTTTGTAGTGGAGGGAGATAAAAATAACCTAAAAACTGTTACATTATTTAAATATGGCCAAATAATGGTCAGTTGAAGAAAACCTGTAGGGACAAAGAACGAGTTAAGAGATCATTACATATATGGGTTTATATAATGTGTTTTAAAAATCATTTTGCAAGTTACTTACAATTAAAAAAAAAAATCCAAATCTTAAAACTCAAGTGTAATAGTTGTTTATGTAAATATTACATAAATATTACGAATCATAAGGGTAAGAAAAAATTGACAAATATCCAATACAACAATTTATTTACTTATGATACACAATTTAAAATCTATTAATACAATTTAACAGATGAGAAATTTCATAATAAAAATTGTATATAAAGTAACAACATAAAATATATCTCAAATCTAACAACCTGTTTAAAGACTTTAGTCTTTCAAAGGCACCAAAATTTTGTTCACTATTATGACAGATTGTACTTGGTACCTCATGTCTTTTTAAACAAAATAGGAATGTATTTCAAATATACACTGGCTTTTAAAATTCATTTAAGACGGTTCCAAATTAGCTTAAAATGTAATTGACGGTATTATCATTCGCAAAAGTGTTGAATACAGATTACATATCCTCTATTATACCCTTTTGTATTTAAATTTTGTAAAAGTAAATAACAAGATTTTACCACTTCAATTTTAGATTTTATTTGGATAAGTCAGGAAATACCAGCTACTTTATTGTGCAGTCATTATTTTTATAACAGTTTTAACAAATAAAACATTAATTAAAAATATACTTAAAAAGAACATTAAAATGTAACCTTTCAATCTTGTTGAATTTTCAAGGCATGTCACCTAAGGAACAGGTTAGAGTAATTTACACATTTCACCGATTTCTTTACCCTTATAACTATCTGTTTACTACTATAACAATTCTGTTTTGAATTGGAAAATTTAAATTTACATTTTGATGTGGGCAATTACGATTGACTATAAAATCTACAGTATAGGAGGCTATCACGAGGTTAAAACTTAATAAGGATAAACTGTTCGTTGCACTAAAATACTGTATTGTCATGTAGCGTTAGGATTGGCCTTTGGCTTTCGTTAGGGCCAACGGGGGCAGAACGACTAATATGCGATCAGCCTGCTTTGTTACCTGCAAAACCAAAACACTACAATTAGTAGTAAAAATAATGTTTAGTAGGAAACAAGAATAATTCCAAATTATGCTCAAACAACTCAGTTATACAATACAGGGAATCTACCACAGACAATATTATGGAAAGACAAACACTTTAGGGAGAAAACCAAATGCACTCATGAATGGTTATAAATAAAAAAAAACTTTAAAGGTATTGTTGTGGTTTCAAAATTAAACACCTGATTTACTGTGTGTCCAGGTATATCAAGTTTAATATTTACTACTATTTATAGTTTGCCTTTGGACTTTTCACAAATTGAATGTTGTTTTTAAATAAAAACATAAAATTATACTAGTGTTTTTATTTAGTTTCTCTTTGAATACTTTTCACTGCTTTAAGTATGATTTCGTACAAAAGTCTGAGACAAAAAATAGTGGGAGTCAATAAGAAACTGTTTCATCAGACGGGTCCAGATGAAAGTGGAAATCTTTCTGAAACAAAAATACATGTTGAAGCTAAACGACAATATGAGTTCTAGCCGAAACGGTCTAAGTATGTAGAAATACTTACAAGACGTCAAACTAACCATTTCAGTACTCTGAGGACCACAGGGAGGAGACTTTGTAACGATGTACTGAACCCACGAGAGGGATAAACCCTCGTGAGGGCTGCTCTCGGATAATTCCGCTTGCCAAAATAGACTGAGGTACTAAAGAATTTGCGGTGTTCACATCTCATGGTGTGGAATGCCCTTCTGTCCGGAGTGAGCTTTGCCTGCAACGTCGGCCAGGCTTGAGGAGCTGTAGACCTCCTCACCTCCACACTTGAGCTATCCTCTTTCATTCTAAGGATGTCATCAGATTTAAATATCAGTGATAATATAAATACAAGTATTGTTCAATAAACATTGAGACTGACGCTGTATTGTTTCTGGGCTGCCAATACTTTGATTACGTCACTACTAAGTTCTGTATCGTATTTCTCCTGTCTGAAAAAAACACCAAATATGACGTTTACTGTCATCCTCAGAGCAGCCTCCACCAACTGCTTTCTGTTTAGAGTAAAAAAACCCCTTGGGCACATTTCTTCACTATGGGAATAACAAGTGCCTTTAAGATGGACGTTGCATATGTCAAACCATTAATATACTAATGCTTTGTTGTGTAATATATTATAAATCTTCCGGTGAGCATTCTTATAAAAATACCAACAAGGCAGATTAAATTTGCAATCTTTTTAACAAAATGTTGTTACCATCTTACTTCATCAAATTGTAAACCTATTAACTGAATAGCAATCTTGCTCGTATTTTTCTTCTTATCTAAAAAGGAATTAGCATTCCCCTTTTTAATATTATATCAATACATTATTTCTAACACCAATGATGTCAATCAAATCACCTATAATATTTAAATTATAACATGTGTGATGTAAATGTACCATTTTATGAATACACACTATGTTGGTACTACATGTTAAGATACTTTTGCTTGCATATATACTACTTATAAAGGCGAGTGACATTCTGCTTTTATGAATGGCTACCAACATTCAAAAATGAAATGTCATGACTTTTTCAGGTGTACTTTTTAAATTTACCATTCCAGAACACACACACAATTTACTGATTTATGTTTTAAATATACATTTTTTTAATGTTAAAGGCCTTTTGATCTTTCTTTGTAATTTCCAACCAAACACTTTTTACATAAATTACTCAAGTTTATTAAATTGTGTAGTATATGAAAGATTCGTATAGTAGTAAATAAAATTTAAATTTAGGCTTCCATTTTCTAAAAGCCTTTTTAGTAAAATCTATAACAAAAATAAATTGTTTTCCCTTGTTTGGGTGAAAATATGTATTTTTATAAACTGCACACCTTGGATAAACGTTTTAATTAAAACATTGACTGTAGTGGACATTTGATCAGAAAGGTGGTTTACGACTTTGGTTAAATTGTAAAGAAAACTATCAGTATTCTTTAACAAATATACAATGTTTATGAAGCAGTTAGAACATGTCTCTATATCTTGGAGGCAGTTTTATTCTGTAAGTCAAAATGTGCCCTGACTAGGGGCCGTGACGTGCATGAATATGAAACGAGAGGCAGAGACAACTACCGTACTGGGCGACACAGAACGGTGGTTTATGAACACCTGCCCTCGCAGGCAGGTGTCCGTTTCATCAACAGTTTGCCGGATTCCATGAAAAATGTACAAACGCCCAAGGCGTTAAAAACTCGTCTGAAGCGCTTTTTAGCGTCTAAAGCATTCTATAGCGTCGACGAGTTTTTGAATTATAGTTGGGAGACCTCCAATCTAGAAGACTGACACTGGCGTTGGCGGTGGAGAGAATTGGCGAGTAAGTGGTATGGATGAATGTAACAATTGTATGTCTGAATGTGGTATTGTGAACGAATGTAAAAATTATAGATTTATTCCGTGTGACTTTTGCCACATAATTGTAATATTATCAACGGCAATAAAAGACTTGACTTTGACATTTGTATTAATTGTTTTTTATACAGATTTAAATTAAGTTTTAATTTTATATTGAAGTTTTAACTTTAGGTACTAACACTTGTGGCATCATTTAGTAAATAAACAATGGATTTGAATGTAACGATTTTGTGAGATATTGAAAAGATAGAGATTACATGTGACTAAAATTAGCAAGGACAACAAATTTAAAGCTCCCTGCTTTGAATGTCAACAATTTGTTTTGTCCCTCTAATTTTTAGTTTGTATGCAACATGATAAAAATAACTAAAACAAAAAAATAATACTCAGTAAAATCAAATTAAGATTTTAAGAGTTTGGATTGTAGGGATGATTATTCCAAAGGAAGTAGCTGATTTTTCGTAACTAGGTATCCAAAAATAGGAGTATATGAAATATAGGAAACACTGTTTTGTGAAGCAACTAAAAGAGGATAAAAATAAGAAATTTTTGTTTATCTCAATTTGTTGGGTAGTAATTGTAACTACTGTACAACTGAACAAAATTTTAATTGAAATCCTTGTGAATATCTAACTGTCTGACATATTGATTCCCTCTCAGAAACATTGTATGAGTTTGTAAAATTTAAATTCTGTACACCCTTACCATTGATATATCACGTAAAAAATTGTAACTTGCACATTTCGAGATGAGGACCTTATTTTTGAGATGGGTACCTTATTTTAAGACAGTCATAAAGCTGGTCATTCCCAATGAAGAAAAATTTCCAAACTCAAGAATTTCGTAGGATTTTCCCTAAGCTAATATTTTTTGGAAATAACTTTTATTTAATTTAGTGTACAACACAGATATTTTGGAAAGCAACTTTTTTTACTGCACTTTTAACAAAGAGTTACAATATTTTACTGTAAAAAGGATTGACAAAATATATTTTCTATACAAGTAGCCTGGATAGTCAGAATGGAGAATCCCTTTATTTTCAATAACTTTTAAAAACAATACTTAAATTTTACCTGATTCTTTTTAATTGTAACATTTTCGAGGTTGTATATATCCTGATTTCTAGTTTTATAGAATAAGTTGTAAAGATTAAAATATTCAGACTTGATGATTAGAGGTTGGAAAGATAGCTTATATATTAACTGTTAAGTTATATTTGTGTTAACGATGCAGGCAGGGGGTTATCCCCTCCTAAAGCAAATCATAGAGCAAAGCGGAAGCCAAGGCAGGTTTAGCATCATTCTTTAAAATATAAGAAGTTACAGACAGTAACATAAATTCCTTTTTCGTAATTTTACAGTGTTGTTTAACCTTTGGGCTGTTCACAACCACACATAAATTTTTCCCCAAAAATGTTCAAGTTTTTTAACATGTGTGATACCCAAGACTGTTCAGCTCAAATTAACCTTTTTGCAGTGTTTTACTTAAAACATTTCTAACTTTTTTATACATCCTCATATTTGCATGAAATTGGTCGTTTTCTTCAGGTATTGGAATTGTATTTCAGAGAAAAAAATGTTAAAAAAACATGCTTCATTTGTTAGCTTTTTGTATTGATAAGTAAATATTTATAAAATAAATATAATTATGAGCAGATCCTGAAAATTTAAAGTAATTTAGATAAAATATGGCGCACCTAAAAATAAAATAATATGGTGCATGCCACAGCTAACCAAATCAGTACAATGCTTTTTTTATTGTGAAGAGAATTTAGTTTTTAACCATTGGTATATATACATCTATAGATATATTAGTTTAACTGAAAAAAATAATGTTACAGAAAAACAACTACGCAACAACAAAATATTGTTGCAAAACAGTTTGTGGGAAAAGACACATGTTATGTCATTGCAAAACAGCCACAGAGTTAAACTGAAAATAGACTCAGCGAGTTCTGTCATATTTGAAATAGTACTTATGGTATGCTGTACATCACTGTCACTATTGTTTACATTATTCAACCTAAAGGATCAGTACAAACAAAATTGCAAAGTTACCCTCGGTTGGGTGCCGGGCCATGAAGGCATTCAAGGAAACGAGTAAGCGGACACCCTTGCTAAGATAGGTACAGAAAGCCTTATAGTAGAGCCAGAGCCAGGCTGTGGAGTGGCCGTCTCCTACAGCAAAGCTCTCGTAAAAGATTGGCATTAGAGGACTAGATTGGAAATTTGGACAAGTGCCCCAGTATTAAGGCAATCAAAATGTTTATCTCTCCTTACGCAAAAAGATGGATAGTTCTCCTTGAATTGAGTAAAGAGGATATACGATTAGTAATAGGGATGTTGACAGGACACGGCCATCTTCATCAACATCTAATGAAGATGGGCCATAGCCAAACGCGCGAATGTAGACTCTGCGGTGAAGCAGAAGAGTCAGCAGAGCACATATGGCTTAATTGTCCTGCAATATACAAAACCAGGAGAAAATTCATGGCAGCCAAAGGATATTAGAGATCAAGAGCCCTCAAATCTAATGGGCTTTTGCAAAAGTCTTAGATTTTGAGTGCCTAAAAACCTAAGAGAGGCGCAAAGGTCCTTTTAGGACTACTTGCGGGGGACCCCTGTCTCTTTCACCCCAACAAAAAAAGTGCACACGTTACTGGTTTTTCTGGGGAATAAAATTTTAAAAAAACGTTTAAATTAAGCCTTAAATAACAGCTGTGTATGTAATGTGTAATGTTCATAACATAAAGCTAAATAATGTCCATTTGTAACCATAATAAACTGTAGAAACGAAAAAAAATTAAAACATTCCGATCTTGACGAGAACAGATTATAGTCCCTTATATCTCAGAACGTGTCCTTAATTCTTTCAATTCAAGCAGATTTGATCGCTGCAGACTCATTACGCGTATGCACTAGTACATATATATAATAGTAATAAATGTTTTACCTATGTCTTTCTACAACTGGATTGGAAGCTGATTTTGAGAGTGCTGCAAGGCGTGTACATTTCTCACATGCGGCACTGCATCCTGGTGAGCAATGGCGTGTCTTTGGTTTTAAGCCACTCTAAATTAACTCTTTAACAAAGTTTAAAATATCCCACTTACCTTTAATTTTCAACATTTCCAGCTTTCATCACCAGCCATTCAATTGATAAACAATCTCTTTAAATACAAGATAAATAAGTATATATTTATTTATTTTTGCTAATTTAATCACAACTTTGCTTTTTAAACACAACACATGTGTTACAGAATAGATCCAAGTGCAAAATAATCGGTGGACCAAAGTAAGGGCTCTCGGGTATAACGGTCAGCATTCACGCCTGGCAGTAAGAGATCTGGATCCGAGTGCAGGCAAGTAAGAGATCTGGGTCCGAGTGCAGGCAAGTAAGAGATCAGGGTGCAAGTAAAGGCAAGTAAGAGATCTGGGTCCAAGTGCTGGCAAGGAGATCTCGATCAGAGTTCTGGCGATTACGTTTAGTTCATCAATCCTTCTTGAAAATAAATTAGGTAATTGATACAAAAATTGTATTTATGTTATTTTTATAATTATTCATTGGTTACATTATACTTTTTTAGCTTCCAATAACTATTACCTGGTTAATTTTGCTTCAGTTGTGTTTTACTACTCTCCAGTACATTTATTCCTATGTATTATGTACAGACTTTATATTTTCACAAAATCCAGGTGTCCAATAGTTTTGCAACATAGTTTTGATAATTCACCGGTGCACACGGAACATATGCTATATATGTCAATGGGTTTCAACATGTAATAAGAAACTAGCAATGGGATAACCAAATGGTTTTTATAACTGACTAACCAATCAGTTATTTCTTTCGTTAATCGGTTATTTTAGTTGAATGAATAACATTCCAATACTACTAATTCTACCGAGATTTACTGGCTTACTCTGTCATTTAGTTTTAACCTCAATCAAATAAAACAAATGCAATGAATTAGTAGAATTACGCCCAATATCTATTATAAATTTTAACTGATGATTCAGAGTTTATTTATACATTATACTTAAATAAATACGGTTTTATATTTTTTAGTTACATTTAAATATACAATAATTTATCTATATATTATGGATGGAAAACAATTAATTCCAAACGTACCGAGCTATATACACTAATCTTTTTATGTCATACAAAAATGTCACATTGTGGTATCTCTTATGGATTATTTTTGCTTGGAAATCAGTTACAGAATTTTTCTTTGAAGTTTATTTTTATTTTATTAGAGAAATCTTTCTTATAGATTTAAAATGAACTAAAATAACTGGACACCTAGAGTTTAAATTAAATTTAATAGTTTTGAACTATTTGATAAATAAGAAAACAAAAACGGAAGTAAATTATAAATATAAAACAACTAATAGTTTTGATTAAATATTATTAAGTGCCATTACAGTACGTAAATTACGCAATGACCGATAATCGCTCAGGGTGTCACAAATATGGTGATCACATCAGGATACCAAATGATCACAAGGCACCGTGCGTCGGCTGGACAGAGTGAGGGTATAGCAACAACGTCCATTCCTGTTGAGACAAGATTGTCTAGAACAATATAAACTGTGTTGAGGGGTTGCATTTGTATTTGAAAACTTAATTATGCAGTCAAATTAGTACATTTAACTATTTTATACAATCAATGCTTGATTTTATATAATTGTGGTAGTTAACTATAATACTAATATATCATAAATAACTGATGAGTATTTATAACCAATTCAATTGGAGACTTTCTGTATAACCAGCTAAAATTATTAGTCTGCAGAAAATTACTGGTCGCAGCAAAAATAACCGATTAATCAGTTAAATTAAAATAATCGAACTAACCACTTATTGTAGTTATTTCGATTGCTATAAGAAACTCTTACAGTATTTGACACGTAATCATATATATTTTTGATTTTTCACACCAGCACATTTTACGCTTTATTATTTACAAGAACACAACTCTACTTTGGAAGCTTAGGGTAGGAGTGTTATTGTGTTTGAACAGAGCCATCTAGGACACATGCTGCTTGTATTGATATAAGGGGTTAGACGGAATTTATCTAATAAGAAAAATTGTGTTTTGGTGATTATTTTACAAATCAGGCTAATAAGCAGAGCCTAGCACAACATTTTACTCAATCAAACTTGGGAAGTTGCACAAATGCAGATAACACAAGTTATTATAACAACATAAGTTATTTAATGGAGTCCAATTCTATGGACCCACTACAACCGTTCAAATTCTCAGCGGAAGATTCCACAATCAGTCTCAGTATTTATTGAACAATTCTTGTTTAAATTAGTATAATCCAAGTTTCCTTTTAGAGTATTGCACAGTAATGACCTTGCCCAGAAACTAGTTTACAGAAGCTTATTCCTGACACGGTAGCTCACTACATAAGCAGTTTATACAACACAGAACAAACTTACAACCAGAATACAGACACCTAAAAGAAGTGAATTTGAGAAAAAATTTCCTTTAACCTAAACCAAGTTTGGACAAGTCTTGACACAAAAATTTAAATTTAAAAAGGACACGTTGTTAAAACAGTACAAATTAATATCATTTTACTGAAAATAACACTACATAATTGAACTTAATGCTTTAAAATCTGCACATCAATTCCATATCAAATTAGTTTATGGTTTTATTTTTCATGGATTGAAATGGAGGCCAAGAAGTTATTCAATACATTGGGCAAATACATATTTACTAAGATTGTTTCTACCCAACTTTGGCAGATCAAAAAAAATTTATAAAATCACACACATTGTTTAAGGACTGTGGTTTGGAGTAATAATTCTCGTTCCAAAATCTTCTAACAAAACCCACTAAACCAAACTAGTGTAGTACTGATGCAGAATATTTACTAATCTCTTTAATTATTCAATAATTGTTCACTGCCAATATCCAAGTGCAACAATGAGACTATTTTCGACATTTCATATCAGTTGTACACTATATAACTAACCTTTTCAGCGGTTCAAAATTACAATAATTTTTGCAGTATTTTTATTTAAAAAAATAACAACCAAGGAGTGCTCTGTTCATTTAAATTAGCTATGACATAAAACAAGGAGCAAGGAAGATGCTCTATGAGATTTACTACAACTGGACAAAACCTGTCCAAAGGACAATTTACGTGACCTAGCAGAAGAACTACGCATTATTCTGGCTATCTCCTCATATACTCAATTGTACAAGTCAACTTCCATTTTGTTTTCTGTTCTCTAAATTGAATATCACTTTTATAATACTTGGTTTTTCAGTGTTATCACTCACAATTAATTGTGAAATAGTTTTTGCACAGGTAAAACATGTGCAGAACGCATTAAATGGTCCAAGGCAGTAGTATGTACACAATCGACCTTAAAAAAGGTTTTAAACCTATCGGAAACACAGGGTTTTGGTGTTACATCTTACCAAAAAAGCGTTTTTATTCATAATGAACATTTTCCTATTACATTTGGATAGTGTAATTGTTTAAACTTTAAACCATTCATTTTTAACACAATGCAAGACAAAAATGGTTTCAATAAAAAATATTTTTTCATCTTATAAGAATTAAATGAAAATTAATAGATTTGTAGAAAACGTTTGAATTAAAAGTATTGATTTTACTATGAACAAAGAGATTAAACAGAGTGGCATAATCAGGTTAGAATGAACACACAGAAATATGATGACTAGAGAAGAAAATGTTTGCATACTTACTTGAGAGGTATGTGCCATGACAGTTGACCGTCAGCAGTAACAAATGACAATACAAGCATCACACTTTGTCAACACAGACTACGCAACTGAAAATCTTCCACTTGCAACAGCTACAATACTCAATACATTATTCTATATACAATACAGGTGTTGGAATACAGGACAGACATTATCAGTGGTGGCGTGGAAAGGGATATGCTCATCACAATGGTGACGTCACAAGAATAAAAACAGATTATGACAAGGTTTTACACAATTTATGTAATTAAAAAAAGTGAAAGTGCTCTGATGTAAAATAAAAGGTAGGATGGACCAAAAGAAAAATACTTCCTGAACTGAAATATAAACAACACATTCTACTTCAGTGTGTTTCTAAAACATATAGTTGAAAATTACTAACGACGACAAAATAATAATTTAAATTGTAATAATATTATGCAAGCTAATTAAATACAAAATGGCATGTCTCTTGGTTCATACTTAAAATTAAAATTGCTAATAAAACATTATCAAATTAAACTTAAGAACAAAAAAATATTAATAAGATACAGAAATAAATTTAAAAATGTGAAGTAAAATTTGATCAATTCAAATGTTACGCTTTGTTTCTGTGTGCCTTTTTTACTTTTATTTTTACGAGACATTGTCTAAGAGTGCTTTGTGTTTTAGAAGTAGTTCTAATATTCTATTTCCTAACTACTCTTCTAATTTTCTCTGATAGTACCGGCACATGTTCTTTTAATAGGGAATACACAAGTAATTGAAATATATTTATTTTGTTCATGTAATGGTTAACTGTTTTAAGAAATTAACTCAGGAAGAAGCATCATATTTTTATGTTAAGAATTAAAGATATAAATAAAATAAAAGTGGTTGAAAATCGATCTTGAAATTTGCTAGCAAATAAGGACTCGTATAACCTTCATAAAAATTGAAATAATGTTCATAGGAATTAATAAACAAATTTAATGCAAACATGTTCAGAACATTGTATTAATTCAAAAATACTCCTGTATAAAGCTAAACACAAAGGTTTGTAAAATTTTTAAATTTACAATTTCTACGGAACTAAAATTTCCTAATTCCTAGGCATAAGGAAACTACATATACCACGGTCCGTCTATAATATTCTTTAAGTATGTTTATTTTTAGTCATAGCATATTCTTGTGTTCAATTCATTATGAACGATTTTTTGTACACACCAGACATACATTTAGCTCCACTCACTTTCTGTGGTGTATACAGCACGTGTTGTGCAGTGGTATGGTTTGTGCTTTTCCTGCCTGGTACCTTATTTTGTATACCAGGTTTTTCTGAAAAGTAACAGACTTCCCCTTTGCTGACCGATTATAACGAGCTAGACCACCTAAGATCGGTTATAGGGTTGGCGGGAGAGACCATTCTGAGAATCACTGCGGTCTGCTTCATATGTTATCACGTGTGTTTGCTGCATTTCACTATGAGTGAATGTCTTGAGCAAAGAGCATACAATTTTGCTAGAACTCTGGCCATTCTGGTTTAGAGATAAACTCTATAGTACACAAAGCTTTTGGTGACGAGTTTATGGGTAAACAAGAGTGGTTTAAGTCAATCGAAGAGGGCTGCATCCGAGCGGAGAGTGGTTGTGACCTGGCCGACCTGTAGTGTTCAGAAGTCTTGCAATCATTGAATGTGTTTGTGCAGCTCATCGACCGACCGTACACGAGTTTGAAGAAGATATTGACACCTAAAACCTGCAGCTTTTGACATTTATATAGATTATAACCGTTGAAGGCATGCCAGATTGCGAATTACTCACCACTAAAAGTGGCCATCTTAAATTACTGAAACCACTTTTTTATCCGGGTATATCACCTGTAGATTTGATGTCAAACGCTTTGTGTTCACAGAGATAATCTCTGAAGCAGGATTACCAAGTTTTTACAGACTCTTTACTCAAGACTTCAGTCATAGGTAATGCAATGCCAGCACATACTCATAGACTGGGTGCAGCATGGGCACAGGGCCTGGTGGGGGACTCGGAAGTGTCCCCCATCATCCCGGTAACCGATCTGAGATAGTCCGTCGTGTAATAATAGGCCAGCTAAGGGATATTTAATACTTTTCAGACAAACTTTGTATGTTTTATTTTTTGACATACAACTATTTTTGGCATAAGCGAGCTCGGCCACTTTAAAGATACTCTTGTAGAAGCCAGTAGCAACAACCAACTGATAACCTTCAACCGTGACATGTTTAGCGCTCCCAGCTTCAAGCCTGTCATTAAAGTGGTTGTGCTCGCTTATGCCTTGACAGACTTTGTTGAAAGTCTGTTAGTACTGTTAGAATTGCAATAAATTTCTCAAAGTAGTTGGCATCTAGTACATTTTTTATAACTATACTGGATTTTTTTGTTCTTTGACATTAAAAATGTTCAACAGACGCCATTTTGTTAATATTAAATAAAATAACACTATTTCTTTTCTCTTACCTATGTGCAAAATTTGGTTTCTTTAGCTTTACTAGTTTTAGAGATAATAATTTGTTAATACAAAATACAAAATGGTGGCTAGCAGATAAACAAAGTAGAAATTGGAAAAAAATGTATTCTTTATTTTTAGCTTAGAACCACACCCAGAATTTGAAAATTCATAGCCAGCCTAACCTTTTTGCTACATCCTGTATATACAGACTATTGAAAACGGAGAATTCCAATAAAAGAATACATCACACTTTATAACTCAAGCAAGCCCTAATCTGAAATCATCAACAGGAGTACTTTATCTGTTCCTTATTTCAATCTGATTTATTAGTAGAAGAAAGAAAATTTGATACTAAATTCGAATTAGTATAATTAAATGTGTTGATATGATTTATGGCATAGTAATGTACATAAAAGACATTCCAATATAGTTTTCTTACTCAAACTATATATATAGTGCATATATATAGTATTTATATATATATATATATATATATATATATATATATATATATATACATATATATAGTAAAATCAACCACATGACTATGGAGACATACAAGCACTTTATGTACTTTTATGACCAATTGTTAGAAGGTTTAGCACTCACATTGGCACACTCTTGACAACAAGACGTATGTAATTAGCAGAATAGTCTGGCTTTGGCTGATACACAACGCGAGTCTGATGATAAACAGTGACGAAGAAGACAATTTTGTCAAACTATTATCAGTACGCAAATATTATGTCTTGACTTTTAACAAAATAAATATATCACCTTTTCCGTCATATTATTGTGTTTTCATATATTCGTTTATTACAATTTTGTTATAATGTTTTATTATAAATTATATTATATTTATACTAGGTTTAATTTCACACAATTCCAGCATTTGTGGGATCAGAATAAACTGTACCCCTGACATTAATTTCACCATGGTTCAAAACTATCAGATACTATGTTCACTGTACGATCTGAGAGCATACACACAACTATCAGATACTATGTTGACTGTAGAATCTGAGAGCATACACACAACTATCAGATACTATGTTGACTGTAGAATCTGAGAGCATACACACAACTATCAGATACTATGTTCACTGTACGATCTGGGAGCATACACACAACTATCAGATACTATGTTCACTGTACGATCTGAGAGCGTACACACAACTATTAGATACTATGTTCACTGTACGATCTGAGAGCATACACACAACTACTAGATACTATGTTCACTGTACGATCTGAGAGCATACACACAACTATCAGATATTATGTTGACTGTAGAATCTGAGAGCATACACACAACTGTCAGATACTATGTTGACTGTAGAATCTGAGAGCGTACACACAACTATCAGATACTATGTTCACTGTACGATCTGAGAGCATGTACACAACTATCAGATACTATGTTGACTGTAGAATCTGAGAGCATACACACAACTATCAGATACTATGTTGACTGTAGAATCTGAGAGCGTACACACAACTATCAGATACTATGTTGACTGTAGAATCTGAGAGCATACACACAACTATCAGATACTATGTTCATTGTACGATCTGAGAGCGTACACACAACTATCAGATACTATGTTGACTGTAGAATCTGAGAGCATACACACAACTATCAGATACTATGTTCACTGTACGATCTGAGAGCGTACACACAACTATCAGATACTATGTTCACTATACGATCTGAGAGCGTACACACAACTATCAGATACTATGTTCACTGTACGATCTGAGAGCATACACACAACTATCAGATACTATGTTGACTGTAGAATCTGAGAGCATACACACAACTATCAGATACTATGTTGACTGTAGATCTGAGAGCGTACACACAACTATCAGATACTATGTTGACTGTAGAATCTGAGAGCGTACACACAACTATCAGATACTATGTTGACTGTAGAATCTGAGAGCATACACACAACTATCAGATACTATGTTCACTGTACGATCTGAGAGCGTACACACAACTATCAGATACTATGTTGACTGTAGAATCTGAGAGCATACACACAACTATCAGATACTATGTTCACTGTACGATCTGGGAGCATACACACAACTATCAGATACTATGTTCACTGTACGATCTGAGAGCGTACACACAACTATTAGATACTATGTTCACTGTACGATCTGAGAGCATACACACAACTACTAGATACTATGTTCACTGTACGATCTGAGAGCATACACACAACTATCAGATATTATGTTGACTGTAGAATCTGAGAGCATACACACAACTATCAGATACTATGTTGACTGTAGAATCTGAGAGCGTACACACAACTATCAGATACTATGTTCACTGTACGATCTGAGAGCATACACACAACTATCAGATACTATGTTGACTGTAGAATCTGAGAGCATACACACAACTATCAGATACTATGTTGACTGTAGAATCTGAGAGCGTACACACAACTATCAGATACTATGTTGACTGTAGAATCTGAGAGCATACACACAACTATCAGATACTATGTTCATTGTACGATCTGAGAGCGTACACACAACTATCAGATACTATGTTGACTGTAGAATCTGGGAGCATACACACAACTATCAGATACTATGTTCACTGTACGATCTGGGAGCATACACACAACTATCAGATACTATGTTCACTGTACGATCTGAGAGCGTACACACAACTATTAGATACTATGTTCACTGTACGATCTGAGAGCATACACACAACTACTAGATACTATGTTCACTGTACGATCTGAGAGCATACACACAACTATCAGATATTATGTTGACTGTAGGATCTGAGAGCATACACACAACTATCAGATACTATGTTGACTGTAGGATCTGAGAGCGTACACACAACTATTAGATACTATGTTCACTGTACGATCTGAGAGCATACACACAACTATCAGATATTATGTTGACTGTAGGATCTGAGAGCATACACACAACTACTAGATACTATGTTCACTGTACGATCTGAGAGCATACACACAACTATCAGATATTATGTTGACTGTAGGATCTGAGAGCATACACAAAACTATCAGATATTATGTTGACTGTAGGATCTGAGAGCATACACACAACTATCAGATACTATGTTGACTGTAGGATCTGAGAGCATACACACAACTACTAGATACCATGTTCACTGTACGATCTGAGAGCATACACACAACTATCAGATATTATGTTGACTGTAGGATCTGAGAGCATACACACAACTATCAGATATTATGTTGACTGTAGGATCTGAGAGCATACACACAACTATCAGATACTATGTTGACTGTAGGATCTGAGAGCATACACACAACTACTAGATACTATGTTCACTGTACGATCTGAGAGCATACACACAACTATCAGATATTATGTTGACTGTAGGATCTGAGAGCATACACACAACTACCAGATATTATGTTGACTGTAGGATCTGAGAGCATACACACAACTATCAGATACTATGTTCACTGTACGATCTGAGAGCGTACACACAACTATTAGATACCATGTTCACTGTACGATCTGAGAGCATACACACAACTATCAGATATTATGTTGACTGTAGGATCTCAGAGCGTACACACAACTATTAGATACTATGTTCACTGTACGATCTGAGAGCATACACACAACTATCAGATACTATGTTGACTGTAGAATCTGAGAGCATACACACAACTATCAGATACTATGTTGACTGTAGAATCTGAGAGCATACACACAACTATCAGATACTATGTTCACTGTACGATCTGAGAGCGTACACACAACTATCAGATACTATGTTGACTGTAGAATCTGAGAGCGTACACACAACTATCAGATACTATGTTGACTGTAGAATCTGAGAGCATACACACAACTATCAGATACTATGTTGACTGTAGAATCTGAGAGCATACACACAACTATCAGATACTATGTTCACTGTACGATCTGGGAGCATACACACAACTATCAGATACTATGTTCACTGTACGATCTGAGAGCGTACACACAACTATTAGATACTATGTTCACTGTACGATCTGAGAGCATACACACAACTACTAGATACTATGTTCACTGTACGATCTGAGAGCATACACACAACTATCAGATATTATGTTGACTGTAGAATCTGAGAGCATACACACAACTATCAGATACTATGTTGACTGTAGAATCTGAGAGCGTACACACAACTATCAGATACTATGTTCACTGTACGATCTGAGAGCATGTACACAACTATCAGATACTATGTTGACTGTAGAATCTGAGAGCATACACACAACTATCAGATACTATGTTGACTGTAGAATCTGAGAGCGTACACTCAACTATCAGATACTATGTTGACTGTAGAATCTGAGAGCATACACACAACTATCAGATACTATGTTCATTGTACGATCTGAGAGCGTACACACAACTATCAGATACTATGTTGACTGTAGAATCTGAGAGCATACACACAACTATCAGATACTATGTTCACTGTACGATCTGAGAGCGTACACACAACTATCAGATACTATGTTCACTATACGATCTGAGAGCGTACACACAACTATTAGATACTATGTTCACTGTACGATCTGAGAGCATACACACAACTACTAGATACTATGTTCACTGTACGATCTGAGAGCATACACACAACTATCAGATATTATGTTGACTGTAGAATCTGAGAGCATACACACAACTATCAGATACTATGTTGACTGTAGAATCTGAGAGCGTACACACAACTATCAGATACTATGTTCACTGTACGATCTGAGAGCATACACACAACTATCAGATACTATGTTGACTGTAGAATCTGAGAGCATACACACAACTATCAGATACTATGTTGACTGTAGAATCTGAGAGCGTACACACAACTATCAGATACTATGTTGACTGTAGAATCTGAGAGCATACACACAACTATCAGATACTATGTTCATTGTACGATCTGAGAGCGTACACACAACTATCAGATACTATGTTGACTGTAGAATCTGGGAGCATACACACAACTATCAGATACTATGTTCACTGTACGATCTGGGAGCATACACACAACTATCAGATACTATGTTCACTGTACGATCTGAGAGCGTACACACAACTATTAGATACTATGTTCACTGTACGATCTGAGAGCATACACACAACTACTAGATACTATGTTCACTGTACGATCTGAGAGCATACACACAACTATCAGATATTATGTTGACTGTAGGATCTGAGAGCATACACACAACTATCAGATACTATGTTGACTGTAGGATCTGAGAGCGTACACACAACTATTAGATACTATGTTCACTGTACGATCTGAGAGCATACACACAACTATCAGATATTATGTTGACTGTAGGATCTGAGAGCATACACACAACTACTAGATACTATGTTCACTGTACGATCTGAGAGCATACACACAACTATCAGATATTATGTTGACTGTAGGATCTGAGAGCATACACAAAAACTATCAGATATTATGTTGACTGTAGGATCTGAGAGCATACACACAACTATCAGATACTATGTTGACTGTAGGATCTGAGAGCATACACACAACTACTAGATACCATGTTCACTGTACGATCTGAGAGCATACACACAACTATCAGATATTATGTTGACTGTAGGATCTGAGAGCATACACACAACTATCAGATATTATGTTGACTGTAGGATCTGAGAGCATACACACAACTATCAGATACTATGTTGACTGTAGGATCTGAGAGCATACACACAACTACTAGATACTATGTTCACTGTACGATCTGAGAGCATACACACAACTATCAGATATTATGTTGACTGTAGGATCTGAGAGCATACACACAACTATCAGATATTATGTTGACTGTAGGATCTGAGAGCATACACACAACTATCAGATACTATGTTCACTGTACGATCTGAGAGCGTACACACAACTATTAGATACTATGTTCACTGTACGATCTGAGAGCATACACACAACTATCAGATATTATGTTGACTGTAGGATCTCAGAGCATACACACAACTATCAGATACTATGTTGACTGTAGGATCTGAGAGCATACACACAACTATCAGATACTATGTTCACTGTACGATCTGGAGCATACACACAACTATCAGATATTATGTTGACTGTAGGATCTGAGAGCATACACACAACTATCAGATACTATGTTGACTGTAGGATCTGAGAGCATACACACAACTATCAGATACTATGTTATTTAACAGGTAATGAATTAAATTAATATTGACAGTAACAGATATAATATCAAATAAAGCCACACCTAGCATCATATAGCAAACACACTAACTATTTAACTAAAATGATGTTGACAAATACGGACTGTTAATAACACCTATTTTACTATATTACATATGATGGCATAGTTCATTGTCCAACTAGTTCTCTAACTGTATTCAGAATAATTTATTTTTGTATAATAAACAATACTAAAAAATACATATAGAATATTAAAAAATGCTTACATGGATTGAAAGTTCATAGAGAAAAAAATAATACTGTATCATTTTGGCTAAATTTGAATATGATAAAGGAAAAGGAAGGGGATTGCACCTCAGTGCAAGAACAAAACTACAAGAAGGTAAGTCAATTTCTGTTAACAATTTAATTTGTACACAACAATAAATTTTATAAACTTATACAAAATAAAACAGGTTGCACAATAGCCTTTGTACTGTCTGATTATGAATGGCACAGAGAGAAATATTTCATTGACTAGGTCAATTATATTGTAGAGCTACAATTTCGTTCTCAGTATCGAAGTTTCCGCATCCATTTCAAGGCTCCTGAAAGAGTTTACAGACGGAGTGAAATTGATTTGTTCATAGCAATTTGATTTAGCTTAGCCCCACCATGCTGATAGAATGCTTTAATGCTTTACAACATGCTCAAGAGACCAACATACCAGTTTAAAATATCATGGCATTGAGATTAAACAGAATGCAAGAGCGGTGTTAAGCATTAATATAATTGCAACTAGAAGATTGTTTTAAGAACTACTGATTTTTACAGAGAAAGAAGCCTGATGATTGAGTGATTGATAGGGGAAATCGTTTTGCCATTACTTTTCGTAAATTGTTTTTTTTTTTCGGTTTATTATATTGTTTATTTATAAACAACAGTCACCATGATTATAATTTTATTAAAAAATAGAGGCTGAACATTTAAAATTCCATTTCCATGTCATAAATATTGCAAAATAAGTACATTAAACATCTTTTTGAACATTGAGTTTAGCTTTATTTCAACTTGCGTTTTATGCTGCGTCTGGAATCTAACACTGTCACAGACTTGACTCCTGGAATCTGGAGTCCACTTCCATCTGAAGATCCAAAAGAAATCAGCATCAAAGACATTCAAAACAAATTCTGCATAATTTCATTACCAGGGACACAGACCACAAAAGAGCTCTGTCTGGATTTACTCAGCAGTTGTCCAGTGTAATCTAGATGAAGAGGTGTTCTCATTGCAGTGTATTCAATTATGCAGATGATGTAGAGTTTGTTTTGAACGTCTTTGTCACCAACTGCTTTTAGATCTCTCCAAGCGGATGTGGACTTCAGATTCCAGGAGTCAAGTAAGTGACAGTGTCAATGTTTAGACGTTGCACTGAGCAGAAGGTGAACTGGAGCTAAACTCAACATTCGCATTGAATCAAACCTTCCCATCATAGCTGTGTAATGTGTAGAAATACTTTTTATTTTAAAAGCCTAAAAACAGCCAGAAGCCGAAATATTTTCTCATAGCTAACGAGGAATAATTATTTTCAAATATAAAGTTGGCTACGAAATCAGTTGAATGTGTTGATTCTTAATAGGAACTGGCAGGGGGAAAACATTCAGCTAGATCTCGGAGAAGGAAAAATAGACAATTCTGATGGTGTGAGTCTAAATTGCAAAGAACATGCGTCCATAGCACGTGCCGGTCTCCAATTGGCACGACTACTTACTTGCCCATTAGCTCTACTCTTTGCTTCATCACGAGCCAAGATTCTTTGCTGGAATGTGTATATCAAGTGTCTGTCCGTTCATTATTAAGTGTTTTGAGAACATTCATGGTACACAGGAGAAATGCGCAAATTGACCTTGTAAAGGTAAAAACATTAAACTGAACTGATGACCGATCTTGTATCATACAATAACAAATAGTAATTTTATATTGCCCGCAGAGGTATGATATAATTATAATGTGCTGTTAACATTATTAATTTACTTTTTTGACTGCACATTCGTAATTATTTAGGTTAATCCAAGTAAAGTAATTTTAAAATAATTGGATTCCAATTAGTTCAGATTAACAAAACTCTAGTAAATATGATTTAGCTGCGTATGAAAGTAATGTGTAATTAAGTAATAACACCCTAGTCTTATGCCAAATGCCTTAGTAAAAAGAACGATTATATGAGGAAATAGTGTACGAGGTATGTTCAAATAGTAATGGGAATTTGTAACTTTCGCGGGTATGGAGAGTCCGTTTGTTAAGATTCTTTTATTATGTTGGTACTCATGGCCCTGAAGTATAATACCATTTCCAGCTGTATTCATATTTTACTTTTTCAGCGACAGCTGCTAAGGTTTGACGTGTTTTATGAAGTTAAAAAAATGGATAAAAGAAATTGCATCATATTGTGTGAAAAGTGTAGGAAATGTTAAAGAAGGCCTATGGTTAGTCTGCTATGAGTAAAACACGGGTGGTATAAACGTTTCAATGATGGGGGTGAAGACATTGAAGATGACGAATGCTCCGGACGCTCCAGCACATCAATAACCGATGAAAGCATGAAAAAAGTGGAAGAATTGGTTATGAAAGATCATCGTATTATGATCAGAGCAGTTGCCGATGATGGCATATCAACTGGCTCATGCCATAAAATGTTTTGGGTATGAAATGTGTGACAGCGAAATTTGTTCCAAAACTGTTGAATTTTGAATAAGAGCAGAAGCGAATGGAAGTTATTCAGTAGTCACTAAATGAAGTCAATGACAATGCAGAATTACTGAAACATGTTATAACAGGTTTACAATCATGGTTTACAGATGTGACGACAAAACTAATGCTCAATCATCCCAGTGGATATGTTCTGGATCACCAAGACTGAAAAAGGTTTGACAAGAGCAGTGGAATGTGAAAGTTATGCACACTGTTCTTTGATTTTAATGGCACAGTGTATCATGAATTCTTGCCACAAGGTCAAACGGTCAATAAGGTTTGCTACCTGCAAGTTCAACACCGTTTGCGTGAAGCAATCCTAAAAAAGTTCGCATTTGTGGAAAACAATTCATGGCTTTTACACCATTTTAATGCACCTACTACTTGGGTACTACCTACATCGCTTGTTCGTGAATTATTGGCCAAAACCAGTACCGTACTGAACCCCAGCTTCTATATTCTCTAGGCTTGGCTCGGTGTGACTTTTTTGATTTCAAAAAATAAGGAGAACCTTAAAGGGCCATAGTCATTTATTCATTATTCAGTTTTACGAAAAGTGCATCGCTGAAAGAGCTAAAGGCTACCCCAAGATCAAGTTTAAGAAGTGTTTCCAGGATTGGAAGAAGCGCTGACACAAGTGAATAATATCTAAGGGGACTATTTTGAAGGTGACAACATTAATGTAGACAAATAAATAAATATAAAAAAGGAAACACCCGTTACTTTTTGTACATACCTCGTATGTTTCGTGTTATTTTGAATTAAGTTTAGTTTTAAGTCTTTTGCTTTGAGTAAAAACCAAGTGCTCTATACTTGTTGGACGAGTGTAATGATTAACAACCCCTCAAGGGCCATCTGAGATTCTATGGCAGAGGACAAGAGGCACATTATCTTCACAGTAAAATCTAATAGTGTAAATATTCTGATATTGTTCCATCTAGAAACCAATAATTTACAAAAGTAGGGTAAAATCAATGAGTGCTTACCAAGTTGATAGGATAATCTATTGTTGACTATGAAGTGAATCTAGGAAACTGAAAACTCAAAAACTTAAATTCGAATTTTATAGTGAATAATCATAACAGCCATTAGGAAGTTGAGTCTTGCACAACTTGACCAATACTTGATCAAAAATATAATTTTTTTAATCGGGTACGTGATCTTCAATGAATGCAAAAGCATGTTTCTTAAGCAATGTGCAAATCAGAACATAGATTTAGTCATAGTAAGAAAAGTAAAACAAATCAACTCTTATTATATATTTATTGACACATTCTTTAAAACAATGTGTTTGTGTTATGGATATTACTAGTGTTACGCCCAGTTATGAATGTTATACCGGTGAAATATCCTGTAGGTACAGTTATTTTTAAATGAATAGCTTAATTTTTTCCCATACACATACACATGCTGAATCCAGTTGCAATATGATCAAGTTGCTGAATAGCCAAAAACTGAACTCTGAAGCAGTACATTTGTACAGAGCAATTATTACAATTTAAGCCAGAATACTAAATAAAAATTAGTATTAGGTATCATATCAACTAACTAATTTTGAAAAATTAGATTTTGTTGCATAAACAAAGCATAATTGTGACTGTCTGTAGGAGCTCATTGACGGAATCATGATTCAAAATGAAATGTGTAATTGTACAAAGCTGATAACAGCTACAAAAAAGGCATACCTGTAATTTTGAGGTACTGAATGTGATACAGGGTGGCGTATTATATTATATACTTCAGACCTTATGAGCACTTTTTATAATTTTTTCAGCTGCTGTTGCTCATAAAACTCCAAGAGTTATACCAATTCCATATTTTTTTCCATTGGTGAAACGGTGCCACTTTACTATCAATTCTGATTCATAGATCAACAATGTTCAATAGGTCATTTACTGTTCAGGCTTGTCGCCTTTGGAACGCTCTCCCTGATGATGTTAGAAGTATTGAGGGTCGTGCATGCTTGGGGGGGGGGGGGGGGGGGGGGGGGGGGAGGGGGCTGTGGGGATGAGGTGCTTGCGGTCTGTGTGAGGTCAGACAGTGTGTTAGAGCACTTGAATGTGATTTTGTTCTTTTTATTTTCTCTTCTACACTGTTAGCTTTTTTCTTTACCTTCTATTGAGAAGAACTATATTATTCAGCTCATGAGTTATTTTATGTAAACCAAGCAATTTTTTTTACATATAAAGTGTTATTATGTTAAAATTGTACAGTGTCTGTATTCAGTTATTGTTAATTTACTGTACATGATATTACGTTGAGAACTCTGCCTATTTAATAAAGGCATTTTTCATACAAAATATTACGTGGTAAATGTTTTCCTAGCCAATTTTTCTGATTGTGATTTTAATTGAAAAAGGTAAAACAGATAGAAGTGACTATATGTTGATACCATAAACAACAGAGAAAGAAGAGATGAGGCTGGAGGAGGTAGCAATACTTAGGAAGTATGGTAGAGGCGGATAGTAGGGTTGATTATGAAGTAAATGAGCAAGTGGGGAATAAATTAATGGGGAGTGAAAGTACTGTGATAGGCAAAGATTTGCCACTAAAAGTAAAGTCACTAGAAGGAAAATTTGAGAGAACCGGTGTTAGAAGGAATTGAGATAAACTGGCTGAGATCAGCTAGTCGTATGAGGGATATAGGCTGCCAAAGATGATGTATGAAAGAAACAATGGAGATGGAGACCGGAAAGAAAACCTAGAATCAGATGGTTGAAGGGGATGTAAGAAGGAATGGAGAGAAGATTGGAAATAGAATTAGAGTAGGAGGGCGCTTTGTACAGTGGAGACCCAATGACACAAGGGATTTAAAAAAAAGAATGAAAAATCGTTAAAATAGATCAAAATGTGTGGAAGTAAAACTTTCAAAACATATTATGCATGTGTTAGCAGCAGAATTATTTTTGCTGCAATATCAAAGAGCCCCAACAAAACTTGTATTATAGATTCCGTTCCTTTCACATTTTAGACGGCTTAGTTTTATTACTGTATCACAAATTTTGTTTAATGTTACACTAAAACCTCACTCTGATTTGGACAGCTATCATACAATAATATACAGCTGATCGTTTGAACACAACACCACGTTTGTCTTTGTGCAAAATATCTTTGTATGTTAAATATTCTTCAATCATTTGCATTCCAGATGATGGAGGATAACATCCCAAATGGTTTTAATGATCCAGTCACTGTTAGTTATACTTAATTTCAAACTGATGTGTTTAAATAATTTGTGATTTAATTTAGGATTTATTGTGTTATGACTAAGGTTTTAACTGTTATTAATATAATTAATAAAACCGTTGTTAATCATACTTATTAAGCCAGAATAGTAAATACGCTGAACAAAGCAGGACAGTAATAAAAACAAATATAATACTGTATGTGCACAAATTAGGAAGTGTTTTATGCAAGCATGTGGCCAACCAACATAAAATAGCTACAGAATGAAAACAAATTAAAATATTATTTTAAACAAAAAAAGTGGAATTTTAAGCTTTTATAGTATAGAGTAATGTGTAATGTATGACGTACTACTCAATGAGTAGCATAAACAATAAACAGTTAAAACAAATATTTTTAGGAAAGTTTTGCGGTGTTTGGACCAAAAAGTAGGAGCGTTTTTATGCAAGTACAAAATGGATTTTTTTCACAGCTGGTATATTGAGTTGAGGTTTATGGGAAGGGGAGAATCTAAATCCCCATAATTTCAATCTGATATGGTTCCTTAAAATTACAGCCGCGTCCAAGGTACATATTACATATACAATTATTGCACAATGTGTTACTTTCAATATATTATTATTATTTTAATATTAAAAAAACTTCTGATTTCAAATGACCCCACAAAAGAAAATAAGGGTGTTAAGTCTGGAGACTTTGCCGATCACTCAATTGATCCTGTTCTACCGATCCAGTGATCCGGGTAGTGTGCATCTAGCCATTGTCGCACAGGAAGAGCATAATGTGGAGGAGCTCTATCTTTTTGAAAATAAACACATCTCACTGGTGTCCAAAACTTGAAAAACAGGATCACTGCTGAGTGCACAGACGCTTAACCAGAGAAACTTTTAGAAAGTTTAGGCAAGAATTTTAAAATACGTTATTTTTTTGCTTGAACAACAATGGCTACCAATTTGAACATTTGATTTGAAGTTTACAAAGGATTTACAACAGTATTCAGTGAGTAATTTTGTTGTTATTTTTAGCAGTAGTACAGTAGTTTGTAGACTAATAATTGTTGTGTAAGAAATTACATTAAAAATGGCTGCTGATACCAAACGGCCTGGCCGATTTCAATTTTTCACAGCATTTTTTGTGAGCTTCAATTTGAGGTGTCACAAGGTTTAAGTTGCTATTTCAAAATTTTTGCTTTAAGTACGGGGGGCCATGGGGATGGGCACCCCCATTTTGAATATGTTTTGTCCCCCCAATTAGTACTATACACTCCTGTTTACAGAATTTTGATACTTGGGCTATAAGTCTTTTAATACGAATTTGAAGTTTTCCTTCCAGATCCAACCTGGTTTATCCGGATTAATTGGAAAAAGGATTAGTCCGGATAAACCTACAATAAAGATAAATATAACATATTACTGAAGGCATATTTGTTACATTATAACAAGGAGCCAATTTATTATTTAGTTTTACAGTGATTGATTATAGAGAGAAGAAATAAAAAGAAATCCTGAACGCTTTCATAGCCTGTCTCTTCTGTTTATCTTTGGTACACTGCTTCTGGGAAATACAATCAAGGCCATGATTTCGAATGGCGATGGGTCGGAATGTTGCTCAAAATAAAGCCGATCTGGCTACACCAAGGCATCAGAATGAGTCATAATATCTTCTGTTGTTAATTGTTACAATCGTTTTCACTGCCCTTGTAAATCATTTGGTTGAGTGACTTCAAACAAATGTTTATATTAATCCCAGTTTTAAATGATTCAATTGAGTTGATATGTGTTACAAATAACAAAAAAGGTTAAAAAAATTAAAAATTAACTTCTTCATTAAGTAGACCAAGTTTTCACTTGTTATGAATAATTAAAACAACATGGTGTTAATACACTGTAAATCATAGGAACATCATGTTATATTTTACAATTTCCACAAATTAAGTTGACAACACATACAATAATAACTTAAAACTAACGGAATGAAATTTTGACAAACAAAACACAAATCAAAGTGAACATTTGACAAATCAAATTTTGAAATGTGAATTTAACAAACAAAGGAAGTGTGCGATTAAACACAAAATTTAAAGTGAACAGCACAAAATTAAACAGACAATTAATGAACAGCTGAACAATTAAACCAAAAATGAATGTGGGTAGCTAAACAATTAAGGTAACAATAAATGTGGACGTATAAACAGTACATTAACAATGCATGTGGAAAACAGAACAATTAAATTAACATTGAGTGTGGACAAATAAACAATTAAATTAACAATGTGTGTGAACAGGGTCACAAAAACAAATCACAGAAAACAAATCACAGAAAACAAATCACATCACTCAAACAAGGAAGAAAAAAAATGGATGGTACGTCTTTCACCACAGTAGCATGGGGCGGAAGCGTCTGCAAACACAGGACAGGTTAGTAACTGGTGAGATCAAAGTAAGCAAGCAAAATACAAACCTTGAAGTAAGCTAATAGAAGGTTTCCAAGGGATTGGGTTGTTGGCGTATTGTGGAGCGCCTTTAGGGCTAAAAAAATCAAGTTCTGTACAGTTTTGTTGGTGCCAATTTGTTTAAATTTCGATTCAATGATAAAGTCATTTGAAGCTACTTAACTTTTAAAAACACAAGCACACTTAAAATTATTGAAATTAAACTTCCTTGAAAAATTTTGTAATAGAAATATATTAAATTTAATATATTTAATTCTTTATAACGATTAATAAAAATTACACACAACAAACAGACGTATTTATTCATTAAAAAATTTACTCTTTTAACTCAAACAAAACGGTTACTGCCCAAGCTCTAAGCTAGGAGGGCTTTTGAGTAGAAAGATACATTACTTAAAGATAGAAAGATAACCGACTCCATTTTTAAGCCCTAGAATATTTACAACCCCCACCATTTCTTCTAAGAAATAAACAGGTAAGAAAGTAAAGAAAAGAAAGCTCAAGCAAACACAAAAGAAAACTTAAAACATGGTTGTGAAGGCATATTCATAAGATTAGTGGGTTCTAGAACAGAAAAGTTTAAGCACTAACACCTAAGCTTTACGTGTTACTGCAAAAATTGGATGAGGTTTAACGGACACACTCAAGTCACTTTAAATTTAACAAAGAAAAGGATTTAAGCTTATAAGCAAAGCAACTAAAATTAGTAAAAAGTTTTTTTTTGTAAAAAACACAACTAGAAAGCAAAATTAGAGAATAATTGCAAGACTAAATAAAAGCATGAAAAGAAACTCTTTGATGCAGAGTTAAAACATTAAAGGAAACAGTTTGTAAAGAATTAAAACCAAACTACAGTGAATGCACAGTTTTATTAATAAATTAAATTTTAAACAGAGTGGCAGTTTATAAAAATAAAATTCTCTAATAACTTTTAAAAACAGAATATTGAAGATTTCCATACCACCAACCTTATGATAATTATGTCTTAACAAGAGAATAACAATATATACACTAACAATGGTAACAAAATACATACATTTTAGACAGTCAACATTAATACTTCAAAAGTCAGGACATAAAATGGGGATTTTGGTAAACTTTAATTTAAAGATGGTATTTTGAAAATAAGCCATGATCGTATGAACTAAGAATTTAAGCAAATTGTTTGATACCTGATCAATTATATTTCGAGGTTAAATAAAGTTGTCTAAAAATATATAAAATAACAACTAAAATGTGGTAAAGATAAATGTCATTAGTTCGGAAATATCCCTTAAAACGGCAAAACACTACTCAATCTTAACTAAACAAACAAAATTTTAGTAGAATTATGTATTTCCTAGCTTTACAAAACAAATTACAAGTGAGGTTACTCAAGTAATAAAATATTGGGTTGCAATACGCAAAACCCTTAAATAATCGCCTTCCTGATGGTGATTTGGTTTTCACCATAACTATCTCAATTTTACTTTTCTTCTTCTTTTTAATACAATTAAATATACTCTAATACTGAATTTGATCTAGTACACAACAAGTAGGCTTATAAGTAGACAAAAACTAAAGTAAAGAGTAATTACAAAAATATGTGTACAGTAGCACTATTTTGTCCTGACTTTTGAGATACTGTATACTTTACTAATTACAATACTCATAAAACAACACAAAATACATTTCATCATCACCACAAACCATTCCTTAGCCTACTTCAAATATCCTTCCTTCATCAAATCAGGTCAATTGTAGCTTAGAAATTCATGTTTTGATCTTAATTTGATTCGGTTCTACTTGGAGAGTAATGTTACATATTATTTGATTGCTCTTTGATTACCGTTACCATTAAAAATAACATCAGAAATATGATAAAATAATACTTAGGAAACTTTAGTATTACGATTTAAAAACTACAAGTACTGTCAACTTCAAATGAACATTATTATTCAACAGCACCATTATTTTAAATTACACTTTCCATATTAATTTGGATTTAACTTAGACACTTTACTTAAATACTACATA
Source organism: Homalodisca vitripennis (assembly GCF_021130785.1). Lineage (NCBI taxonomy): Eukaryota > Metazoa > Arthropoda > Insecta > Hemiptera > Cicadellidae > Homalodisca > Homalodisca vitripennis. The sequence goes on from NC_060215.1 coordinate 152,094,617, forward strand.
TTGGAGGGTTTTATTATTTTTTTTAAACTATCAACTTATATAGTGACCTACTATGTGTTAAGGAATGATTATTTTTGTCCTAATATGTGTTTGTAGAAGACGAAGATGAGGTAGTCAAACTAAAAATCACATGACTAATCGTATAACCACCTGAAAATTATCGTAGCGTAGATGTCACTTCTCAAATCTACACTTAGAATGATAAGTACCTTTAAACTTTTATTATCTGACTGGCTTTAAAGGCTAACATATGATCGGAAGACCAAGTACCTGTCAAAACGACTTTTATTTATATTGATTAAATTTGTATAAATGGCAATAGCCGAATTTAATTTCAATAAACATTGAATCACATAAAGTACTTGCTCCGCCGGGACTCGAACCCGGATCTCTCACTTGTGGGTGATTGTACAACCATTACACCACAGAGCCCTTACTTTTTATATTCAATTATATTGTACTTGGCCGTTCTGTCACATATGCATTTAAACATATATATAAAATAGTCTCAATGTGTATGAAAGATCTAATTGATACTTCACTTCTTGTGTTCTATGTAGAATTCTCAGGATTTATATTACGTTTACTATTTATTAAAATTGCCTCATTTGATCCATAACATGGCTTATCAGCATATGAATGATAGAAAGTTTTCTTTATCAAAAAGCTTAAATATAATAAATAATATTATGTATAAGTTTTAAACTTTACATAAATCTATATGATATCAACTGATATTACAATGATTTCATTTTTAATTCAAATAAATGTGTTTTGAAGGCAATCTAGTTACCTGAATCTTGAAGTTAATTAACTTATTTGTTCATACTGTTGTGCATGCATTTGTAAAACAACAATAGATTAATTTGTAAACTATAGGCTAAAAACAAAATTTCAACATCAAGATTAATACTACGTATCGTACTTCAGTGCACTTTACTTTATTTCCATTTATTTTACTATACTCCTTTCGAAAAAACCGAGGAACATAAATAAAAACTACAATAACGTTAAAAAATTTTGATTGTAAATCACAGATAAATACTTAATACTTAACCCTAGATCTGTGCAATGATCACTCAATTTACAGCACTTTGTAAGCTGTATTCTTTTTTATCACCACACCAACAAAATCTGCTTTATTTATATACTGTTAAATATGAATTTAAAAAAAATGTACATTTCTATGATGTTAAATAAAATATAAATAAGAAGTCTAAAAATATTGATCATGCAAGATAAATAAAATATGTATTTTTCATAAATATTCTACTCTTAAGCATTCTTTCCTATATTATAAATGTTTTGAAGAAAATCCAAACAATACAAAGGTTGGTTAATTTAATAAAGAGTACAGGGATGTAAATAGTTTTATAAACACTGAAAAGGAATTTTCTTTATGAATTATTTCATGCAAACAATTTTACATAACAATAACATTTCGACTGAACAACCAATCAAAGTGTTGCAAACTATTTACTGCGTAAATTGAAAATGAAAAAAAAATCTATTTTATTTTACTAACCACGAACGTTATTTTGCATCCAAGCAGGTGAGATCTCAATATGTTACGCTATGGAACTTCTTGTTTCGGTTAATAAAGAGGACTTTCCATTCAACAGATCCCGATATTATAACCAACGACACCACAAGTATCAATGTGACAGATCTAGGGTTAAAAATTCCTTACTTTCTATCTTTTTTGGCCACTCCTTGGACTAGGGTAGTTTTGGCCAGTTAAAAAAAAGATAAAAATTATTTTTGCATGACCCATCATTGCTACTCTCATGAGGGGTTGCCATGTAACATTACTCTCGACAAGTGACTGGTGTGATGCACAAAAGTTTGCCACTTACATGTGCTCAGGGTGACTCTTGATGCAGTCAAGGAATTTGTTAGGCTTGATCTCCCCGATACAGATCTTGTGAACGGCAGTGAACAGAGGGAATCTGTAACAGGCCATAACGTGTCCAATATGGATTTGTCTAAACTAATAATAATTGTTGTATTCTAGAAGTTAAAACAGCAGACCATGTTTACTCATTATAAAGCTTAAAGAGGTTCGTCAAAAATAAACATGGACAGGTTACTAATTTTACAAAAACCTGTAATACGTATTATGTTACAATTAGAAAGAAACTGTCAAAGACAACATTTAAAGAATTAAATTAACGATTTATAGTAATTATATCTTTCAATGCATTTTATACAAAGTTCAAAATTCTAGCACCAACTCACTGACAGGGAATTATCATCAATAAAACGGAGGCAACTTTACTATTCTTAAAAAAAAAAAAAAAAAACATTTTATGTAGACATGAAATGTTTTAATAAATTGCCTAGTGATTTGAAAAATGGGAGCAGTACTAATAAATTTAAGACCGATTTAAAAAAAAGTACAGTATATGTTGTTAAACAGATGAATTTTTTTGAATAGCAATAAAGATTATTTTTAAGATTTATATTATTATAGTGGACTCAGCTATAAGTATGAAATTGTCAGAAAAATTATTGGATTGTAAATATAATATAGTATTTTATTATACACTTTTAACAAATGTATATTTTTATAATTTTCAGTGTTTTGACATTTATTTATGTTATGTAATGTTTTTATTTACATTTTAGGTAAGTAACTTATCTGATTTGAATTGTAAAAGAACGTTAAATTTTAATAATCATAATATATCATCAATCTATTTTTTTTCGCCTTATAATATTTTGATATTAAATCTAAACCAGGTGAAATTTGTTGTATATAACTTGTATATTTTAATTGTAAAAGCACTACTATGCTAACTTTTATTAGATTGTTTTATTAGATTTAGAATATCTGACATTGACACCATTCTTTGTATATGAATATGCAACTTATGGATAAAGATTATTTTCATTTCATTTACTGTATTTTCATTTTTGTTTTACTGTAATAACTAACAAAACTAATTACAAACATTTTGACACCTACATCATAAAAAGCGGACAATAACTAATGTAGAGGTAAGCTTTAAACAGAAGTAATGCACAATAAACGATGCCGTAAATGAGTAAACAGTGAAAAGTTTGCCGAGTATTACACAGTTAAAAGCTTATATCAACATTATTACTGACCTGTTTTTTATAATCTTGGTGTAAAAATGTTTGTAATTAGACATTGCAACTTTTATTATTCTTTAAAAACGTCATAGTTATATTAGTATTTACAGTGTAAAACTTCACAAATTTTAATCATCTGCCATCTTGAAATGTGATATGATAATATTAATTTTTCTCACGATTTTAGACTGCAAGAAAAATAAAAGTATAAAATTTCAGTTTTATACCTTTACTGGTTTCTGAAATAAAAACTAAAAACACATACATATAGACAGACAGCAAATGATATAGACCATTGAGTGCATTTAATTTTTAACTCCTCTTGATCCATGAAACAATAGCATCAAGTTTGTGTAGAGAATTTTTTTACACCCTGTACAAGTATTGTAAGTAGTGTTTTATACTTAAAACACATAACAATGGTAAATATTCAAAATCCTGTTTTCCTTTCGAAGGTGACTGCTTAAATTCTTCAAAGTTATCCACTATAAAACAAAGAAGACTGATAAAATAATAACAATTTTAAATTAAAATAAGAATTAGTTAATTGATCTATTACGATCAATTTAAATTTTATTATAGAATTAAAGGTTTAGGTAGGCTAGAATATAACATAAGCAGTTATAATTTTAGGTAAATATATCATATATATAAATGATTTTCCTCAAAACTTATTCCAATTTCGTCTCCTTGAGTAATCTTGGGTACTGTCATTAGTAGAAGTTGAAAACTAATTCAAAGTGTTAATATTCAAAATACTACTTGAAACAAGTTCTTAATGCGCAAATGGAGCTTATATTTGAACTTACCTTTTTTCCATCTCCTTAGTTTTGAGCATAACGTTGACTTCTGCAGCAGTGAACGGACCCTGCAGCTTCTGGCCATTCAACATCTCCTTTTCTAGCTGCTGTATTGTCTACAACAAAACAATAATTCAACATCTCCTTTTCTAACTGTTCTATTGTCTACAAAAAATTAATTCAACTTGCTCTACTATTTTTGGGATCTCCATAAAACAATTTTGCATTTGCGTGATATATAATATTGCGAGTTTAAAAAGACGTAGATTCTTTAATAGTGTATCTAAAGCGATGTACTGTATTAGCTATGTTTGTTATATGACATTCCAATTTAAGGAATCCATAAAAAGTGACAGAAGCTTGCCAAACTTTCAAAATTACAGAACTTAAATGAAAGTTACAAAGGGCAAGGTGTTAAGTCAATATAATAGTTACATAAATATAATGCTAAAAACTACTATTTAGTGGAAAAATAGCCAGGCCAAAATGAGTATTGCTGTTGGTAAGCTCTAAGGACTCTAAGAGCTACTATAATCCTTTAATAAGCGACATTATTCACTAAAACACACATCATTCAATAAAAATACATGGTAAAATTTGGCAAATTTTCATAAATATTGGGAATAAAAGCATTTACTGCACCCCTGGCATGCGAATATCAAATAGAGAGTTAATATTTTTGAGTTTAAAAGAACGATTTCCTAATTGTATGTTAATAATACCGTTACATAAGCAACCACTGAAAATCTTGCCTCATCATTTATTTGTGTATCTACTGTTTTCCAAAAAAAGTTGATAATTAAACTATTCTTCAGGATTACCAACTATACCAAGTGCAATGCTAGTTTGGATCTCAGTAGGTTATGCTCTGAAAGGTATTCAAAACTAGTTTAGTCTCATGAGATGGATATAGGTGAGGCACAGTAGTTGGGCAATAATGAGAATTGAAACCTCTACGGCCCAAATTCACAAATGTCTCTGTACATCTCATGTGCGGAACATCTTTATGTTGAATACGTCAAAACTCATCATCGAAAGCCATTAGCAACATCAAATTTAACACAGTTTGGGTTATATGTAAAAACAATTATTACTATTAAATTCAGTTTCTACTTTTCCTTGTGTATTGTAGCATTGAAATACATATACTATAAAATAGAAAAAGTGGAAAAGTCAAAAATCTATTACGGTTGAAAGGGAATTGCTCGCAGAAACCTTACCTTGCCGGTTCGAACGAAGGCCTCTGAGATGCGACGGTTGCGGCCGCCGTAGCAGGTGGTGATCAGGTCGGCTATGCCGCAGCTCTCGAAGAATGTTCCTAACTTGGATCCAGGATAGAATTCGTCGACAAACTTGACCATCTCCATAAGCCCCAGCCTGATCACAGCGGCTTTAGTGTTGTCTCCCAACCCCAATCCGTCCACAAATCCAGCTCCGCAAGCCACTATGTTCTGCATGCACACAAGAAATCGATAAGTGTTATTGCCTCTAAGCATTTTGAGAATGCAATATTAATTTGTTTCATACTACTTATGTCACAATTAAGAACTATAAGACAAGTTGAATAAGTTCATAATTTACATTTGGAACAAAATTATTAAAAATATCTATACAAAGTAACAACAAAATTTGTCCAAATTAAGGTTAGGAGCAAAACCCTAAAACAATATAACTTTATTGTACATTATATAACATAAAATTACGATGTAACAGAAACAGGATGGCCTGAGTACAGATCCTTGTGGTACTTCTAGTAAAACATTTTCAAAACCTAACTCATATGTAAGACCAAATCGACTGGTTCCTATTTTACAAATATGATGAAAACGTCCTTAGTTTAGTATGTTTTACGTCATAACAATGTAAATTTTAAAATAAAAGAACATATGGAGTAAGATTAAATGCCTAATTAAGTAGGCATTTTATAATTTAAAAAATAGGAATGTCACGGTTTTGAGACCTATTAATATCTTTAAAGAAAACCAAATTGGCCAAGACAATTTATTCTTTCATAGAAAACTAAAAAAATTACAAAAAATTGGAAATAACAAGATTGTTAATAACTCAAATGGTTAGTTTATCTCCTTTTTGAAAAAATTTGCACAACTTTTGACATTTGTAATGCTTGGCAAAACATTTCTTGTTCTATTCTCTTATGAAATAAATAAGTAACTGGGTTTAATATGTGTATGATGTCTTTCATAACTTAATTACAAAACCTATAGCAATCCTCAATTTTAGATGTATTTCACCTAAATGAACGACGTAATATATAATTTGTTAAATTTTTTCTAGTTGAAAACATTACTTTTCAGTTGTCAAAACATTCAAGAGCTATATGATTGTACTGGTTTTATGTACTATTTATTATATCAGATACTAAACGTAAAAATTAGTTATTAAAGTTTCAGAATCAGTATATGCTTCATGATTGTTTTCGACTTTTAATTTAGCCTGTAGTGTTTTCACCCCTTATTCAAAGAGCAAACTTGTACCTTCTATTTATACAAGTAAGTTTCTGGTTGTATAATAAATACTAGTTGTATACTAGTTTTTCAGATTTATAATATATACAATAATATATAAGAATTGAATTCATATCGATTAGTTCATGAGTTACATCTTCATTAATCTTGTAGTTTCTTTACTGTGATCTAATTGGAAACCAACAGATGCACATTTATAACAGAGCCACTTCCTGGGCAATTAGCATCTGCTTTGCTATGGAAGAATCATATTCCTACATAGTGTAGTATGATAGTCTCATGTTGTATTTCTGAAATAAATTATTACAGATGCATAGAGGAAGATCACTACAATGATATATAAGGTAAGATAATAAACAAAGCAAAGATCAGTTAATTTCACTGCTTATCAGTTCCTCAGACCTTATCTCTAAACTCAGAGTTTAGTAAGATAATAAACAAAGCAAAGGTTTATTACTGCTTATCAGTTCCTCAGATCTTATCTCAAGACCCTTCTTATCTTCTTTTAAAGAAGTTGACCAGATAAAAATGTGTAAAAAATATATAAAATTTGAATTTACACCTTCTTGTAAACTTTTTCAATAATAAACTACTTTAAATTGTTGTGGGTTATGTGATGACCATTTCAATCCTTAGCACACTAAACAAACGTTTAAAAACCTTATATTGTGCTTCATTTTAATGGTTTAAAAATTATTTTTTTTGAATTTACTTTTTATTGAATATACCAGTCAAATATTATTATTATTAAAAATGTATTATTATTTACATAAAGACATAATACAAGTTTTCAAATTCTATTTTTGTATAAAGTAATACTAATAGCTGTTATTTTTCATGAGCGAATTTACCAATTGAGCGTAGAGACGGCAAGCTGAATGTGGACGCAGGTGATCAAAGACAAGAAAAACTAATGTTGTGACCGGTGATAACTGTTCTGATGTGTCACACTCCATCAACATCATAAGAAACAAGCACTATCGCGCATTCTGACAGAACTTCTGAGAACTAAAAATGAATGTAAAGTGTTCTTACAAGATACTGTGACTTAATCCCGCTTAAAACATTGCGGGGCAATTACGATCAGTGATATATACCACTTACCACACCAAAGTGTTAATATAAAATGTACACCATAATTGAACAAGAACAAACATACTTAGTAAATGCAAGAGTAAATAAAAAAAACTAAATGTGTAAATATTCAATTAAAATACCAAAAACAACTTAGAAACTTCAACAAAATCTAGAAAATGTCTCAAGTGGTTAAAGACCAAATCGTTAGATGCTTTTAAAAACTTATTAGGATAGCAGAATTCTTAGAGCTTACACAATCGTTGCCATAATTAACAATAAAGTCTTCCAGTTCACACCGAGTCAAAACATTGCTTACACAATTAACTTCTACAAATATTTCGGCCTCGTTGTCGATAGCCATCTTCAGTCAACAGATGTTAAAACAAAATTACCTACAGTCAACAGCCATCTGTAACAGCACTGTACTCGGAAAGGCCATCTTACATGGAGCTATTACAAAATGTAATCAACTGCTACAAACAAGCATAAGCATGAAACAGACTGAAACAATTGTTTTAAAATTAAATATTAAAAAGTACAATGGATTTGTTTGTTTCCACTGTGGAAGAAAAGTAAATGGTGTCACAAAAGGAAATGGATGACCCAAATTCATCTGTTTTGTGGGTAACAGCCCTGAAAGGGATAAAATGCGATTTCATAAACTTGAGCTAAACTGATGTCTCAACCAGAGCGATGACAATATTTTACTCAATTGAACTGTCGTATATTAATCTACACTGTTTCAATAGTTTAAAAATAGGTACATTTGTTTATTTCTATTCAAAATATGATATAGGAAGTAGTCAAATTTATATAGTTGGGGGAAATGTTAGTTTTCAAAGTCAGATGAAAGCTGGGGGCTCTGATGGTAAATCTCCACAAGCTTTCATTAAAACGAGTGCAATTATATATGACACAGTTTAACTGACACTTAAAATTAATTCATTTAAATTAAAATAAATTTTAAAACAAATCATTAAAATGAAATTCCGTGTGTCTTTTCAAACAAGATTTTATTGAATAACTTGGATGAGTGAAATCTTAAGTGTTCTACATAAAACAGCCAATTTCACTGCATTAGTTACTACAGAGAATTACAAGACAGTTCTACTAATAAAATTGTACATTTCAAAGACTACTACAATAATAACATGCTACTCAATGATGTAAACGAGGTGTGAAGATTCAAAACGATGATCTTTGCCTACTGTATTCTGACAGAGACTAGATTGCTACATGTCGTGTTTGATGAATATTAACTCAGAGAGCAGAGGAATGAAAGACAAATAAAACCACAGGATATTATCAAATTAAAAAATAAACTAAATGAACCACATTAGAATGATTCTTAACAAATTTCTTTCCTGGAACTTTAAGATTTAGGACCACAGGCACTGAGAAAGTCATTCCTACAGCACAGCACGCGTTATTTGAGAGCCATTTTCGATACGGTACAATGTTTAGGAGCAGTATATCAAGTTATATCGTTCAGAGAATTTTCTTTAGGATCACGGAGGATTCCTGAGACACAAAGCTACATGAGGACAACAAGTTTATGAAAGTAACAGTAAACCACATCCATAAAGTCACATTCTGTTCTCAGAAAAACTTGAACTAGCTTTATTTTTGGAAACCATAAATGCACAGAATTAAGTTTTCCCAGTGCAGCTGAAACCATATTACATCACCGTAGGCTAATTCTAAGTTTAACGTATTTTAATCACAAATGAAGAAAGGAAATCTGACCTAAAGGAGACTGCAAAACTGGCTTTAAGAGTTAATTTATATTCTTTATACATTAATCTTTGACTTAAGACAGTGACTTATGCGGTACTTGAATTTGGAGGGGCCTTCAAATCATATTTAAAATTTAAAAGTTGTCACTAAAAAATTAAATTAAAATGTCTCTTATATTATTATGACATAGCCTACATAATTATAGATAAATTTAAATTAAAGATTTACTAAAATAAAACTACTTGGCTTATACTACTGTAAAGCTTTGGATTTTGGTTGAAGTATGTCTGAAGTGGGAACTACAGGAGTTAATAAAGTGAACGCAGCTATGTCCCTATCTTTATCTTGTTATAGATAAACCTTGAGCCGACAAATATTTACTTTCCCTAACTATATATTAGTATCGATTTTCTCTGGGAATACTTCTGAATCTAGCTACAGTACTAGCTGTAAAGAACGTACTAAGACAAAATAAACCAACCAAGCAGACTATGAATAATGCAAGATTCAAATTAATATTTGGATATTTTTCTACTGATTTCCACCATATTCAAAAACAAGTACTGTAAAAAGAAAGAGTTATAAATATATAGTTAATTATAATACTTATATATCAAACGGAGCTTTTAAAATATGACAATATACTCGTAGTTCAAGTTATCTTCCTGAATTAGTCAGGATCTTGATACAAACCTTGAGAGCTCCACATATTTCGACAGTGTCCGCATCGTCGACGACCACCACTCGGAAGTAAGGTGTCTCGATCAGAACCTTCAGAATACCACCCACCCTTCGATCAGCAGCACCTGAAAACAAAGAATTCCATAAACTATGATCTACAACAGCTGGCCTATTCTGGTAGCAACAATATAACTGGGACTGTGCTGTTCTTGCTACCCTAATAATTGATTTACTTTTGATAACAAGCATTACAATCAGTTTTGATCACACTGCTTTGAAATTTTGACGATTACTCAACGCAATAATTGAGGCTGTGCATGAAATTCCTTTTGTGGATGCTATGGAAATATCCACGGTGGGTTTGAGTAGAAAGAGTGCAAATATTGTGACTGACTTATTGTTTATTAACAGAGAACTGATTATTTATGAAGTATGAGGAGAGAATATAGGTCTAGGTGTTCCGAGACATAACTTTCGTTTGAGAAACCAATTAGTTTCTCCCTACTTAGGGATGTGTATCCTCTAATTATGCTGATATCACAAATACTTTAAACAGTTGGATTAAGAATGCTCGTGAGTAAGATGCCAACCATGCATCTTGAACACAGGATAAAGTTTAAAACTGTGAAACTGTGTTATAAACAGGGACTTGTCTCAAACCCATACAAGTGTCATTCAGGAAACTTAGATTTTAATTTCTTAATACTAATGAATTTTAAGAAATACGACTATCTGTTAATACTGATTAAGTATTTACATACGCCTAGTCTTTTCCCACGCTCATCTAAACACTGTGTCCACCACAAATAGAAAAAAAACCTTTTTATGTATTAAATGGTTGATGTTTTGTGTTTTTCCAAAAGGCTTGCCGCATTAATTGAGTTTTACTGAACAGATAAATACCAGATCAGATCACATGAGAGCACGATATCTTTTTATATTTGTAATACGAGTACACACGTATTTATTTACTTATAACAAATAGTAGATAGGGACAGAATGGCCTCTTTCTCACAAACATCGCTTTTTTTGTGAGGCAGAGAACAAGAACTGATCGTCATGAAATATAATTTTCACATTAAGTCAAATAAAGTCTGTTCTTTTTGATAGTTTTATTTTTAGGTCCCGCTAAGAAAAACTTTTCCATAAATAGTGGCCTCCGAATAATACCAAAGTATCGTAAGATGTAATAAAGTGATTTAAGTGCTTCATAAGTCATGGCTGCAAGAAGGCAAAGAAACACCAATAAATAATAGTATAGTTAAGCTATATAACTACTTTATAGTGGTCCATATTCCTGGAATACACTAATTACAGTGACTTTACTGTTTTTTCATGTAATTAAACATTTTGCCATGAACACTTTTCTAAAATGCGGTTAAATTTTGTAAATAATAAAAGTTATACTGGAAGATAATTCAGGAAGATTTAGGTCTGAGTACTGTTATCAATCGAAAAGACCAATTAGTTTTAGTTAACTGCCATAAATAACATATCATAATTAGTCAGTCAAATAAAATGATTAAAACACTAGGAAAATTATAATTACCAATGGTGGTTTCACAGAACTTCTCTTCTGCCACTTCATTGGCCAGGTTGGCACCCATCAGCACGGCCATCTGGATCTGGAGTCGTTTTGCGATGTTATGCGAGATCAGCTCGAGGCCACCGCCTTTTGCTGTGTCAAAACCCTGAACAAAAATTGTTTGTAAAAAATTAATAAGTATTATATGTGTAAACACTAAACAGTATGGTAATGTTATTCAAATTAATAATAAATGAATAATTAAAACAAAAACTTGTTATAATTTTATATAAAATGGGGTTTTATGTTATTAATCACTCGAATCTGTAATCAATTTGTGAAATTTTCTAGGCTTTGTATAGACTAGTGTTATTTTAACATCGTTGTGCAGTATTATAAAATAATTATGAATGTTCTGAAGTTCATATATTAGTTTATTTTTAGTGGCGATTAAAAATAAAAAAGCTTTTCAGAATTTAGCTACTGTAGACTATATTGGAAAGCTAGACTATATTTAGCTTTGTTTTCATTGGAATTCCGATTGTTTAAAACTTTCAACAGTGCTCTGGTATAATGTTTAAGTAAACAATTAGATGTTGAAAGCTTAATACAAATGTTATACAAGGTGATTTTTATTTTTGGTAAGTAATTTCTTTCCTCAAGTAATCTATTACATTTCATATCTTTATTTCACCCACAATAGTAATAATATCACAATGAATGCCTATTTCCTAAATCATAAAAAAATTATTATGAAATTACAATTCGTATGTTCATTTATTTGTGGAACAAGATTTTGTATTTTATTTTAATACTTAGTATATCAAATTGACTTTGTCTTTGCAAAATTTGTTTATGAAGGATCCAAAAATATCCCTTGCAGTAGTACTTAAAAGTTATGCTGAAATTGAGTGAGCTTCTGGAACTCTAAAGTTTCTACTGGAATATAAGTGATAGAAACTAACACCTGCTATCCAAACTATGAAACTATGGACAATAATGACGGTTCTCCAGAAAATGCTCACTGCAATAATATCAACACTATTAAAACCACTTATTTCATTTATTTGTTGAATAGTTATTTGCTAATACTTCATGAATCTTAGTAACAAATATTTAAATCAGTATAAGACTTTATAAAAAGATTTAAAAGTTTTGTGTATTAATACGCGAATTTTCCTGTTACTTGAGGCGTTTGTTCGGTTTCATTCATCTGTTTAATAAATAACACATAATTTTACAGACAGTATGTGAACATAATCATATCCCAATAGAAACATAAAGTGGCTTAAAGCAATACGGTAATACCGCCTATCATCGTACTGTTATTGTGTAGGCTTTAACAACTATTTCAGTTTCACAGGAAGCTCTAAGACTTCAAGAGTAACGACTCACTGTTCTAAGTATTTACAGCATATTGCTGTTCTGATTTAAATCACTAAGGGAATTTCATTTCACTATTTAAAACGTTTGAGACTATGTTTACCCCAACGGGTACGATGTACTCCATCGTTTGTGCGTGCGATGGAGTATACGTTGCTATGCATTTCACTATTTAAAACGTTTGAGACTATGTTTACCCCAACGGGTACGATGTACTCCATCGTTTGTGCGTGCGATGGAGTATACGTTGCTATGCATTTCACTATTTAAAACGTTTGAGACTATGTTTACCCCAACGGGTACGATGTACTCCATCGTTTGTGCGTGCGATGGAGTATACGTTGCTATGCATTTCACTATTTAAAACGTTTGAGACTATGTTTACCCCAACGGGTACGATGTACTCCATCGTTTGTGCGTGCGATGGAGTATACGTTGCTATGCATTTCACTATTTAAAACGTTTGAGACTATGTTTACCCCAACGGGTACGATGTACTCCATCGTTTGTGCGTGCGATGGAGTATACGTTGCTATGCATTTCACTATTTAAAACGTTTGAGACTATGTTTACCCCAACGGGTACGATGTACTCCATCGTTTGTGCGTGCGATGGAGTATACGTTGCTATGCATTTCACTATTTAAAACGTTTGAGACTATGTTTACCCCAACGGGTACGATGTACTCCATCGTTTGTGCGTGCGATGGAGTATACGTTGCTATGCATTTCCTTATTGCGTTTTTATTGCTTGCCTGTCTTGGTAGTTTGTTAAACGTTATCCCGCGCTTAAATAAATACCTTGGATACCCCGTAGGGCGCACAATTGCTTAATTTTTAAGGTAAATTAATTTTTTAGGTATTCCTTCGGATACACGGACAAACATTAAAAAAATATTTAAATAATTTTTTTGTGTGAAATTGCGAAGCCTACATACATTTCTAGTTATATTTAGACATTGTACGTTAATAAAATGATTACAGTATTTTGCCATTATTATTGAAAAATTCAACAGCAAATAGTAAAGTCTGGAAATAACCTGTTGCCATGAACATGTTAAAAGAACATACCTTGATCAATGATAGACCAAAAGCAGTGGGCTTGATTTTGCCCTCGATGGCTGTGCAGATGTGGCCTATGAACTGGTGGGGCACCACAAAAATGAGGATGTCTGCGTCCTTCACCGCCTCCGCTGGGTCAGGCACGGCAATCTGCAAACAATTGTGTTCTTGAACATAATGCTTATAAACATGAACAGGATAAAAGTACAAAAATATCACGATTGGAGAAAGACAAAGCAAAATAAAAAGACAGTGACAAAAAAGCACAAAACTAATGGTCATTCAATATAAGACACATTAAATAAATGGTTAAGGTAAACAATATATTACCCTAACATTGCTACTTTGTAAAGTAATACACTTGTATGTCATGATAACTAAAAACTATCAACAATAGTTGTGAAAGTTAGGCTGAAAATAAGTTTGAACAAATTTAACACTCAGCAGGCACGAACCTTTAATCTTTGTTTAAAGGGGACAATATATAATTTGAAAGGATAACAGGATTTTGGACATTTGCCCTCATTACATGTTACAAAAACAAACAAAAACACCCCGATTTGTGGATGGCAATCCACCCTTTTTCTTCAGGTGTCAAATAAACTGGCTGTTTGCAAAGCTCAAATGTGTTAAGTTTATAAACTTGAACACCAATACGAGTGATTAAAACTGGATATAATTAATTAAAGTGCAAGTGAAGTGATACAATCAACAAGTAGCTAAACGCATTTGGGCTGTAAAACTTTCAAAGTGAATTGATTAATTAAAATATGACCTAAAATAGTTTTATTTGTTAAACATTCCTTATTTAAAGTTTTTATAAAAATTTAGTACGGTCTAATACAAAATTTGGAACAATAAATTAAAAGCAATAGATTAAAAATTATATTTGGGTAGAAAATGACTATTTGTTTGGTTTAGAAAAGCATTAGTTATATAACAGAAAGGTTCTACACATGCGCCAAATGTCATAGTATCAAAATTCGTGTGATCTCTATTAAGGTTTCATTTGCCTTTTTTTTTGGTGCAGTAATTTCAGAAAGCATATGATGGACTCTTAAAGTTGAAAATCCAATTGAAATTGTCATGTTTTTGACCCAACTTTTTTTAATATCTACTCACAAAGTATACCAATACGAGTGATTAAAACTGGATATAATTAATTAAAGTGCAAGTGAAGTGATACAATCAACAAGTAGCTAAACGCATTTGGGCTGTAAAACTTTCAAAGTGAATTGATTAATTAAAATATGACCTAAAATAGTTTTATTTGTTAAACATTCCTTATTTAAAGTTTTTATATAAAAATTTAGTACGGTCTAATACAAAATTTGGAACAATAAATTAAAAGCAATAGATTAAAAATTATATTTGGGTAGAAAATGACTATTTGTTTGGTTTAGAAAAGCATTAGTTATATAACAGAAAGGTTCTACACATGCGCCAAATGTCATAGTATCAAAATTCGTGTGATCTCTATTAAGGTTTCATTTGCCTTTTTTTTTTGGTGCAGTAATTTCAGAAAGCATATGATGGACTCTTAAAGTTGAAAATCCAATTGAAATTGTCATGTTTTTGACCCAACTTTTTTTAATATCTACTCACAAAGTATACCTCTATGCCAAATTGAGTCAAAAATGGTACGTCTGTTTTGTCACATACACATATATAGACAGGTGGTATTTGAAAAAAGGTATTACAAATACAAATATTCTTTAATTTCTAATACATGAAGTATTAAAATGGCTTTAGATAAGATGATATGTAGATTAAATAACAATATTTAAATTTGTCAAGTTGTTAAGTTTGTATCAGTAACAACTGTTATTTGAAAGTTCACATTTTGCCAAAGGAAAAAAAAACTTGCACTTCAGGTTTTTCATGTAGTTAAGTAGTGTAAACAATAAACCGATGCAGTGACAGAAACGTGAAACTCATTGGTTGCATTGTTGAGTTTCTACCGATTAAACCACCCCACCGTGGACCTTGGGACCTTGGAACCCAGTCGTCAACCACACACACATGATCAAGATAAGCCTACTGGTTTAAAATTAGCCCTCATTTCATAATATAATCCACCTCCGAGTTACATGACAGCATATCAGACAGCTTGTAAACACGTGGTCAAACAACAGGGTAATCTAGAGTGTTGTTGGGTCACTCATAAATGTGTGAGAGGCATGATAAGGTGGTGTGATATGAGTCAGGCCTGCTGATCCCAGGGCCTTATCACCAACTTGACTCTCAAAGGTCACTGATAATAATACTTACTCAACACTTTTATTTTTTTAATATGCCAGACTATCTTTACAATTCGCTTTTTAACTAATTTGGTATTTCTAAGTAAAGAAGGATTGAAATAATCTTTTAATCAGATGGACTGAAACTGTAATAACAGTTTATTTTGAATAATAGTGTAACATTACTTTTATCAGATAGTTTAAAACTTAAATGGAGTCATTGTTTTAACAGTTTTGTCGATATGATACTTTTTACAACACTACCTACTTTGTTTTTCAGTCTTTCAAATCAAAATATCAAATTTTCTTCATAGTTTCCATACATTAGTAAAATTCTTATTCTGTCACCTTTGTGTCATGTGCTATATAGAAAGAAGACCAGAAATCATAATGAGCAATTCAACTCAGTATGCTCTAATTTATACATAGCAAAAACAGTATTACCAATAAAATAGTTTAAAACACAAATTATGTACAATTATTATAAAAACTGAAAAAATATTGATGAATTTGCAACATTGGTTTTTTTTTAATTGTAATAATCTGATTTTTTAATAAATTTTTTTTTAAATCCCGAAAGACATAAATTTTACAATGAAGATTCAGGAGCCCTGCAGATGTGACACTTTCACAACCTATTTGTCACCTTGATGCTATTTCTGATTCTGTTCAATGCCAGCTGAGTAGATCTCTCTCTAATTCTAGGTCTCAACTGTTCTCACATTCAGCAGATCTTGCCAATCAAGCCCTTAGACCCTGCCAACCTTATCTGCAAAGGCTAAACTGAACTGGATTAATTTTAGCCATTCAGATAAAGTTCCTTCTCAAGATCTAAATTTGGTCATTGTTACACAAGTGAACTGAATTGGATTAATTTTAGCCATTGAGATAAAGTTCCTTCTCAAGATCTAAATTTGGTCATCGTTACACAAGTAAACTGAATTGGATTAATTTTAGCCATTGAGATAAAGTTCCTTCTCAAGATCTAAATTTGGTCATCGTTACACAAGTAAACTGAATTGGATTAATTTTAGCCATTCAGATAAAGTTCATTCTCAAGATCTAAATTTGGTCATCGTTACACAAGTAAACAGAATTGGATTAATTTTAGCCATTGAGATAAAGTTCCTTCTCAAGATCTAAATTTGGTCATCGTTACACAAGTAAACTGAACTGGATTAATTTTAGCCATTCAGATAAAGTTCCTTCTCAAGATCTAAATTTGGTCATCGTTACACAAGTAAACTGAATTGGATTAATTTTAGCCATTCAGATAAAGTTCCTTCTCAAGATCTAAATTTGGTCATCGTTACACAAGTAAACTGAATTGGATTAATTTTAGCCATTGAGATAAAGTTCCTTCTCAAGATCTAAATTTGGTCATCGTTACACAAGTGAACTGAATTAATGTTTTGGCTTTTGTAGAGAAGACATATGGCATAATTCTATCTAGGAGACTGGGTTATCTAAGTATACAAGAATACAAATAAAACTTGTGAAATTCTTTGTTTAAAGTTTTTCTATGGATGATTTTAAAGGATAGTAGGATTTCGGCAATTTGCAACTTTTTGTAACATATTACGTGAAATGTTACACTTGTACTTTATAACTATTGTTATAAAGTGAACAAAAAATTAAATACAAAATTATACTTGTAATTAAAAAGATATGCAGATAAATTATTGCTGTAATAGTGATAAAGCCTGATTTACAGAAAGGAAGGAAGATATTTCACTGTCTGTACTGAATCAAATCAAATCAAATTCTTTTATTGTCGTAGACATTGTACATGCATAGACATTGTCAATAAAGCCGAAATACTACTCTTTGTCACAATAATTAGAGACAAATTATAGTTTGAGTTAACTTAAAATATACTGAACCAGTTACAAATTACAAATTATGCCTCTCCAGTTGGATCAATATCGTAAATAAACTATTAAATAATCAACAAACTATTTACAATAACATATATAATAACAAAAAATATAAACATATGGTTAAAATCGAAGGTAACAATAACAGGACAAAAATTACATTAAAAAGTTGTGTCAGAAAGCTCTAGGAATTCATTAAAACCATAAAAGGGATTTTTTAAAAGCCAATAATTTAATTTTTTTTAGGAATACCTGTTGCGGGTATTTATTTATATTGGAAACTAATTTATTGTACACTTTCTTACACATTACAAACATGACTTTTTAAAAAACTTACTTAAACGACAGTGCTGAAAACTAATTTTTATTTTTATTGCGGGTATTGAATGAGTGTATATTTTCATTTAGGACCATGTCAGGTAGTTTTTTTAAGGAAATAGACAGCCAGTTCAAATATGTAAAGGTTAATTACTGTATTTATTTCTAATCTTTTAAAAATAGGCTTACAATGATCAGATGGATTTGAACCGTCAATTATTCTAATTGACTTTCTTTTGCAATTTAAAAATTTCTATAATTCTTGAAGAGTTGCCCCACACAAGTAAGCAATACTTAATTATTGATTGGAAAAAAGCAAAGTAAGCCATTCTAATATATTCAGATGTTACACAATTTTTCAATCGTCCCAACAAATATACAACTCTAGATAGCCTAGTTTTGATATAGTCTATATGAGTACTCCATGTAAGCCGATGATCAACACTTATACCTAAAAAACTTAGTACTAGTAACTGTTTCCATTTCCACTAGTCCCTTCATCATACGGCCTTAAAGAAAAAATTATATTTTCAGTTTTATTTTTGTTTAATAGATAACCGTTAGCTCTAAACCAGTTTCCCGATTCTTCCATTGAGTTATTTACCAAATTTTTTAAGTCTAGGAGGCTACTGGAAACATTTACAAATGATGTATCATCAGCGTAAAGAAGAGTATTACTAGTAACATTGTGAGGTAAATCATTAATACTAATTAAAAATAACAAAGGTCCCAGGACAGATCCCTGGGGAACACCAAACCTCAAGTAAACTTCTTGTGACTGTTCACCAATCAATGCACACTACCTGCCTTCTATTCCTAAGATAAGACTCAAAGAGTCTCAGAGAGACACCCTGGAAGCCATAGAAATTCAACTTTGATAAAAGGTCTGAATGGTCAACACTGTCAAAGGCCTTACTCAGGTCACAAAAGGTGACCTGAGCAAAGGACCTTGCCTCAAAGGCCTGCAAGATTTGTGATACTAATTCTTCAATAGCATCCAGAGTACTCTTACCGCTCCTAAAAGCCAAACTGAAAGCTGGACAAAATATCATTTGTTTTCTAAAAAACAATATAACCTGGTTATAAATTATGACTTCAATCACTTTTGATTAGTACAGGTACAAGAGAAATAGGACGATAGCTTTCTGGTTTATCTTTGGGTCCCTTCTTAAAAACAGGAAAAAACTCTCTAGAAATTTTAAGCTCCTCCGGGAAAATCCCTTCTTGTAACATACTATTTACACAAATTGCTAAAGGAGTTGAAATGCTTGGAATTATTTGCTTCAAGAAATTATTTGACATGTTGTAAAAATCATTACTGTTAGAGTTACTGAGATGTTTAACAGCCTTTAATACATCATATGATGTAACAGTTTTTCCACTCAAACAAACACATATTATCAGGCCTATAACTAGGACGTCTTAAGCTTACATTTCTGACAAGATTTTCAGCCCCTATAACGGGCTGTGCAATATCTCTTTTGATTTTCTCTACAGCATCAATGCAAAAATTATTAAACATATTTGGTTCAATCAATGGTTTGCTTTCACTTGAAAGATTAAAATTTTTCTTAATTAAAGCCCAAGCTGTCTTACATTTATTTTTGCTACACTCTATGAACTTACTATTATGAGCAACTTTAGCAGCAGAAATCTTAAGTCTATACTCTTTTTTTTAAAACCAGCAGCTGACCTTTTTACTAATGTGCTTCCTGTGTTTTTAAAACAGATAGTCAAGAGACAACAATTTTTCCTTCATTGTAACTAGTTCAGGTGTGTACCAATTACAATTTGTTTTTCTGCTACTTGCTCTAGATTTTATGAGGTTTTAATTGTAAGAAAAAATTAACAATATCATTTAAAGTTGAGAAAAAATATTTAAACATTGTTGCTGCATTGCAAAAATATTGAGGAGAGAGGAGAAATACCAGTTGACTAGATTCAGTTTCTCTATTATATTATAAACACAGTGCTTGGTTAGCACCAATTGAAAAGCAAGTGGGTCACAATGACGCTGTTCTATTAATATTTAACCTCTTTAATAGCAGAATTGTTGATGGTGACAATCATTTCCTCAATTCAGTCCTAACATTAGTTATTAAAACTCTAAATGAGATAAAGGAAATTCTGCTTCAACAACCTGTGGAAATAAAAGAATGTGGTTTTATGCCAGTCAATGACTTTTCAGAAGTATATTGTTGTGGAACAGAGAAAATATTTGAAACAGCTACAACTTGGAGCATGCCAAAGTAATATATGAAAAGCTAAGTATATTATAAAACTCATCTAAAAAGCCATGCTTTTTACATGTTCAGACCCTCTAAGAAAACAATGTTGATTATGGGATTTCCATACTCCTGATAGCAAGCATTGTCACTCAAGAGGAGAGCTTCAAAGAAAGATATCACACAATGAGGTTTGACCATGTTTTCTGATGTTGGCTAGACCTCTGTATCCGTGCAACTTTCTTTATCAATAGGGTCTGTTGCACTTCCATAAAAAAAAATGCCTGTGTTGACTTGGGAATATCATCTGGGTCACAGCCAGTGTGAGAATTGAGTCATGAATTTGAAATGTCAATACAAAATACCAGAGTAATTCAATGCTAACGATCTTTTATCTTGTTCCCCTCATCAATGGGATAATTAATAAAGTGGCTCTATTTTGAACTTTTCGAACAATGGATAAAGTGCAGAGAAAATTATGTGTTGTGAGAGTATATCTGTCAAATATAATCTATCAGAACTCTATTGGCAGCCTCAATTTTCGAGTTAATCCTGAAATATTAAATATCAAAACTTGAAACGAAGGCACGTTAGCCATTTTATTTAAACTGCAAACGTTTCACTAAGTGGATATTTCAACTCCGAAATTTGAGGTTTTAGCCTATACCCCAGAAATAATTACTTCAAACAGACTTCATTATTGTTATTAAAGGTATATGAAGGGTATCAACCAAGGTCGTGCAATGAAGTGTTAATAGTTGAAATACGTTCTTATGGTTATAAAATGTATTTAGCCCTTTGGCTGTTTGCATTTTTTCATCAATCACCTATACAGTTACATATACTTAGTCAAATAGAAAATCAAAGTATGTTTTGTCGTGTGGAGAATTTAATTCTCTACAAATTCGTATATAGGTAAGGTAATTGGTCAAAAAAACTTACGTTACTGAACATTTATTGCACAATGATATATTGTTGTGAAACAGTTTTCGGCAAAAACATAAACAACGATAAATCGTTTTGAAACAGCCAAAGGGTTAACACTAAAATCTAAAAATCTCTAAACTTGAGAACAATAGTTCTGACAAAAGATTCGGTCCAGTAGCCTAAAGTCTAGGCACTGAAATATCAACAGAACACTGTAAAATTCAATTCAGCTAAGATACAAAGTCTGCACATAGATAATTTATATTCCTCCACATTTGACATCTTAAAATAAAATGACCGGCTGCATTGTGATTTGTGAACTTGAGAACAAAACTGATTTAAAAAGATTTTTCTTTTACAAAAAAAAAGGTTGCTGAGTCCACTGAAGGTGAGTCGGTCAAGCATAGGACAACTCCAAGGTGAAGGTCTACTTGGGGAGTAGCCAACCACAGAGTTGGCAGCTGGCAACAGTGCCTACCGTAAACTCTGATCCCGTTGCCCTCTCGCAGTCTCGTGGTTGCATCTATTTATAAACACCCATTATTTGAGTCATACACCAACATTTCCGACCTACACCGGCCTGTTCACATTTTACTAATCAATAGGTTCTTACACTTCCATCTCAAGTCACTTTCATTACTCCCTATATTGAGAAAAAATATATTTGCTGTGTTTTTAAATTTTCATGTAAGATAAACAATTTTATATACTGAATTTGTAACTTAACAATTCTGAAATTAATTAATTCAAATTGATATTTTCTTTCTTGTCTTATGCTTGTCATGATTTATACCAAAATATTGTAATAGATTTATGAAATATCCATATAAATGTATAATATTTTGTCAGACAATATCTCCAAAAGTTTATATTTTTGAAGTTTGATAATAATAAAAATAACAAACCATTTCAGAGTGCATCAAAATGGTATTGAGGATGAAACTTGGTCTTATCCCTTCAATTTTGAATTAAAAATTATCTCTTGAGAAAGAAATTTTATATTAAAATTATTAACAACCCATTGAATTAAACTTCTTACTCTCGCTGTTGCTGTAAATAAAATATCAATTTGAAAAAGATTAATTAAATAACTTTTTTGGACTCATCAGTTGAAATTTCAAAAACTTAAATTACTGGAACCAAATTATTTATAAAAGTAACAATAAAACAGTATTTGCATTATTCACTTAGTACGATCTATCAGCAAAGCAGATATTACAAATACTAAAAATCACAGTTACAAGGTTTGATCTTATAGACTGCTCTAGCTTGCTGAATATACAGAATTAACAGAAACTGAATATGCACTACTCTATGTTGTCCGACTCATGTGGAATTCGCTAATCGTGTGAAACCTCACACCATATCTTGCCTATACTCAGCCATTTTTACTGAACCTTCCCTTTTACGAACAGGAGAATGCCTCTGCCTCTCAAAAAAGTTACAAACCACTGTACAATTACTACTCACTAAAGTTAGCAGTAAGGAGAATAGAAAATGAAACTTTTTTGTTTTTCTGTGACGGTAATGATTCTTATGTCATTAAAATATACTTATTACAATTATTATTGTAAAATTGCAATACTACAGAAAATTACTGACTCCACTTGCAAGTATAGCAACCATCAGGGGTGTCTACTTCGTGTGTGAGTATACATACTTGAATAAAAACTGTTAGGGAATATTCTGTGGAACAGGAAATTGTTTTAACTCATTACTTTTCCTCAAATATAATATTTTAAAACTCATTTCCCTGAATATTTTCAACTTTTTCATATCAGCCCAATGTTGGACTGTTCAAAAAATTATATCAATGAAATGTATCAACTTAACCTCTGTACTTAGTACAATCCAGCCATTTCCTTGACACTGTACATAAACAAACTACAAGTTGGTTGGTATTTTCTTGTTAAACTGGCATCATAACTGCAAGTAATTAACCTACTTCTAGTTACAAACTAATGATATAGTTTCATGTAATATTTGAAAAGCAATTATTGTCTAAAACCGGTTTTTCACATTTAAAACAGAATAATTATAAGCTTTCACCTATAACTTGGAAACCAAAACATTGTTTTTATCTCAATAAAAAAAGGAGTAGATTCTTTTAAAAGGGTATATGGAAGAAAAAACAAGAGAGGAAGGCTACTTTACTCCAAAATCAATGTATATAAATAAATAAAGACTAACTAGGCATTCAGAAAAAGTTACACTTTTAATTTGTGTACATCACGTCAACAAATATAAAATGCATAAAACTTTATTTACCTATGTGTGTTTTTTAAATTGCGGAAAAAAATACAGGGGAACAACCACTCCTTACAGAAGGCTTTATTAATAATGATATTTTAAAACCCGATTACACAGTGAAAAAATAAGCTTGGAGAATATTTCAACATAGTAGCTCCTATTTTTTGACATATTGCAAGATATGTATGCAAGAGTATGCCCACCAGAATGAGGTGCCCGCTAATTAAAAATGTTCAAATACCAAAAACTCATTTTGTTATACATTATTTCATAATAATTATTTGTTTTTAGATGGATCAAATTCTAATTCTATAAAATAAAATTTGAATCTAGATGCATTAAAAATATTCATAAATACTATTTGACAGTTAAAAGGTAAACTTTAAAAATTATTAATATTGCAAGAAATTTACGCATAAAAACTGAGAACAAATACCCATTAAGAATATTAGAGTCCCAAAAAATATATAACAATCTGATATAACTTCTCAAAATTTTTATTGTGCAAAAAAAATATGTTACATTCATATTTCTCAATATTTCCTTTTTCTATTTATTACCATTAAAAATTAACAGTACAGAGATAGCTATGTTGATCACCCTACATAGAGCTTGATTTATATACCTAGATATGTGAGGATATTCTGTGATAGGATTATTTTTAAATGTTGCCAATGTATGTCTGCGAGACTAGAAAACCAAGATGATGATACACATTAAAGTATTACAACTTAGCTTCAAATATCCTGTTCTTTATTCCTTATGTGCAGACAGATCGACTGGAGAGGCAGTAGCTCAATAACGACGAGCAGTGGAATATTTGGAACAAGTTACAAATGATTGAGAGTCCTCATTCTCAATAGAACCCTGAGAAAGTCAAAGTTCAAGTGGACACAACTTTTTCATCGGCCTACAGTTCTTACATTTCGGTTAGATAATATCTGCTCAAGTAATGAAAAGATACTGAGCAACTACAGTGATGCTTTGGTTGTTTTACGGAGAAGCCAATAGATTTTTTACTTTGAATCAAGTATTTACTTTATTGGTAATGATTATACAGGACCAATTGATTTTTTACTGTCTATTTAAATGTTTGACAAATGATGACAAAACTTTCATCACAGCCGCAGTTAAAACTAAAGTTACTCATTCCTAGTTTTCCTTAAATAAAAAAAATTATATATTTTTATATTTCAAATGTTTATTACATTTATAATTCGAAAATATTAGACACAGCACATTTTTACATATCGTCATTTTGTTTAGTCATTCATTTAAAAATCAAGTACTTTAGGGAAATGGTATGTAATGGTTATCAATGCCCAAAAGTAAATATAATTGGGGTATCTATAAATTAAGTACCATAGAAGAGTGTAAAATGTATAGCACTTTTAACTATATTTTATAACTGTAATTCATGAATCAAGTTAACTAAATCAGAAGCCAAGCTAAATTAAACAAGTTTTTGGCAAACCGCCATCTTGATACAAGATGTCATCTTCCTTCTTTTTTAGCTCTCATGATACCCTTTAGTGAGGTGTTCCTTATTTAACACCTTGCATATGGTTTAGAAGTATTTTAAACAATTACTAAGATTATAAATTTATAGTACTCTTAATAGTTCTGTTTTTAACCATCTCATAAATATTACTGTTGCATCGTGAATGTCATTTAAAAAGCAGATTCAGGTGGCTTTCCCTCATCCTTAGGTGGCACGCAGCCAAGGCTGGATCCTACAATTATAAGGTTAACCTGCCTGCATCTTGTGGTTTGCCTTGACACTATTATTCCATTCTCTGATTGTTACTACAATTTTCAGTGTAATACAAAAGACCCTGTATTTAATTGAATCCCAAACAAATTGATAATCAGAAGTGCACATGGTTAAAAATATTATTATTATCAATTAATTCTTTTGTTTATTGCTAAACGAAATGAAATAAACACTTCTATGTTATTTAATTTCCTGAAATATATATATATATATTAATACAAAAATATTAGATATATATAACTTTTAATAAAAAACTGTATAAACAAAATTTTTTCATAAAATTGGCACTATATTTTGGTAAAATCCGTTTTCAGGTGCTTAAATTGTATAAAATAGTAAAAAAATAATATAAACATACATTGTTTATAGATAACGTGTTAATCAACATGTGATTTGGTAGAGATTAAAATATGGATATACAGTTGCCCCTGTCAATCGTACGTATTACGTTGTAATGTGCTGAGAGAGAAAACGTATATAATTATAGGCTCTGTCAGTGATAACATGATTGATGAGGCAACATAGTTTAAATTTCAAAGCACCTTCATGTAAGTTAGTACTGACCAAACTACTACAATGGCTGCTTGTGCAAAGCAACAAGCCTTATTTGAGTTTTCAGTGGTTCTTGGGTGACACAAACAAGCGGAATTAAACATGAACGTCCCAAGTTTTCATTCTAGTTTGAATCAATAATTTTAGTTGCAGCACGTTTATCACTTTCAGGGTCAAACAACAAAAGTTCAGTAATGTCTCCAGATAGCCTTCATTTCTTTCCCTGCCATTGACAGATTCATCTCACTTTCTCGGAACTCGATATCATTTCCTGTTACATTTCAAAAGGCTAAATCAAACTATGGGATACTTTCCTACATTTTATAGCTGTAATAAGTGAAATTTTCACATTAAAAGTTGTCTATTTACTAATTGTTTTTATTTGTAAATCAAGTAAGCTTATATGTTACTAATAACCTCAACACTCGATGAATGAAATAAAACATAGACCTGTTATAATTTTACCCATATAAAAAAAACGCTAAAAATCTACTTATATAAAAATTCATACGTTTATGACTTGGGGTACACTTTTACATAGCTAGCTCAAAAACAGTTTCAATTATTTAAGTGAAATTTCCAGAAAACTTTTAAAAATGTATGCAGAGTTGAAATATATATTAGCAACTTAAACTTAAATGCTTTTTGAAAGAAAATGTTCACAATTTGGAAAGAATTGGTAAGAAGTACTCAAAAGCAAAAGGTCAATCACAAAAAACTTAATATACTTGTAACTGTGATCTATGAATTTTGAAAAAGAAAAATCTCAGCGTGAGTTGCCAGTACGTGGAGTGTCTGCACCAGAAATTTAGAGTAACAATACTACCTACTGTCCATATACTGTAATATATCTTAAAATGTTATTTTGACATAACTAGAAAAGACGAGGATTAGGAAAATGTTCAAGCTTTTTTTTTAATAAAGAGCTTCATCAAATTTAACACACTCTGGATATAGACTTTTTTTGGGATAAACATGAATATATGGAAAATATTTAACTTTTGGAACATTTCAGCTTACGGTTGAACACTGATAAAAATAAATTTATGATGGTCTTACATTTTCATAATGATCAAAAGCAATCTAGTGTAACGAATTAAACCAAGGTCAGAGATTGTATTGTGACAGCATGCGTGATAATTACAACCATAAAACTACACAAGGTAAAGTGACATGGCAACTAACTTAAAAACTTATGAATAGCTAAGCTTGATAATTCTGATATCGTAATAAGTTTTTTAATATTTAGTTCTCATTTAATTTTTTTATATTCAAGTATCAATTTTTACAGCTATACAAGAACAAATAAAATGATATATGATAACTTCCACAAAGATTGATCAAAGATGGAATTACTGTATTGTGAACTTTCCCTCTTTCCCAGGGTTCTAAAGAAGCCATCAGCAGTAACTGTGTGTGTATGCGTGTTTTATTTATTTATACCTATTGCCAGCAGTGATCTATGTAGATACAGTTTACAGTTCCCACTCCAATCTGCTATTTTTAAATTTTTTACTATCTAACTAAGCTTATATGATGTATTTTTTTAATGTTTTACAGCTTAAAATGTAATAATGATTGCATTTGGGTTATATTATTTGTCAAACATTAAATATTTTTAGATACCATTTACTTTTTACGCTAAATAGACAAATGATTGAACCAAACTAGTTGTATTCTATTGAAGTTATTTTGACATTCATAAAAATCATAGTATGTTTGTCTGATATGACAACAAAGAATTTTGATTAGATTAAATTCCTGAAAACAACATTGCATTTTTGTCTGATATGACAACAAAGAATTATGATTAGATTAAATTCCTGATAAAATTCTTGGATCTGGTTTAAGCTGAGATTAAAAAGCTATATTTCTAACATATAAACCATATGATGTATTAAAATTAACCCAAAAACTATGTTGGTGGATTAAAATCAAAACCAGTTTGTTATTATTTGAGGCTTGTTTCACATGCTGAACAAATTTTATTGGGTAAAAAATGGCTTTTGCAGGTATAGAAGAAAGTACTGATGTTGTTTAAAAAAAATGGAATTCATATTTGTAGTAAACATATTATAAACCCAGTAAACAAAACATTATATGAAAATGTCCGTCAATATTATATCTGTACACATAAAGTAATCATATAAGAATCAGCTGTATTGAAATTAACAGACTAAAGATGAACAAATTTGTCACTGAGGTATAATTTATAAATATCTTGTTATAAAATTTTCCATGAAAAAAAATTTTAATAAAAAAAACTTTTAAATTTTTGACAAAAACAATTTTTTTAATGATTGACCCAATTATGATTAATATTTCCACTATTTACTATGCATATTTAATATGCAGGAATATATATATTAACTCCGTCTCACAAAAACTGCACATTTAAAAGTTCTAGAAGATTTAATTTCCATTTAAGGGGAGCAGCACTTCGCCCTATCTTCGTAATGTTAACATAGGTACACTTATCTCAAGAACTACTTGAGGTATCTTCATAATTCTTTTTTTCATTTAAAGAGGGCTTCTAGGGGAACACGTGGAACCAAAAAAAAAAATTTTTTTTGGCATATACCCTAAAAGTTATATATTTTTGTTTTAAACGCTTGTCAAAAACCTATATAAATATGTGTATATGTATGTATATAAATATTGAACTCAGTGAAATGTGATGTTTTTAGTGGTTCCACATATGTAAAAACAGTGCTACAAACATACAAAAAAAATTTCATATTCCTACCATTTGTAGTTTTTGAGAAACATGTACTTTTTGTATTGAAAACCGCAACTTTCGGAAAAACACAAAAAACGGAAAAAATACTGCTTTATTACCTTTTTCAGTGCATTCCAGGTGCATAGGTGGCTGATCTCCTTCCTGCTCCTCATATTCATCCTCCAGACTTCTTTTTAGTAAGTTTTTCTTCTGTCTAATTTTTTTCTCTATATCTTCTTGAGCTTTCTCTGCCTTCCAAATTCGCCGCCGCCGGTCAAGCTTTTTCATTGCTGTAATAAAATGCTGCCCTGGTGACACTCCTATTTCTTGAAATACTTTGCATTTGCCAATGTAGCCATCATTAAAAGCTGTAACAGCTTCATATATGCCAAATTTCAAAGTTTTAATCTCCACAAATGTTCTTTTAGGTATGTAGGTCCAAATGACATTGTTGAGGGACTCATTGGGATTTTGAGTTTTTCCCTTAGTACATTTGCCCAGTAGAGTTGGATTGGCTAGATCTTGAAAAATAGGTTTTAATAAATGTCATTAGGTTTTCAGGCAAGTGAAAATGGCTGCCATGATCATAGTTTTCATTGGATTTTACGGCTTTGCGGTACTTACACCAGGTTTCTTCATCATCTGGACATAGTCCATGTTGAGCCTTTCATTAGAAGACATCACATGGAAAAAAAACTCTGCCCAAATGGCATTTTTTCATGTCTTCAACAGAGTTTGTGTTGCGTCTAATTGCCAATCCGTAGTATTTTTGGAGCTGAATAATGGCAGAATCTGTTAGCTTGTTCTTGCCGCCAAGTCGTGAGCCGTCAGGGAGTGTTTTAGTCTTAGCTTTTAGATTTTTTAATCTCGATCCCCATCCGTTTCTGGACATGGCCTATGCATTCTATCTTTGTTATGGGCAGTATCACCATAGGGCTTGGCTTCGCATACACTGGAGTACGCCTTGCAGTCTCCATCACCAAGGTATTCAAGGGTAACGAGCCTCATACAATGCCTGCGAGCGCTGAAAAATTGCGACTGCTCCAGCAACTTCCATGGCTCCACTAGAACCTTCAAAGTTTGCGATACAGCCATCACCATGCGTGTTGTTTAGTCCTATTAGTGCATCTGCAATATTTAGATAAAATCTCGATGTCTAGGACCTTACCGGTTGATAAAGATGTCACTGATACCACTCCATTTAGTGAAAGGTGACCCCGCTTCTGCCATGAGCCATCAGCAGCTATAGCGAGGTCTCTGCAACCATCATTATCCGATACAGCTTCTTGCACAGCACTTTGCATTGACTTCTTACACACTAACTCAGCAATTGAACCCAAGTAATGCTCATGTTCATGATATCTCAAAGGCGGAGGTGTAAGATTCATAAAAGCGCAAATTTTCTCCGCAGCACTCTACCTTTGCCTATGTTACGCATAGCATAAAACCAAACGAAGATTTAGGTCATTAAAATGTGTTAGGCCTATCAGACTTTGCTTCATTCTGATTAGTGTTTAGGCCTGACTAATTCAGAGTTTGTCACAGTAATAGTGTTTTCACAATCAGAACAGCTGACTATAATTTTTTGATGCTAGGCCTACAAAGTAAACAAGTTGGCCATGGCAATTTTTACACACTGAAACGTTACTAAGAGCCTCATTCAACAATCCTATATTAACTATACAGTTTTTCAGACTCATCATTTTCATTCAATTGGTACTGTTTTCAAAAAAGGACTGACCTTCTTAGAAGATGCACTTTGAGGTCTTGGCCTATCCACATTTGGAGTATTGGTACCTCGATTGTTTACTTGATCCTGAGAAACTAGTCCTAGGCCTAGTTGGAGGTTATGTTGATTTCCTTTGAAAACGCGTTCTTGAAAGCAGGCTTTGAACGTGGCATTATAAAATTCACTACACTTATAACAAAAAATACTCAGAACTCTCCACTAAACTCACAAAAAAACCATAATCATTTACGTAATTTTCACTCTCTAAAACAGAAATGTCAGTAACCAAAACATGTATGCTACCTAGGTTATAAGCAATGGTTATAAAACAGATGTTTTTGTTGGTTAGTGTAAGTGTTGACATAACAAACTGTCACTGCCAACCAAATCCATGAACATGACTGCAACGAAGTAGTACTATAACAGCACCATTCAAAGTGTGACTGCTACAGGCCCGAAACTGCCTGCAGGCCTATTTAAAAAAAAATATTTCGGACACTTCTAGTCATCATAAAAAAAATTTAATACCACCATTGTTATCGGGAATTCCAAACTTTAATAAAAAAAAAAAAAAAAAAAATTTGTAATTTTTGAGATTTTTTACGAAGTGCTCCCCTTAAGATATCACTGAAATCATGTTAGAGACAAAAGAAATTAGGTATCTGATTTTGATTAAATTCAGTATAGGCCTAGAAGTTTAATTTGTAAACATTTCCCGAGATTTTATAATTTTTTAAATTTAATTAATTGAAGTTTGTCCATAAAGCATAATTTTGTCTTATAAAAGTACTTGGCTTATAATTGTCTAGAAACAATGGGTATGGAAATTCTCATAAGAGATATTTATTATTTATTTACTTGGTAGTACCCAAGTGTGTAAAAGGAGAAAGTGTATACCATATTTTGGGACTGATAATTTTCCTATTAGTGTCAAGGAGCAATATGCTTTTAGGGCAGATACAGACCACCTTGACTTGTTTAGTGGAAAGTTCCATGTCAGATCTATGTAAACAACAGATGGAAAGTTTATTCCAGATCTGAACAAACAACTTTATTGAGACAAGTGTTTGTTGTCATAATGGAGTCATCACCAAAGTTGTTTTCTTACATAAAATCTATGACCTCCACAAAATAGGCTATGGAGACAAGAAAGATGTTTATTTTTTATATACTGTTATAACTCATTAGCTACTACACTTGAGGATATAGAAAAGACAGTGTTTAATCTGTATACCAAGAGAATCAACCTGTATACAAGTTCCTGTATGCTATGCAAGGAGTAATACATAATATTTTTAATTTATGTAAATGTTCAAGATACACTTTAAAAAGACACCACCCTAATAATTTTTTCCAGAATATTTGTTGCAAAACTCAACTTATCCATTTAAAATACAATTCCACACTAAAGATAACACATACAATTTTTAGATTTTCTCTGAAGGAATTCATATTACTGAGGTTCTATTAATTAGCTTTGTAGTATGGGGCAGGTGACAAAAAATTCTGGTATCTAATGGAAAAATTAAAGTTGATTAAAAACTCCCTCATTATGCTCTTTTTGTTCCCAACATTCCATAGCTAATGTAAAAAAATTATTATTTTGGTGGGTGTCCCTATCCCTTATCGGTTTTAACCATTATAGATAGGGCCAGTGTCTCAGTTCATGTCATTCTCGAGCACAAACTATCTTTATTGCGTTCTGAAACCTGTAGTTGTAATAAAATCAGAACTTTTTAAATAGAGTCTTAAACCTCAGTTAAGTATTAAATATGTCCAGGTATATTATTCAATTTCATAGACTTCAATCTAGAGTAACATTGTTGTAAAATTAACCCTTCATTCCACAAAAGTTTGTACCACAGTAAGAAAAATAAATACTTTTAGTTGTGATCTTAATGTCAGCTTAAACCTCATATACTGTGCATTAAGGATTCATAAACACTTCTCGCCCATATTTGACCCCTTTTTAATAAGGCTTTAAATTATTCTTGTTTTAAACGATTTAAATAGGACTTTTTTCTATTTTCCCTTTAAATTCCAGAAAGTGTTGATCAAAACAACCTTATTAATGAAAGTAAAGCCTAATTTATAGGTTGATAAATCATAAACATATAAATGGTTTAAATGTATATATGTTGGTATGTATGTGTATACAGGGTCTCCATAAGTCTTGTCCCCTCCTCATATCAATAGGCTCAAATAAGAACGTTTACTTCAGCAGAACTTTATAGAATGTAAAATTATGCTTTTTTTGTGGACAGAGCAATTTACTTTCCAAAATAGAAAGTTGTCGGAGATAGCTCAAAATTTTAATGGTAAATCCCTAAATTATGACACCTCATTTTAAGAAAGCAACACTGGAAAGCTTTGTATTAAACCTCACTAAACAAAATAACAGCATTTTCCTTCACGATGCATTAAAACCGTATTTTAAAAATGTGTATATTTATTGTTATTAGTGTATGCTAATATGTAACTCATATTAACGTTAATTTTAGGCTTTAATTTTGCTATACAAGGCATTCAAACTATTGAAAATAAAATAGTCCAGCTAAGCAAGTTACGAATATAAATGTGATTGGAATAATTATCATAAAATCTTTACATACACCTTCAGTGAAGAAAGTGAATTTGAATAAAACAGATAACTAGGAGTATTCTTTTCTGCCATCGTACATCCTAGTTAATAAATATGCCTCAAGCTACAGCTTACTGTATCAAGCCATAACCCCAGTTAACAATAGTATAATAGTTTCTTAATTGTTACAAAATTAATTACAAGAGTTTTGTTGGAAAAGAAAGCACTGTGATAGTCACGGTTCTAGTTTTACGATGTCATTATATCAGCAGTCGGTTATATTTATTATTTCAGTTTTCATTATTTAACCCAGTACATGGCATTTACTACATGTACTGTGGTAAGGGCAATTCTGTACCGGTAAAATCATGACAACAGAACACATATTTGGAGCATTGACTATATTTGCGTACTTTGGATGTTTTGGTTTCGAAACTAGCATTGCTCTACTGAAGAATAAAAGTTTAAACTACTGAAGTTGATTTCATTTGATTATTTAACTATCTTCCTCTTTGTACGATCATAAAGAACTAGGTTCTGCTAACCAGTTGTTCTGTGTTCTTTTCACATTGTTTAAATCCTGCCATTGTATTTTGATGTTTATACAAGTAATTCGAATTTACTTCACTAAAAAACTTAAGTTTAACTTCTTTTTAAGAATGTATATAAACCTTACATACATAACTTATCTAGTAAAGTGGTACAAATGTTTAAAAAATAACCTTTTCAAGTAATTACAAAGTTAAAAATTATTTAAGACATTAAGCAATATGTATAATTTTAAGCTGTAAAATAATCTGGTTCTTTTTCATATTTTGAAATTTATGCAAATCCTTCATACACAAATATATGGCAGGGTAGCACAAATTGACTTTTTGATTTAATTTCTTACCAAACATTTAAAAGCATGATTATTTTAGAAAATTACAACAACAAAAAAAATAATAAAGAACAGTGTATGATTACATCTTGAAGTTTTCTGAGAAATATAATATGTAATAAATCATGCACCGGTTGAATTTACCGTAGTATATAACAGTTTTACAAACAACTTAAAATCACGTTCCAGTATGCAAGCAGACCCGTCAGATCAAGAGTCAGTCACTCTTCAGAATAATGACTGCAAGGAGCATGAAGTCAGCTGAAATCTATTGCCAAGTTTATAATATCTAGACATAACGGTGATGTAATGGTTGGAAAATTAATGAATTACAAAATTACGACCAATCAAATATTTTTTACATGAATGTCTTATGATAATAGATGTCAACAATAGCCTATTTCAACAATAGATTCAGAAAATGTGGCTGATAACAACAGAGTTGCCAAAATCATGACCCGGCTCCTTCTGACTTCAATCTAATACTTTACATGAACCCTTAGGTGTTCAACAGTATGAGAAAAAAGAAAACAACAAATGTTAATGACATGAATCTCTTGCTTCACAACAATGCCAATCAATAATACTTTACATGAACCCTTAGGTGTTCAACAGTATGAGAAAAAAGAAAACAACAAATGTTAATGACATGAATCTCTTGCTTCACAACAATGCCAATCAATAATACTTTAAAAGCTACCAAAAGTCAGTTCACAAAATTTTTGCTGTGTCGATGAAACAACCAACTTACAACCGTGATCTAGCCACTTATAATACCTACCTAATCCTTCACATGAATCCTTGGGCAGTCAACACTGTGAGAATGACAATGTCTTATATACAGTTAAGTAATAGACATCTTCATTGGCACAGTTTTATGAAGAGAGTTTTTAGAAGCTTGTCATGATTAATCCCAATGTTGGAATCAGTGCAAGAATAGTTAAATAAATGATACACCTTCTAGTGAAAATACAAATGTTTCTGTTTAATCTAGTTATTTTCTATCTCTACTAAAATAGGTCTTAGCTTTCACACACTCGCAAACTCAAGACACTAGACTACAGAGACAAGCAGTTCACTTACCACATTGGAGGGTATGATATGTCCGGGGAGGTACTTCACATTTTCATGCGTCTCATTGATGATCTCTGTCAGCTTCTTGCCCTCGATCATCTCTTCATACACATACATGATGACCTCAGAGTCGAAAGCTTCTATGACTCCAGCATTTCGTCCCACAATTTTAGCAATGGCGGATCCCCTGCAAGAAAATTTAGGAGTA
This sequence comes from Homalodisca vitripennis, assembly GCF_021130785.1. NCBI lineage: Eukaryota > Metazoa > Arthropoda > Insecta > Hemiptera > Cicadellidae > Homalodisca > Homalodisca vitripennis. The sequence continues at coordinate 152,129,817 of NC_060215.1, forward strand.
AATTTTGTGAAAGTTCAGCCACAAGTATATTTTCAAGGTCAAACCCTATGAGGAATAACCGTCCGATTTATCGCTGGTGGTAAACTATCTGAAAAAAAAACCAACCATCCGATATGTCACTGGTGGACTTTCTTTAACAGATATACTTATATCTACTACTTGCAGTAAATATCATATTTTTCCGTGTCATGAATTTGCATTTTCTTCTATCAATTGATATACTTCCATATTGGGCTGTAAAGTGTTTGTAGTTAAGTTAATGCTAAAAACTTTAGATAGCATTAAAAAAAATGTATTTGACTTATTTGTAGTAACAGGACATCAAAATAAATTTGATATAGTTATACAAAGTTAAAACAACATTTTACATATACGTTTTGTAATTAATAATTAATTATTCAAGGGAAAATTTCAAATTTTATATAAATAATTCTCTTTTAACCACCTTTTGCAATACTGCGTTAGGAATATAACTTTAGAACAATCATATATGATTGATTACAGTTTTTGGGTTTTACTGGAGTATTATTCTTCTAAACCTAAATATTATATTTTGTTCATTCCCTTCTGAGACAATGGCTTCCAAAAAGTGTTATTTAGAGTGTTCTGGTGTTTAGGAAAAGCCGTAAAAGAATGGAATGTGTTCTCAGGATTGAAACTTTGATTGTACGTCACCTAGTCAGAAATCTGGATAGACTAAAGTATGCAGTATATTTTGTTATTTATAAAAATACTGATCCTACAAGTGAAATTTGGTTGTATCTCCCTCAAAACAAAATATTTAAGTGTACTTTTTTTTAGTTTAAGGTGAAAGATACTGAGATAAGAACTTGAGCTATAATCTTGAATATTTTTTAATTATCTTGAAAATGAAAGAAATAAAATCCTCAAATCCAATTGTCTTTGAAAAACTTTTGGCCATGTTAAAAATGGCTGCCATGAAAAAACTACTAGTAAGAATGTTTTTTTGACATTATTCATAGCCATAAACTCGTGGGTGAAACTAAAAATATTATAAAAATGATGACCTTTATATTCTGAATGAATTGACCCAGAGGGTAGTATGGGGCAGGCCATGGGTCAAATAACAACCAATGTCTTGTGTTCCATTAAATGGGCAAACAAAAATCAAAATTAAAAAAAAAATATATTATGGACAAATACTGTTTAAACTACACAAAAAACCCATGCACAAATAGCACTAAATTTTTGTGCAAGTCAAACGTATTCATTCTCTATAGCTTAAATCAAATAAAATAAACAAAATTATTAACAATATCTAGACAACTTCATGTTTATTTTGAAATACTCATAATTCTGGCCTTTTTTTGAAATGGAGGTTGTGTGACTCAAAATAGAAAATAGAAATAGTAGCAAGTCAATGAAGATTTTTCATAAGTTCAATTTACTGAATAGACATCACATTTTTTCAATAACAATTAAATGAGGAGACTCCATAAAATCACAATGAGGTTTCACCAACCCGACTGCATTACAAGGGACAAAGTAAAATAAAGAAATGATTTTCAAGTCAAACTGTACTGGTGAACAGTAAAACGTGGCAACACTTCTAAGTGTTGTATGTCGAGTTGGTATTGCTTCATTGATAGTCCAATACCACGTTTGGAAATTGGTTTAACAAGCATTTTATATATATATATGCTTTTTTTATTTATATATATAAACTGTTTGTAAACACTGTCACATGATATACAGCTTTTAAGTTTAGCAACACAAATAATTTATATATTTATTAGTAAATAGGATGGGTAAATTTAGGTCTGAAGTTTGGCAACACTGTAGAACTGCTGGGACAGGTAAGGGAGTAGTGGAAAGGTAACGGTACGTGTGGCAGGTTGACTGTGTTGACCATGCAAGAACCTCGCTGTACTTGCAACATCTGACTCTAGACCTTGACCCTAGCGACAGGCAACTTCTCTTTGATAGCACGGATCACAAAGTGATTGTTTGGGCAATTCATACCAGATTATACTTTGCTAATAAATCTGAACTACAAGTTGTCTCGGTTGCAGCACAAACCGATCTCTGCTCTTTGTGCAATACATGCTAGAAAATGAATACGGTGGTGTTTCATTTTGTAGCAGTCTATCTTATTTTATTTGTATTTTGGGAAAATTAATATTAAAATAAACAAGCTTGCAAACTAATTTAATTTATTTCCATTTAATTAAGTAGCCGTGTATTAAACAAAATTAAAGTTGATGTTAATATATAATGAAGTCATTTATTACTGGTAAAGATTGCACAGTAATTTGTCATACATTCTCACATTGAAAACACTTTGATGTACACTCAGTGTTAAGAGCAATGCAATCCTCGAGTTCGTCCCAGCTTTCTAAAAGAAGTAATTAAAAAAAATCCATTGAGAGTACTGATAAAATAATTTGCCACAATTACAATAACAGTTGTTTAATTCATTAGTAATCTTGTAAAAGTCTCTACTTCATAAAGTGGATGATCCATAAGGAAAGAGCCAGTTTCACAAGTTCACAAAATAATAATTTTGTTCAATATTAAAAGAATTAAATCCTTATTATTTATAATTTTTGTGACAGTCCACAGCAATGGATCAATTATTTCACTCCACATAAAAAAATTAACCAACTATATTATTATTAACCTCCTTGTTACAGGTATTTTAGAATATGTTTTGGAGTAGTATTTATATTCAGTCTATACTAAAAGCAATTGATACTCTACTCAGTTATTAAAATTTGAAATTGGTATTTATTGTGGTTCACAATTATATCTATATATCATATATCAGGGTGTAAAAAAGGCCCGCACTGGCTTGATAATTCCTGAACGATTACAGGTAAAGCAACAAAACTTGGTACATCTGTACTGCACCTATAAATCTACTTTTGAAATAACTACCACTTTTTTGTCAGGTCAGTGGGATCGTCCAAAAGAAGTCAGAAGGAATATATATATATATATATCAATTTAGAGAAAAACATTTCTCGAGATGGTATTTTTTAAATCAAGCTGAGATCACTTGAGCGACTCTATAAGGTTGGATAAGATAAGAGGCAGCATGGCACAGGGACAATAAATGTTCTTATCGCTAGCCAAGGTCAACGCTGGCTCTCCAACATTTAGTATTCACATTTCTTACTTTTTATTGAATGATTGATTATACTGATTATATGTGTGAAGAAATACTAAAGTTGGCTCAGTGTTTGCTAAAAATCACCTTTATCTCTATTGTTATTAAATATGGATAGGAAGTGTAGCACTGTAAAAATGTGTTTTTATCAAAGGTTTAGGCTAGTATGAAAAATATGTAAGCTATACACGTAGCAAGTTGTGTTTGATTTATGTCACTAGAGTAAGCTTATTTACTGTAAAACTTTATAGGCCTGTTGTGTATACAGTATATTTATAATCATCACCACTGGTTTTTTTGCGATTTGTCCATTGGTTTCCAGTTTATAACCAAGATAGAGATGCAGACAACGGGCTGTGAACGAACAAAGTTCTCATATTACATTACCATTATAAAGCATTACAACACGTTTATGACAATGGCTAATTTCTAGACTTTTATACACCGTAGAATTTTTCAATAATAATAATAAAAAATTGTAATCTTTAGTTAACGTTAAACGCCTAAGTATAACGAGGAAAGTATGTGGCCTTTGAAATTTTGCATTAAAATATTATTTAAATAAGTTTTCTCAACGTTTATATGTGTACCCTAACGGGTACCTAAAAATTTAAGTAATCGTGGGCCTGATGGGATGCATGATAGTCTGAGGTATTTTTATAAGGCAAACAATAGATACATTCATAAGAAAATGATTACAACATGTACCCATCAGGTGCACAATGCACTTTAATGAAAGCCCAGTGAGTACTTTGGTGCATGACGACAGTTATGAAAGATCGCGTGTACCCAATGGGGTAAAAGTGTTAAATATCCTTTGGAATGGCAAAAATAATAAAAAAACAACTGTATGTGAAAAAGTTTTAAAAACAAGAAGGTAACACTGAGGGAACTGAGCTGGCCTTGATTGCTCAGCAATTAAATGGTTAATACAAGCAGGTTATAAAACCCATCTGTAAAAATCTGGCCACTTTCTTTACTTAATTAAACCTCACATTAAAAAAAAATTCTGAAATTCCCGTGCAGAATCAGAAAAGTGTTACCGAAAGATTTGGCTATAGGACGTAAGTCTTAATTTATCTCTCTCTCTATATATAGCCGCAAATGTAACTCACTGACTGAGAGGGTATACACAATTCCAACCCACTTCTAGAAGTGCTGGAAATGAAATTTTGCACGCACGTAGTTTTTACCTTCAAACCACCAGGAAAAGTCTGAAAACCGGAAATTTTTACTTTTAAAACCATAAAAAAATTACATTTGCACTTTTCACCCTTGCAGGATTTTCTTTGAAACCTAATAAGTAGGTGAACCATCAGAGGTAGCTCGAATCTGATGAAAACTTTTTGATCAGGAATCAAGTGAACTGTCCAGAGACTTTTTCTTCTATCTCCATCGGTTTGGCCGCATTAAGTGCAAAATTGTTGTAATTTTTAGGTGAAAATTTAGCTTTCGGTCCCGATAGTGGCCAAACCGTTAGTCATAGCTCAAAAAAATTTTCAGTGGAATTGGAAAATGGGCTCAAATTAATAAAAAGGGTCTAGTAACATTTTGCCCTATCCTCAATGGTTTGGCTACAAAACGCGTTTATTGCTTTTCAGCAGTTTTAAGTGAGAATTTTTTTTTTCACCTCCATTGCAGCAGAAAATTAAATTGTAGCACAAAATAAAATTTCATTTTAATACAAAATAATGCGATCTAGAAAAAATTTCCAGTAACGTTTCGCTCTATATTCAATGGTTTAGCCGCAAAATTCAGTTAAATGCAAATATTTTATAATTGTTACGTGAGAATTTTCTTTCTGTGATCGATAGTGACTGAACAGTTGTAGACAATGTAGACAAGTAGACAATGATGGGATCTACAAAAAAGGTCTAAAAAATTTTTGGTTGTATATCCTTCTAAGACCAAATAACACTCTCCACGGAAAAATCTTTGACGTGAATTGGTAATTTTAGGAGTTTTAAATTTTTATGCAACTACAATTTGTGCAATTCGATCCAGTTCCGGATTAAGCTTGTATTACTCCATAAAAGAATGATTTGTATAAGTTCTGATATGTCGATGTAACCCATCAGGTGGTAAATGTTTGCCTGTCTATATGTATTTAGTAGACTATGTCAAAAACGAATTAAGCTATGAAATTGAAATTTTAGCATGTTACTTTATTGATGTCAATAGTAGATAGAGACAGAGGGGTTTTTAAATTATTTTCACCAAATATTAGTATATCGTCAAATCTATTTTAGAACACATGTTCCTTGCTCAATATTTGGTGTCAATATTAGTAAACATGGAGAGAAAAAATGTAAAGATAGATCATATTTATCCGCAAAAGTTCCTTCTTAACTAGCTTAGATCCAACAAAAATATTTAAACTCCTTATTCAATATAATCCTCGTTAGATGTTAAATCCCCCCCCCATAAACAGCCCATTGATGAATTAGGTCCCCGGTATACTTACTACTTCTCTGGAATCATAAAACCCCCTAGAAAAGAACCCTTTTTTACCCCTGTAAAAATAACCCTTCCCAGGTACTTCGTGGTATGGCCAGATGATCTCCTGGGAAAAACTAAATTCCCTGATCAACTTAATAATCTGATAAACATTACTAACTTAGATTAAGTACTCTTCAGGTAATACAAACACCTTGTCTGATCCCTTGCAGTGCAGACTTACTCAGTACACAGAGTCTAATCCACTTCCTTTTATTCTGCTAGAAATTAAAAATTTAGTACAATTAGTAGTTTAGAAGGTGAAATAGCCCTAAAGTATTTTAAAGCTGGTCGCTTTTAATTTTATTTACACTAAAAAATTCACAATAGCTGACCAGTGTAGTCTTTTCTCCCAAGGTCTATACAGGCTAAACAAAAGGTATAGCTTAAATCTGAGGGCAGAATTGAAAGACAGAATTAAATTTCCAACAATAAAGGTCTAGTCACTTTTAATCGTAACTCCAACGGTTCAGGCACTAAATACTCTCAAAGTCAAAAGTTTCGTGAAATCCCGAAAATTAAACAAATTATAGTCAACTTTTACTTCTTGGCAAACCTAATCTTGAAAACACAAACTCTATTTGACTTATTCTCAAAATTACATGTCATTATGACAATCTGTTCTTGTTTTCTGCCTCAAAAAGAAAGTGATGTTGGCGAGAAGGAAGACACTGTGTCCCTAACTACTACTCTTGGACGATGTGAAGGTCAGGAAAGTACCATTTGGACGTGCCTCTACCCAACGGCACGCTTCTGGTGAAGAAAGAAAAACATACCTCAAGATAGAACCTAAATTCAAGTACAGATCATGTGAGTGCATGTTAACTTTTTATAATAAGTACATATGTATTTACCTACTTATATAGCCTAATAACAAATAGTAGATGGGGACATAGTGGCCTCCTTCTCGCCAGAGTTTGTTCTTTCTAATAATGTAGTATTTTTAGGTCCTCGGAAAAAAGAACTCTGCCAAAAATAGTAACCTCCCGATAATAACAATGTACTGAAATAGCTGACATAATGTAGTATTTAACCCTTTTACTGCCGACGTCCGACATATCGGACGTCGGCATTTTTGCCGAAAACGCCAACGTCCGATATGTCGGACGTCTGTTTTTTTTTATTGCTACTGGCTACTGTTATGTTCAAATGCCGAAATATTCGGTATTTTGGTTGTTTAGGAGGAAAGGATAATGAAAGAAGCCATTTGAAGAACTTTGGATTTCTATTTTCGTCGTCTTTGACTAGAATTGACGAACTACCTAGACAGCTGTCAAAACCAGATGATCGGGTTAGATTACTGAAATCTTCGTTCATTGTTGTTGTTTACAATGTTATCGAAAGTTTTTTGAAGTGTTACTTTTGTTGATCAAGGATAAAATGAGTAAAAGAGTTACATCTAACTCTCCTGTGAGTGAGGGAACAATAATTAACAGTCTAATCGATGGTGGTGTACAAGAGCAAGACGAACTGAGTGACGATTTCCTTCAGAATTTGTCAGATTCATATGCCGATATTAGTGTTAGGGCTATTGATGACAATCAAAGTGATGTGGATGACACTGATGACGATCCTGACTATCTTACCATCAGATAATGAGGAGTTATTAGATAGTGAGGGGGATGTGGCACAGATAAGTTTACCTTCAACTTCCACTGGTAGGCCTAGAGGAGGCCTACCAGTTTTGGGAAAATCCTCATAGTGCAGCTATGTTTCAAGGTAGCACCTTCAAATTTGGTATATGTTCTAAGCAATTGCTCTAGTTTATAATGATATCATGCTCAAAATTTTAGTATAATTTTAAAAATAAATTATCAGATGCCAAACACAATTTTTATTTTTTTATTTATTTTTTATTTACATAATTTTTAAAATTAAATAATGAGTTTGTTTCAAATTAAAATTTCTTTTTATTATTTAAAAAACAGCATTTAAATACGAGTAAATAAAGTAAAAATTCATGCAAATCTAATGAAAAATAAAAAAGATACAGCATTTTTTGTAAATGAATGCACAACAGCGATTTTCCCCCTTGGCAATTTTGACTGGTACGATAAAAAAAATGGCCGGCAGTAAAAGGGTTAATGTAAAATACAGGAAAACACCACAACATTATCGATGACAACAACTCAGGATTGCCAATAGGTTACTATTATTGTGTCAGAAAAGACGCACGTCGTTTCTTTATTCATGGGAATTTAATATACTTAAGTGCACATATGTAGGAATGACCATGATCCTGCTACGTACAATAATATGGTTTGATTAGTTTGTTATAATTTTAGCTATCAAGAATTAGTGATCACCTTTTTAGGAGTTTTATATTTTACTGATCATACTATCTCGAGGGATGTTTTCGTTCATTGCCTTTAGTGCTGCCCCACGCTGTTGATCGGAGGCATTACTATTCCAGCTTGTTCAACTACAATGTGTTTTTTATAAATTGTCGCCCTTTCCAAAACTTTTTTTCTTTAATTTTAAGCATTACAAATTAAATTCCAGTTCAAAAAATAGGGAACTGTATTGTAAAGTGTGCAAATAATCATTTGTACTATAGGCTACTAATTTTTTCTAATTTTAGTTTTTGTCATATAGGCTATATGTTTGTAGACTAACTTACAGCAAAAAAAATGAATTCGCTAGATTCATTGATTTAATTTGTACTTTCCTCAAAATGTTCAATAATACATACTATAGAAGTTTTGTTAACGGTTTAAATAGGCTATCAATAGGCTATCGGTTTAAAACTGTTCTAAATATAGGCTATATAGTTCTTTCTAAAGAACATTTTAAGTATTCATATTTATATTTTTCATAAACTATTTTAATAAATGTTTGCAGTAACCATAGAAACAGCTTTGTGTTTTGGGAAAAAGACCAACAGTCAAAGGATTTACAAAACCTAAGATCTTTCAAAAAGGCTTGGTATCCTAGGTCAGGGTTACTTTATCAACAGCTAGTGAGCCTAGATTAAAAACGCACTCTTTCTGTTATAAATCTAGTACAAATTTTAATCTAAAACGAGTAGCCTGTCAAGGGCTATTTTATTAAGATATGTTGTCAAATTCGTATTTGATTCTAACAAAAGCTAAAAGATATTAATGTATGAAAATGATTTATTCAAATACTTTACCAATTGCCAGAGCCGATGATGCAGACTTTGTATCTTTTTCCTTCGTATCTTACAACCGGCTTTACTGATGCGGACGATAAGGTCGTTGTCGTACTGAGAGCAGCCATTACGAACGATATAAATGATTTAACACAAACTGAAAATTAAATTATGTTTATAAAACACTAATCGGCACTTATTTTAAGTTGTCAGTAGAATTTCACTCTCACTCGCGATAGCGTCTTCTCCGCCAACGAAAGATCAACTACGAAAAGACTTGGGACGAACAGGCGTTTAAAACCAAAACCTATTACCAATGCCAACTAAATAATACAAACAAACAATTTGGAAACCGTAATTACCTCATACCCGCTTCTCTCTCATACTATATAAAATGTTATGTAGTAGCTATTATAAAACGTAATTTAATTTTACGGATAGACAAAGGTTAATGTGATTACTCTAATAGTACTTGCTGTGTATTAACAGTTGCTACAATTACCATAATGTAAAACAGAAAATGCAGCTGTTTTGTAAATGTTTTTATATCTATTTTAGTTCAAATATATCATGGTTCAAGAAATAAAAATATCTTTATGTATCGTATTATTTTTATTACTGTTGGTTCAGTGTTGTATGTTGAACACAATTATGCCAAGATAAACAGAGGTTTAGAGATTTCTCCAGGAAAATTGTTGATTTTTAAGGCTTCATAAATTTGTTTTAAAGTTGTATTTAGATGTACATACATATTGTCGTTTTTATAAATTCTGGAGCACCATCTACATCAAGTGCCTGAAGTGAGTTAGTAGTTTGTTAGGTGATGCGTGATAATAACTCTTTCTTCACATTATGTCCTAATTCGACACATACATATTACCATACAGCCAACTTCGGCCAAGGTCTTCTAGAAGTTAGTATTGAAGAGGGTCTATCAAAATTCTGACTAAAAGAATCTTTCCTCGGCAGCATGGGTTTCTTGTGGCAGATGAACCGTCACCAACCCAGTCGTTCTACAAAATTACATAGTGAAGCGTTCAAAGGAGGTGAGCAATTGGACGCTTTATACGTTCACTTTTCTAAAGCGTTCGATAAGCTCAGTCATCCTATCCTTATTAGTAAGCTCGAGGCTTGTGGAATCACTGGTACTCTTTTGAAATGGTTCACTAGCTATTTGTCTGATCGCCAATTGTCAGTGAGGTTTCGTTCGTCAGTCTTGGAACCCTTCGTAGCAGTTTCTAGTGTTCCTAAGGGATTGTGATAACAATAAAAAAAAAATAACACAATCAATAATAATAGCTTTGGTTGTCTGGGTCCAAAGCTATTTAATACATTTTATCAACGACATTGTCTACAATCTGGAAGCTAATACTTTACTTTATGCCAATGGCATCACTTAAGGCGGTTAAACAGCCTGATAATTGTGAGGCTCTTCAAAATGACTTGACTGCGAAAGAGGGATGGTGTGAGCAGAACAGTAGAGCGCTAAATAGCAACATGTGCTTAGCAATTACATTTCACATGGTCAAATCAATTCCAATTAGATTCTAGGTGGTAATGTTATACTACGGCCTCGCTCGGTTTGTGATCTGGGTATGGTATGGACACCGACCTTGAACGCCGACGCTCATATTGCTGAGAAGTGCCCACAAGCCACCCGAGCCCTCGGTTTTTGATGCGATCCTCTAAGCCGTTTGGTGATCCTGTTGCACTAAGAACGTTGTATTGTTCGATGGCAAGGCCGATTATCGAATATGCCTCTGTCGTTTGGTTCCCAACCAGTCAACCATGAAAAGCGACCTCCAAAGGATTCAAACAATGTGTTTACGTTATCTAGGCGTCCGATTATTGCTATGTAATGGTTTATTATTGTATGTTGCATGATTTGTTTTCTTGTTAAAACTAACCGTTATATTAAGTTAATTTTTGTTGTGATTTTGATTACATTTCTTGAATTATTATGGTTATTGTTATTGTTATCGTTATGATATTACTTATAGTATTGATATTGGTTGTTAATCAGTTGAATTTTCGTTTGGACTTGAATGCATATTGTGCACGGTTGCCGATTATTACGTATGATTAATGTTGTTGATTATTATTGTTGCACAATCCCTTCTTGTTAACGTTAATGGTTCTTTTGATTTGATTTTGATATTCTTATTAATATTAATAAAAATTAATGTAAAACCTACCAACACTTTTCAATATCTACACTACAACAGTTGTCACCCTGTATATGTAAAAAGATCAATTCCCAAAAGCTTGGCTACACGAGCAACTAAATTATGCAGTGAGAGTGAAGATCTTAAAAATTATTTTAGTAACATATATGATGCTTTTTTAAAACGAGGATATCCTGAGAAGCTATTGAATGAGAAGCTACAGCTCAATGAAAGTAACCTTAATAACAATTATGTCAAAAAGAAATATTATGATGAGCCTAAATTAATAACACAATATCATCCTGGTCTTTACAAAATTAATAACATTTTTAAAGTAGCTTACAAAATTCTTCAAAATTCTCCACTGACAGACTCATTTCTAAAATGTATTCCACGTATTGTTTTTAAAAGACCTCCTATCTTAAAGGACATTATATCGAAACCAAAATTACCAGCTGATTCTGATGTGGAAAATGAAAATAAATTTAAAGGAGCACATCCATGTAATAAATCAAGATGCATGGTGTGCAATCAAATACAAGAGTCATCAAAATTCGAAAGTAGTTCAACTAAAAAAGTATACAAAATTATTGGAAATTTGACATGTGATACAAAAAATGTAGTATACCAAATTCAGTGTAAAAAAATGTCCTAAAGACTACATTGGCTCTACAACAAATAATTTAAGAATAAGAATGACAGGTCACCGTTATGATTTTAAGCATAATGATGAATCAAAACCATTAGTCATTCATAGTAAAATACACAAAGAATCTTTTGAAAATTTATATACAGTAAAACCAATACGATCAATAAAAAATAATTCAAATACATCAAAATTAAGAAATTTAGAACAAGCATGTCAAATTGTCACAAAATCTAAATTTCCCTATGGATTAAATCTTCGATAAATTTAAATCATCTGAACACTCATCACATCTTTACACCCACAGTTTGAACATATGTTTATCATTTCAAGAATATTATGCTTATTCATTTATTTATCTGTTTACATGTATGTTTTTAATTATTTTATGTGTTTTGTTATGTTGTTTTGACCTGAAGACGCGAAAAGCGAAATATAGTTAATTAATATTAATATGTTGGCCTTTTTCTACATATATATATATATATATATATAATATATATATATATATATATATATATATATATATATATATATATATTGTATTGCTTGTAATACCTGTTTTTGGATGCCTCTCGTGCACGATGGATAATTGCTTGATAAATGTTGTACCTGCTGCCATCCGTATAATATATTGCTTATGTTTACATTTTTCAAAATATTGAATACATATTATGATGTACTTGCATATAATGGTTTCCCGTTAAATACATAAAATAAAATAAACACATTAAACCCATCATTATTAAAGTTTCCAACACTTTTAATTCCAAACTTACGCTTTCAACCAGGACTATCTTACAAAGTCTTGGACCTGACTTTCAGGTTTGAACTTTGGTATAGAACCAAACAAAAATTCGTTCACCTTGATGATGTTCGTAAACAAATTTCGCAACTTCTGAAAATGGTGAGAAAACCCTTAATATCAGATATGTGTGTGTGTGTGTGTATAAAAATATATGATGCTGTAATTGTTACAAAAACAAATCTAAATGCGTCTATTTCTTCCTCTGAACTTGGTTTTCATCATTATTCTGTATATCCTAAAGATAGATATCCTGCAACTAGTGCGAAAATTGACGCTGAGAGTGTTTTATTGACATAAGGAATGAGTTTCAGTATGAAAAAACTAATTTCCCTTGTTTGTCATGTGAAGCTTTGTTTATCAATATAAAACCTGATGCTGCTGACCTTCGAATTCTGATCTGTATAGTCTACATACCTTTTCACTCCTCTGCAAATGTTTCTAAACAGACTTTTATCGAGCTGTTTCCCGACATCCACTCAAGAGGTTCATCATCTGGTGATTGTAAATTCATTTATAACCTTAAGAGATGTGACCTTGATGAAGTCTTAGGCGATATACAGAATGGACTGTTGCATGTTGACCTTGATTGTGAGGATGTTAACTACGTTTTATAGTTTTGCTCACAGCTTAGCACGCTCACTGCTCTGTTGCTCTCCTTTTCCTCTGTGTTGTACTAAGAACTGAAGGAAATGTTTATTCTAAAAACATTACACACGATATAAGTTAACTCTTAATTTAATGTACTATTACGCTTTCTGCAATATCACAACAAGATGCAAGCATCTAGCCAGAGAGTGTCGTGCAAGATAAATCAACAACGTTAACAATACTGTACCAACCAATCCAAAGATCTTTTGTAGTTTTGTTAATGATCTCAATCGTAAGTCCTTGACACGTATCTTATTATTATCCTATAACACAGGACAAAATTGACACGTGCCTGAGCCAACCGGGATGTGCAATTGGCTTGCAGATTATTTCTTCTGTTTTTTTTCTCCTATCACTCAAGAACCTCTTCCTAAGTTCACACTCAACACGTCTTTTGTTTTTTCACACATCATTTGTATCTTTTGATGGTGTGAGCAAGAAGCTTCTGGCTCTTGATCCATCTAAGGATGTTGGCACTAATGGAATCCCTCCTGGTGTCCTCAGACACTGTCACACTGTGTTTACCCCAATTCTTCAATCTATGTTTAATAAAAGTTTATCATCTGGAATTTTTCATACTTAAAGAGGGATTTGTGGTGCCTATTCCAAGGAATGGAAATAGCAATATAGTGGAAAACTTTCATCTCATTACCATCTTGTCTTATTGAAAGGTCTGGTTCTTGATGTTGTAAAGCCTCTCTTCAAGCAATGCATTACGGACAAGCAACATGGTTTTACTTCTGGTAGATCAGCAGTTAAAAATCTTCTATCCTTTCAAAGCCAAGTGTTGCAAGATTTAGGTATGCCAAACTGAACCTGTATACGTGGATATCTTTAAGGCGTTTACAGGGCTAGCTACAAACGCCTACTGGCCAAACTTGAGGGTTATGGAATCACTGGCTTGATTTAGGAATGGTTTAAAAGCTACGTCACACAACAGATGCTGACTACGCTTCACTTCGGAGGCTTCCAGTGCTGTACCTCCGGTGTTCCACAAGGATCTTTGCTGGATCCTCACTTATTCACTATCTATATTAACGATCTGAAGGAAACTATAAGCATACCCTTTTGATGTTTGCCGATATTAAGCTATACCTGGAAATGTCTTCGATTGATGACTGCACGATCCTGCAACGTTCTGTAGACTAAATGTTACAGAAGTGCCATGACAACATAATGACCGCCAATACAGAAAAAATCAAGCTCTTCACTTTTAGCCGGAAGAAAAATGTCGTATTGGGTGAAGGATAACGTCCCGCAATATCCAAACATTCAGGCATTTTCTAAAAAATGAAACATGGAGTAGTGTGTTTAAATCAGGGGACTTCAATGATAGATTTAATGAATTTACAAATCTAATTTCTTATTACTTTGAAGCAACTTTTCCTCTGACAAAGACAAGAATACACCCTCTTAATTCCTCTAACAGGATCGTCACGGAGAGTCCCGAAATTCTAAGACTCAAGGATCAGCTACAGTTTTGCTATTCCTTTACGAAGGACCTAGAATCCTCACATCCCTCCAGATTGGCATACAGAAAATTAAGGCGTTCCTATAAAAGTGCAATAAGGAAGTCTAAGTCGGATCAACTCCTGAGTAGGATCTCTGAATCAGCAAATAAGACAAAAACCATTTGGACTCTCATTAATGACAGCAAGCCTTCCAGAAAAAATAATACTGTTTTCCCCACTTTGCTTGATTCTGATGACAATGAAGTTAGGGATCCTGTCAGGGTTGCCAATATGTTTAACAACTTCTTCTCGACTATTGGTCAATACCATGACACCAGTGGAAATATTTCTCATGGCCTAAGCGAGTCAACACAAACTACTACACCACAATCTGTAACCAAGTCGTTGTTCTTGTCCCCCACCACAGAGCAAGAAGTATCGCGTGTGATACTTGCTTTAAAACCTAAGCCATCTTGTGGAAATGATGGACTATCGTCTAAGCTTTTCAGGCAGACCCATGATTTAATTTCTTCCCCACTTGCTTATTTAATTAATTTATCTTTTTCAGTGGGTGAATTTCCTAATTCACAAAAACACGCTATAGTCCACACTCTCTACAAGAGAGGAGCTAGGAACGTTTGTAGTAACTTCAGACCTATTTCGCTGGTTACAATCTTTTCTAAGATATTTGAAAGAATATTTCTGGATAGATTGTTGTCTTTTCTGGCGAGAAACGGAGTTCTCTCTGCAAGTCAGTTTGGCTTCATTAAAGGAAAATCAACCACTGACGCAGTTGACTCTGTTATTTCATTTTTGACACAGGCTCTGGACTCGGGCAATTCAGCTATGGGATTGTTTTTCGACTTGACCAAGGCCTTTGATATGGTTAATCATAAGATTTTGCTAAAAAAACTTCACTTACTTGGCATTAGAGGTGTATCGTACTGTTGGATTTCATCTTACCTGCGTGGGAGGACGCAATCAGTTCAGCTTCCCTTTTTGGACAGCTATAGCTGTCAAAGAACAGCCTCGTCAAAACCATGTGAGATAATAAGAGGAGTCCCGCAGGGTTCAGTACTGGGACCAATCCTGTTCCTCTTGTTTGTGAATGACCTCCCAAATTGCATTTCTGGTCCCAATGCCAAAATTTGTCTTTTTGCAGACGATACATCCCTCACAGTGAAAGCCCCAAACCACTTGGACCTCATGACTCTGGCTTCTGAAGAAGTACAAAAAAATATCCCAGTGGTTTCAGCATAACCAGCTCGTAGTAAATAACGAGAAAACTCAAATGATCCATTTTTCTATCAGAAGTTCTCAGGATTTGGAGCAAATTCCATTCCATTTGGGGGATGAAGAGATTTCATCTGGTAAGTCGCTAAAGTTTCTAGGCTTTCAGATTGACAATAAATTAAGCTTCCACGATCATATTGAGCTCGTTTGTAGGAAACTAAGCTCGGGGATTTTTGTTATTAGAAACCTGTCAAAGTTTGCTGATACCAGAGTGACCTTGGCTGCTTACTATGGGCTTATCTACCCCTTTCTCACATATGCTGTAGTCATTTGGGGATGTGAAAGTGTACGTACAAAATTCGTTTTTAAACTCCAGAAAAGGGCGTTGAGAGCGGTTTTTGGGAAACCGTGTAGAACTTCTTGTAGGTCGCTTTTTAGGGAGGCAAAGGTTCTAACATTCCCATCGATTTATATCTTGTACTGCGTGACATTTGTTCACAAAAACCTCCACCTTTTCAAATCTCAAAATCCCCTACATCGTCACAATCTACGTCACTCCAATATGATTACCATTCCTGCCCATAGAACAAGTTTTTTTGAAAGACATTTATTAACCAGCGGCATTAAACTATATAATGCACTCACAGACTCTATGAAAACAAAAACAAGTCCTTCTTTTGAGAGGGAGGTCAAGTGGCATTTGGTACAGCGGGCTTACTACAGTGTCAGGGACTTTGTCGAGTGCTCTGGTCAGACTAGCTTATATTAAGCTTTATGTTAAGACTAGCCACCTATGTAAGCTTTAGTTTGATTTATTTTAGCATTGACAAAAACTTTAGTGCTGTTTAAATTAATCTGACGTTTTTATATTTAATTTTATTGGGCTATTCTGAAAATAACTTAATGTAATTATCTATTACATAATATTGTTGACGCTATTTTGCAGTGTTCTACTGTCTGACAATAAAGAATTTCTGATTTCTGACTATTACATGGATAAAGTTCCACTCAAGAAATGCAATATCATCGATGATCTTGGCACCACCATCAATATTTCTTTTGAGTTTGGTCCTCACATGAATGACATCTGTAGCAGGGCATCCAAATTGATTTTGTACTTGTTATTTGCACTAAAAGCCATATTCTCTATCCCAGTGCAGCAACAGTATTGTACAAATCACTTGTCCGTCACCTATTCGAATACGCCAGCATAATATGGTCTCCCTACCAACTTAGTTCAATGGCAGACTTGATGGCATTTAAAGACGTTTTCTACGATTCCTTGGTTATTGTGCCGGCGTAATTACCTGCTGGTCCCTACAGATGTACTTGAACTTCAACCTTTAGCGAGCAGGAGTAGAATGCTTGATGCAATGTTTTTATACAAAATACTTAACTCTATGGTAGACAGTATGTCTCTTCTACAGTACCTAAGTCACTTTTCTGACTCCTTCTAGAACTAGGTCACTGGAGTTATTCCAGCTGAGTCATTTATTTCATTCATATCTTCAGACAAGCCCAATACATAGACTTCTTCGACTTGTCAATGAGATCTGTGCTTGAGTGAACTTCCTTGATGACAGTTTCATCACCATAAGATCGAACTTCTCTCCGTTTATCACCTGCGGTCACTAATGTCTCTTTCTCTCCATTCTTCTCTTGGCTTACCTAGATAGGGCTATTCCTAGTTTTGACTTTGTAGTCCTTGTTTATATATTTATATTATGTTGCTTTGTACTCAATATTTTTCTTAATTTTATTCTACTTTATCTATTGTATCATTCCTCTCAGTTTGTATTGCGCCTCATTGTAAAATATTATTGTTTTAAATTATTATATTTATCATAATTCTATTATTGGTTATTGTTGTTTTATAGTTAATTTTTGTTATTATATTCCCTCCTCCAGACATACTAGGTTTATTGGTAAATGTGGTGTTGGTTATTTTACTGTAATTTCTCTTTCTGTGCAGCATATTGGGGGCTTTCTTTGTATTGTTACATTTTGTCATCTTGATTTAAATGGTTATTGTAAAACGGTATTGCCATAAACATAAACAACTAAAAATAAAATTGTTCGGCAAAGAATGTTTTGAATTAAATTCTCTAGCCACTGAAGTACTAATTATTATATTGTGACATTTGTGTGAGACTAAGAATGCGATAGATCGACCATAGGTATACCAGCAATGTTTTTATTTTGAGACATAATTATTTATGATCACAAAAAATAGTTATAATGTCAAAACTAAACCATTAGTTCTGCGTCTGGTTTTCAGTACAAAATGTTAATTGTAAGAAGGCTAACTAAACTACTGTAGATCAATACATCATATAATTATATAGAAAGTTATGAACAAAGAAATGAGAGGTTTAACTGTAAAGGACCTTTTTAAAACAAATTCAAGATACGTTATAATGATTTATTTAAAACTGTTCCAAATGCACATCACTGTGCAGAATTTTTAAGTGTTTACAACAAATCCAAAGTATAATAAAGTTACAGAGTTAAATGTCAGAAATAACTGTTACGCTTCCCGATTGAGCCTAAAACCGCAGCACCTCCCCCTTCCCTGCCTACGATCACAGCACCCATGGCAGTTGAGATTGGCCCGGTCCTCACTTTCAACGGCTCTGCAGCAAAATAACATACATTTAAAAAAATAAAAGCACATTTACAGCGGATGTTGCAGACATGTTTTTGCAACATTTTTGTTGATGGCATCTTGTTTGAGACAAAATACTTTTGCAAGTTTTCTTTGACATTTGTTGATGGCAAACAGAGATGGAGAACATTCACACGTGGCTTGTGTGGAGGATGTGGTACTTGCAGCAGCGACCTATGTAGTTGATCAAATGGAAACTATTTGGTTTTTACATGCTCCTGAGCCACATTTTCCCTTTTTTGTTACTGCAGTAAAATTAAATTTCTTATCT
Source organism: Homalodisca vitripennis (assembly GCF_021130785.1). Taxonomy (NCBI): domain Eukaryota; kingdom Metazoa; phylum Arthropoda; class Insecta; order Hemiptera; family Cicadellidae; genus Homalodisca; species Homalodisca vitripennis. The sequence goes on from NC_060215.1 coordinate 152,148,442, forward strand.
TATTTTGGACCTTTGCATTATTTACATTTAATTTCTCCCCAATTTCAGTGTAAGCACTGTTGTTTTTGTATTTGCGCTTGAAATCAGGCAATGAAACCAGAAAACAGGTCTAGCTTTTAATAGTACTGTCAATGTTACCATCTGTTCTCTCGATCACTCCGTAGCAGCATTAATGGATCTTAATAATAACTGAATTGACAGAAATGAACATTAGAAGCTTCTACGTTCTTTAAATACTGAGGCGATAGGTAACAGCCACGTGATTATGATGAGTAGAGGGACTAGGGATGAAAACAGCCTCGTTATTCTGAAGGGACGTAGTGAGAAAATGTTTGCAACACCGAAAGACCGTGTATTTCAATAGGGATTTTTGGGCAAAGTCCTGGTTGCAGTCCTTCCGCCATCTTTGATTGGTGACTGGAACTATGTGAGGGCATGCACAGCACACGTGGTTGATGGTAGCATTATACAAGTGATATTTACTACTATTTTTAAACTTTTGCTACAAGCAGTATAAATAATTGATAAAAACATTGATATATACGTTTATTACAGAGTATAAATGATAATGCACTTAATATAATTTTGAAAAACCCTAATATACCTAATGTTAATGAAGTAATAACAAATATTTTATTTTTTAAGCCTTTTGTCAAAATAACTTACTGCTTCATACAGTATTTTAAACTCATTTACCGTCCAAAACATGTGTTTTAGTAAAATATAGTTTATTTGAATAAAATGGTAAATAAAAGTTTTGTACTAGAATAAAGATTCTTAACAAATTGTGGATTACTTAAAAGTAAATTAATTAGACAAGATTTTTCCATACTGTATCCATCATTGAGACAAAATATGACAATGTTCTTCCATTGAAGTTATTAAGTGAAATTTAACGTTGGTTGATATATGTTTAAGTGCCCTAAAAATCATTAAAAAAAAACTCTCTAACTGTTTCTTAGATATAATGTTTGTAACCTCCAGTGGAGAAGTCCCTCCAATGTTCGCACTTTCGATCTGCCACTGTAAATACCTGTGGCTCATTGAGTTCTTCAGCCCATAAAAGGAACCAATCACAAGGCTAGAATGAAGAGTGGCAGTCTTAACCCTCTCGGTGGAGACACAGTTGGCCTTAGCCGCTGCAGGGCCAGGTGCAAACGCTTTAGTGCAGGACTTCATTCCAGAACTCACAGGAATGGAGAACAAAACGTAGATGAGAGTAAAACAGTTAATTGAAATAAGACAATGACAATTTACTGGCTGTATATGGACATATACTGATAACACAATTAAACTAGATTGCTATTCTTAACAGTTGTGTTTGTGAAAAAACTCTGTATTGTTGCTTTAAAATTTATCTGAAAATGTCAATACTTTCTTGGTGCAGGGTTTAGTGTGGTCGCACCTGCCAAGGCTGGCTTTGGATGGGAATGTCTTATTCTGGGAGTAGTCCATCATGTGTCCTAGGTACAAAATCCTACAATATACACACAGGATACATCAGCCATTAGTATTGCTGATGGCTGAGTGGTCTAAGTCGTCTTAGAGTTGTTTTTATTGCCAATAAAATTCAAACTATATTTAATATATATATATATATATATATATATATATATATATATATATTTGATATTGTACCCTATATTCTCAAACATCCTGAACTTCTGAAGACATATAGTGACAAATGTATAACACGAGAAATTAAAAAAATGTATCCATAGATTTTTATAGATTAAATAAAACTATTAATAGTCACAGAGTAATTACTTTGAAGGTACAATTTTTAAGACCACTTATCTCAAAATATAGTTAACAATGAATTTAAACAAAAATTTGATTCCTGGCTTTTAGTCAAACCATTTTAATCTTTAAAAGAACTTTTTGACTGTTGAACTGTTAGTTTCTAGATATAACATATTTAATTTAGTGATTAGATTTTAAATTTTAATGTCAGATGTTTTTTATTTACACAGACTACATTAGACAATTTATCAATGTTATATAATTCTGTTATTGTAATATTTGAGGCTGTGATTTACTTGTTGATTTAATTTGTTATACACTTCTTTAAATTTGTTAATTTATACTTTAAATTATTTAAATTGTGGCGTGACTGTTTTGGCAAGTTCATGTTTTGGGTACCAAAGTTTCCTTATCTGGACCTCTGCTCGTTTTTATACTTTATGACAAAAAACATATTCTTATTCTTATTGTTACTATGGATCTAAGTTGGATAGTGTAGGTTCGAATCCTGTCTGTGACCGTAGCACTTTTTATCAGTACCATCGACTTGTACTGTACAGACTCTCTCCCTTATAGATTCATAAGATCCTCGCACAATCCAATAGCCCATGTGGACAGGCAAATTAAGCTTAAAAAGGGATCAGCCGCTCCTTTAGAAAACATTCAGCCGCTCATTCAGCTACATATCAGTCTGCTTCGTGCACTGTTTTCTCAGAGTAAGACTCTGTTGATGTTTTTATTTTCTTAGTGTTGTCTATGAGTCAAGTTGGCTTCTAATGCTTGCTACTGATCGCAATGCTAATGCGCGTCACCACTACATCGTACATTTTTTTATATGTAGTTGCCTTATTTAGATGTACTAATATAATTTGTGGGAAATTTCAAATATTCCTTTAAGAGATTTGTAATGTTTGCTGAAACTGAGTAAAGTACAACCTCCTTCTTGTCACATTTTTGTGATTCCTCATTCATTATCAAACACTTACTCAAACATTAAGGGTACTTTCACATGACAACATGCTGGGACTTGCGTTTTGTGTGTGGTGCACGCAACGTTTCTCTCGATAGAATTATTCCAGGTAGCAAATACAGCTGTAATATAATCTCTTCTTCACCATTGTACTTGGTTATTTTAGTAATAACGTGTGGCACTAATTATGTTTACAAAAAACCATGCAAATGAGGCTGTACTGGTTATTAAAATGGTTTAGACTGTCAGGGACTGGTTCGGCGTTGAGGAATGGTCTTGTGTTAATGTCGAGGCAAAGAAAACGGACACTGCTCTGAGGATTGTGAGTAGACACTTTTGTCAGGGATTGGATTTCATTCCAAAATGCAAGAGATGATTGGTGGAGAAGATCTTTAAGACTGATATTGAGAACTACCACCCAGCCGGTTGCGGTAGTAGTAGACCCCTATCAGCTGTGGTGATTTTAATATTAAAGCACATTTTTAATATAATGAGAAGTTTCTTAATTTATTAAGCACTTATAATTTATATATATATATATATATATATATATATATATATATATATATATATATATATATATATTCAAATTCAACTCACGTATACACAATTGGCTACTGTAAAAACTAATCAGTTAAAAGAGAGCAAGAAATTTAATGTAATTCACACCATATCAGACTAAGCTGGAGATTTCCTCAGGAGGGTTCACTTTTGGCTGGTTTATACCTTCCAGTTGAACTTACCGCTGGACACAGTAAATACTGGTATCATTTAAATCTGGGCAACCCTATGGGTGTCCAGAAGTGTCACATCACTAAGCACAAATATCGAGATATTGAGGTCCAAGGGTTGACTGATAGGTTTAGTCTGCTGCGGAGGATGGCTGTAGTGTTGATGGGTCCCTAAGGGTTAAGGGCTAGTGCTAGCCTAGACATAAGGGCATGCCACCCCTGCCTGCTTTGACTGGAGAGCTGGCCTCCCATTCTTCTAAGGCAACATGATTGAGATTAATGCCAAAATCCTTCCTCCTGGATTTTGACAAGAGGCGGCCTCTACCCCCAACCTTATCCATCCAGAATATCCTGTCACTATGGAAGCTGCGTAAAGGTCACTAAGTGCAATTTCTAAGCTTTTTGTTCTAAGAAAACAAAACTGGAATAATAAAAAATACTGAATGGCAGCATTAGGAATGGAAATATTTATTTTCCAATTTTTAAACGATAAAGACCAATTAAAACTAATAACCTTGAGGATATATTGTTTCTAATTGACTGGCAATGTTTATAAAAATACTCAAATGTAGAAGAAAATCTTAGTAGAAGAAATCTACTTTTTGACATGGAAAATTATGTACCCGCTCGTATTTTTTACTGTGCACTTTTCACATAATCTTTTTATGTGTTTTATCTGACATATAAATTATTTTATTTGTGAATGCAGCGAAACAGTCTGTTTGGTTATCAGAGCATCTGTATTATATCAAATGTTTAATTGTGTTTTTTATTATCAAGCATTGCTAAATATAGCACATTTTCTTATCTCTCTGGACTACCTTATTTCAAAAAGCCAAGATTGTGCCTATGCTATTATTTATCGATGATTGTTGACTTGCTCATGTGGTTTAGCAGGTGCTATATTCACTTAAAATTGGAAAACCATATTTTCTTATTAATAGAACTATATTTGTTAAAAAAACAAGATGGATAGTTAAAATTTTAAATATTTTGGTTTATTATTTTATGTAGGTACAACTCAATGTTAAAACAACTATCATACTAAAATTGAGTATACATTAACATTTCTTCGAAAAGTAACATTTTTACTGACACCTGAAACAATTGACAATGTGAAGTGTAGCATTCTTGTTAATAACATGTTATTCTTCACATAATGAAGGACACAAAAATAATATATTAAATAATGCAACATGTCCAAAGAAACAGCGGACATGAAAAAAAAATGTTTAGCCACAATAAACTAAAATTCGCTCTTTTGTAGTGAACAATAGAAAATCAAATCAAATAATCAGTTGCTGAGTTTTAAGAAACAACACTTAATAGACATAAAACTGAAGTTTAAAATAATGCCAATAATTTTCAAGTTATGTTTGTAGAATCAACTGTTTTTCCTTGGCCCTTTTGTTCAAGAGGAAGATGTGGATGTACAGAGAAAATTTAGATCAGAAAGGTACATATGAATATAGAAAGTCAAGAACATTTCTGGCTGCAACGTTACTAAAAAATATACACAATAAATTAAAGCTGACAAATATATTGAAAGAATGAGTGGAGAAATAACAAACCGGAATGAGACACAAATACTCAAACTATATTTAACAGTTACAGATCCAGATACATGACTTGGGTGGCGGCAATGGCACCACAAAATGCTAAGAAAGCTGCAACAGCAGCCACGGCTGTGGTGGTGCCTGCCCAGCTGACTACGCTGCCCATGCAGATGGACAAGGAGAACTGAGCCAGGAACACCATGGAGCTAACGATGGCCACATCAGTACCCAAGCCTCGCACTTGGCTTGCCTGTACGTTGTCACCACTTGCATCCACTTCGAACTGTAACAACAAATGGTATGTTAGTTTTGGCCAACCAGCTGAACACGCTGTCCATGCAGGTGGACATGGAGAACTGAGCCAGGAACACCATGGAGCTGACGATGGCCACATCAGTACCCAAGCCTCGCACTTGGCTTGCCTGTACGTTGTCACCACTTGCATCCACTTCGAACTGTAACAACAAATGGTATGTTAGTTTTGGCCAACCAGCTGAACACGCTGTCCATGCAGGTGGACATGGAGAACTGAGCCAGGAACACCATGGAGCTGACGATGGCCACATCAGTACCCAAGCCTTGCACTTGGCTTGCCTGTACGTTGTCACCACTTGCATCCACTTCGAACTGTAACAACAAATGGTATGTTAGTTTTGGCCAACCAGCTGAACACGCTGTCCATGCAGGTGGACATGGAGAACTGAGCCAGGAACACCATGGAGCTGACGATGGCCACATCAGTACCCAAGCCTTGCACTTGGCTTGCCTGTACGTTGTCACCACTTGCATTCACTTCGAACTGTAACAACAAATGGTATGTTAGTTTTGGCCAACCAGCTGAACACGCTGTCCATGCAGGTGGACATGGAGAACTGAGCCAGGAACACCATGGAGCTGACGATGGCCACATCAGTACCCAAGCCTCGCACTTGGCTTGCCTGTACGTTGTCACCACTTGCATTCACTTCGAACTGTAACAACAAATGGTATGTTAGTTTTGGCCAACCAGCTGAACACACTGTCCATGCAGGTGGACATGGAGAACTGAGCCAGGAACACCATGGAGCTGACGATGGCCACATCAGTACCCAAGCCTCGCACTTGGCTTGCCTGTACGTTGTCACCACTTGCATTCACTTCGAACTGTAACAACAAATGGTATGTTAGTTTTGGCCAACCAGCTGAACACGCTGTCCATGCAGGTGGACATGGAGAACTGAGCCAGGAACACCATGGAGCTGACGATGGCCACATCAGTACCCAAGCCTCGCACTTGGCTTGCCTGTACGTTGTCACCACTTGCATCCACTTCGAACTGTAACAACAAATGGTATGTTAGTTTTGGCCAACCAGCTGAACACGCTGTCCATGCAGGTGGACATGGAGAACTGAGCCAGGAACACCATGGAGCTGACGATGGCCACATCAGTACCCAAGCCTCGCACTTGGCTTGCCTGTACGTTGTCACCACTTGCATCCACTTCGAACTGTAACAACAAATGGTATGTTAGTTTTGGCCAACCAGCTGAACACGCTGTCCATGCAGGTGGACATGGAGAACTGAGCCAGGAACACCATGGAGCTGACGATGGCCACATCAGTACCCAAGCCTCGCACTTGGCTTGCCTGTACGTTGTCACCACTTGCATCCACTTCGAACTGTAACAACAAATTTTATGACCAGCTGACCATGCAGGTGGACAAGGGGAACTGAGCCAGGCATGGAGCTGACGACGGCCACATCAATATCCAAGCATATGTCTCAACCCTATAAGTGGCAAGCGCCGTCTGAGACGTATGATTCACGCCGCCGTGAAGTGGCAAGCGCCGTCACAGCCATTGCTTCACATTTAAGGCTTTTGCTCCGCAACCGTCCATTATTTTTAGGCCTAGTTTGAACTATCGTATTCTCCATGAAACTTCCTATACATATCATATAGTATAGTGTGTATTCATGTTACTAATGTTTGCTGGCTTAAATTAAATAAACAGTTTTCGTTTGACCTGGCGGCAGACGAGAGAACAGCTGTCTACTCGTCTCGTCACTGTTTTGTTTGGCGACTTTGCGTACTGTTATTGTCAGTATATTATTGTTTATCGCGTTGTTTGTGTTACCGGTAAATGTTTAGGTTATTCGTTCGTCATGGAAAATGTTGGGGTACTTTGGGATTATACCGACCACACCAGTATGAGGAACACAAACATATAAATTTATAGAAAAAAACATTATATAAGAACGAAAAAGCAACTCTTCAATTACAAACTTACAACCATTATTAATTGTTAATGGTTTTCCTGTGACGCCCAGAATGCAGCAACATCAAGGATGAGTGAGTGTAGTGGATTTCCGTCTTCAGCCGCAACTGCCGACCGCCACGCATATTTTAGATTTAGGCAACTAGTCATGATCTTGTAAAAATCGAATGGCCCCCTCTTCGCTCCTGGGTAAATCCCAAATTCTCATAGTGTCACCCATCACTAATCTATTACACACACAGTAAAACACGGAAGTACAACAAAGCGACGCACTCGACAGACACTTCGGCACGAAAGTACAAGAATGCGGCGCACCAGCTGAACGGGTGGCGAGATTCCGTAGTCACGTTATCTACTAGTCCGCTCGACTTTGACCTCTGTCTGAGGATTGGGAGGGGTTTGCGATAAGACAATTCGTTTTATATTTACGAAATATACTGTGCTATGACAAACTAAGCCACTATTATAGGCCCTACACTACTGGGAGGAAAAGACAAGCCTCTTCTAGTGACTCGGATTAAAAAAACCAGTTTGTACATAGATTTAGTTTTTCCCATCTAACTTTTTTGTTCTTGTAAATAGAAAAAAATGTATAGGAAGTAATTTGTTTAGAATAAAATTGTGTATATTCTGTGAATTTGACATTATTTTGTAGCTCCAGTAGTTTCAAAGTGATGGACAGTAGAACTTAAAAATTATTTCTTCTAAAAGAAAATCTTTACACATCTACAATGATATTAATCTGAAAATAATGGTAAAGAACCAAATATTATATTTATTCTTATTCTATAGTTCATAAGGAAAACAAAAATATATAATGTTGCTAGGTTATCACTTAGACAGTATTTTCTAAAAATAAGTTTAACGATCACGGCAATTTACCCGAAAACGGCCTGCCACTGAAACCACAAATGACCGCCACTTATACGGTTAAGGTGATATGTTTCGAAGAGACATATAATTTAATTCCTCTTGAGACATTTTTCAGTGTTGGTGGATGGCTTCATCATAATGTTAAATACACAACATAGACACTGATAAATAAATATAACATTATACAACTAATTGCATGCCACACTGCATGCAGGAGGCTGTGGCACGGCAACAACAGGTGAAAGACCAGGTTTAACAGTTAAGGAATAATAAACCTTAAAAACACGTCACTATTAGACATACGTGATCATCAGATTGTTTGATGGTAGCGAATAAACCTAATTTTTAGTCTTAAAATTTTGTCTTAAGATTTTTTGACACCAGAAGAAGAGGATAAAATCCAATCCTTCAAAGTGCTATATTTAAGTAACAATAACGATGACAAATATCAGAAATCCTATTCTTTGAAATCGTCCATAGTTAATGACAAACTTTAAACAAAGAATTATACTTACTTTGACAGAGTACTTAACTGACTAGTTCTAACATGGGTACTTACGCAGTTGTGTTCATGATAGTGCGCAATGAGCAGGTAGGGCATGGTGAAGAGGGTTGAGTACATTACACCAGCTGTCCAGGAGAACACGATTACTCCGATCTTGTGTTTGAGAACTGCCATCAAGAACATACCAACCGAGTAGAACAGCAGGCCGCCCACGTACACGTTCTTTGCTCTGTGACAAAAGCACAGTTACAGTTTTAGTGGTCTGTGGAAAAGAACTGTACTTCAGTTAATAAATAGCACCAGGATATGTTTTGAAATTAAAATATAATAATAAGAGAGGCTTGTTAAACAGTTAATCAGTTAAACATGTTAATTGTTAATGTAGTTAGCAACTTTTATCTGAATTAGTAATATTTGACTAAATGTCTTATCATATTTGACGCCATTTCTGTTCTTAATGATTACGGAAATAAAGCAATTGTCTATTGTCTATTGTCTTGGTTAACTTTATGATTATCATCAATCCATCAGGTTTTTTTGTACTTTAAACTATGTTTTTTTCTGAATTTTGTTGTTGTATTTTTGCAAAGACAAGTCTGAAGAGTTTAGACATATACTTTTTATGCAAAAAAGTTAGTTTTAGTATATTTTTTCAAATTTTTTATATATCGTCCAATAACTCATTTTCACTGTCCTTGTACCATTATCATCATCACGAAAACAAAGCAAACTATCTATTTGTGCGTCAGATATTTCCATGGTACAATAAACAATAGAAATGAAACCATTAATACTCCAGGACACGAGGCAACAACGCTACACGGTAGCTGTCTGCACTGTGCGACTACAGCGAATTCACCAAGGTGCAAACACTCGTGACTGTTCGTTTGATTCGAAAGCGGTCTGGGAATGCAGGAATGCTCTAGCAGAGCTGGCAACGAATAACAGAGTAACACTTGGTTGGGTACCGGGTCATGAAGGTATTCATGGGAATGAAAAAGCGGACATCCTCGCCAAAAAGGGAGCAGAATCTACATTGGTGGGGCCTGAGCCAGGTTATGGGATAGCCTTCTCCAACATTAAAGCTCTGGTCAAAGATTGGGAAAAGAGGACAAGACACAAGAATTGGAGTAGAGCCTCAGGTTTAAGACTATCCAAATTGTTTATCTCTCCTTACGCTAAAGGGTGGACAGCTCTCCTAGACCAGAATAAGGAGGATATAAGACTGATATTAGGAATGTTGACAGGATATGGCCCTCTGAGGAAGCACCTTATGAAGGTAGGCCTTAGTCAGAGTAGCGAATGTAGACTCTGTGGAGAGGAGGAGGAGTAAGCAGAGCACATTTGGTTGGATTGTCCTGCCATCGTAGAGATTTGGAAAAGATACCTGGGAGCATATCTCCTCAGCCCCAAGGACATTAGAGAACAGGAGCCCTTAAATCTGATTGGTTTTTGCAAAAGACTCGGTCTTTGAGGGCACAAAATTAAAGTAAGGGAGGCGCAAAGGTCCTTTTTAGGACTAAGTGCGGGGACAAACTGTTCTCTTCCCTCAGGAAAGGAAAGGAAAGGAAAAAAAAACACTTGTGACAGAAGACCAAGGAAGTGCTGACATCTAGTAGAAAACATCAGGACTACTTGCACAAAGCACGTTTGTCATACAAATGCTTCCTGCGAAATATTATGGCAGACAACAGGATAAAACAGAAACAATATAAGAATGCGTCCTACTACATCAGTGGCACACCTTTACACACTCGCTATGAACGTAATATTATGTCAAAAACCGTGAAGGGGTTAACTCCACGGTGTTCTTGACTCAGTTTCCTTGTCCATCTACACTTCCACAGATTTAAGTCTTCTGTTTGATTTCCAAAAAAAAAAGAGGCGCCTATGAAAATACAAAGTGTAAACTAAAGTCTGCTGACCTGGCTTAGCGTAGCTACTAAACATAGAGACTTAATTTATTGAACGTATGTTAGGCTAACCAAAAGCCTCTTATTGCTAGGAATACTATTTGTAACCATTTTAAGAATGTTATGTGTTGGCTCAAACAAAAGGCTTTTACTCCATTGAAGAAATGCTATCTTGTAGTATCGATAGCATACAATTTCAGGACTCTGACTTACACTATATCTAAGTATTAATCTTTTGTCTTTTTTATTGCTTTTATCTTTTAATTTTATGTAGTTCAATAGTGTTTATTTATAATTAGGCCTATACTATGCTAATTATACTATATTATTACAATTATTATTCAAGTAAAAATCTCCTTCTAATTTTTTTCTTTATTATTGCCTTATCATCAGTCATTTGTGTATTGTGAGAAAAATGTAAGTTTTGTCTATTCTGGCTTTTCTTACATTACATAAAATGAATATTTTCACTCAAAGGCGGAGGAACCTGTAGAGGAACACCATTTTGCTGTCACTAAAGCCCTGAAAATACCCAAGTTATATCCAGTAAAAAATACATTTTTTAACATTTTAATCAACAGTACGTAACATAGCGATGGTGGGAAGGGTTGATTCAAAGCAAATGTAAAGTCCACGTAGTTGACTATTCTTGGACCTCTTCAGACGGACGTGGACTCCAGATTCCAGGAGTAAAGTCTGTGACAGTGTCAAATTTCTGACGCTGCACAAAGCGGAAGGTGATATGGAGCTATACTACACATTTGCATTGTCATAAACTAGTTATATATTTTTAACCTTACTTGTACTTCTTTATCAGCTTCTCGATGATGGAAGAGTAACAGGCACAAGATAAAGAGTACATAGACATCCCCCAACAGCCGAACCTGACTCCTTCTTCATACAGTTCCCGCAGCTCAGTACCCTCGGGTGCCTGGAACCCACAAATTCACATTTTACTACTCTTCTTTCAAGTTCAGTACAGTAATTTATCAAACAAGAATATAAATTATGGGATAAGGCTGATAAAGTACTCAGATATGCTACACCAGTTCCAATAAAATGAAAAATTACTTTGATTATTATGAGTATTGAAGTGACAGTTTGATTATATTTGGAAGTTTTAAGGCACATTTATAAGTCATCCTGAGTTATAACGACTCATAGTTCAATTAAGTGGTTTAAAAAAAGTGAAGGCTTGAATAATTCATTTTACTGCAGACGGCATGGAGAAAAATATCAAAAACTTCTTGGGATAGGAACTTTAGTTCTTTGAGATAATCCTCAAGGACTAGGCTAGCTCTGAACCTGCCTCTTCAGTTAAAGTAGGCAGGGGTGGTAAGCCCTTAAGTCTACTCTAGCAACATCCTTACTAACTCCAACAGTGGGAGATCTATCGCTCTATCCTTGCACCCCAATATCTGGACACTTGCGATTAGTGATGTGCTGCTCCTGAACATCATATGGTTGCCCAGATTGTAAGAGACAAAATACAATTTTGTACAATACAGTGCATACCTGGTGTAGGTTCAAATGGAAGGTATAAGCTCACCAGAAGTGAACTTTTCTTCTGGGGCTTGATGATACATGGGTAACATTGATAATTTTGTTGGAACTTAAATTAAAGAAAAATCTTATTATTACATCAGAATCTAAACAGTTTAAATTTTATCTACAGAAATGTGATTGGCATGAAAACCTAGATGAAAATCTTGTTTAGTTCATTCTGATCTCCTTTAAAAATTTACCATATTAAGTTTCCATGCAGATGTTTTATATTGGTAATCATCTCTGTTTGGCAAACTTTGCTGGTCTTGGACATGGTCCATGGTCAAGCATAAAGCTAACTTCTTACATTTAAAGTGTTGGTGTTCTCCTTTCTATGGAGAAGGAGTTTCACATTTACTCAGTAAAATAAATTAAGAAACTGGCAACTTTCACATTTAATGGGCATTTACTGCTTAAACGTCTCTTCACTCTACTTGTAATACAAATGACATCAAATAGCAATTTTCACCACTAGAAAAAGTTGGATTTTGTTGTGCAATTGTATTTTACAAGCAAGGTAAAGCTAAGGTGGAAATACAATCTTGCACGAAAGATACATTTCTTGTAATGAACAACGTTTTTTGTCATACATAAAACAAAATTAAAACTTACATTTTATTACCATAACAAATAACTCAACATAGTACTGCTAGGCTATCAATTTTACGCATAAAAGGCAGTCGTTATTTACTTAACTTGAATTGTGTGCCGGGTGGTTTTCTAGATCTCTATTGTAAAGTAACACTATGGACCTAATTCACATATAAAAAATAACTGTTGTTAGTGCAGTACGATAAAAATAAAATTGAAGTAACATTTTTCTAGAGTGCGATTGTAGTAACAACGTCACCTTTGGATCTCCATCGAAGACAGCTTCCCCCACGAAGTCAGTGAAGTAGAGAGAGTAACAGACGTGTGCCATCCAGCAGAAGAGGTTGGTGAGACACAGCATCCTCAGGGACCAAGGCATGATCACGATGGACATTAGGTACTGGCTAAAGGTTGCAGTTGGTATCTGTTGGGCAAAATTACTAATCAAAATTATTTACACTCGGATCACTTTATTACTGTATAATCTATATTGTACGAGTCATGTAACCGTTTTCATATGTAAATTAAATCAAGTAAACTATGTAAGAATTTTATTTTTTATGAAAGCCCACACTTTTATCTACTTTTCTACATCATTGTCATCAATATTAAGGTGCTTGTAATATCTAAAAACAACCTTTTGTATAGTGTCGTCATAGAAGATTACCCCTTGATATAACAACTGCAATGCAATAATTTTGACAAATGACAGTCACTGGACACTAAATTCCGGCTGTTTGGGGAACTTTAAAATTGTTCCTAGCAAAACACTGATGAGATTTTGAGTCCATTTTGCTGAAAACAATGAAAAAGGTTTCTATGCACACGTGTCCTAATATGCTTCGTTTTCGGTCTGTTTGAATTTTTGTACGTCAAAACCCATAACTCAAAAATTCCTTAACCTACAGGATTGTAACTTTGCATTAACTATTTTTCTATTTTAGACATAACACTTTGCTTAAGAAGAATAAAATATTTATACAAGTTTCAAAATGGTGGCAGTTTAAAATTGTAATGCTAAATTTCATGAAAACCATAGTAGATAGGACAAAATTATAGGAAACAAACATAGGAAAGGTTTCATGCTTGTTAAACATGAAACCCTTTACACTGGCAAATAAATTATTAAAAAGTGTAAACACTTTATAATACAATACAATCTTGTACAGTTTTCACTTTTGATGTTATGATAAGTAAAATATTTGTCACCTAATACATTGTTTTTTATGTCTAATATTATTCTTACAATATTGTCCTTGGTTTTATTTAGTGTTATTGTCCTTGCCGTAAAAATATGGGAAATGTCTGTTAGTGAAAGTATACTGTTATTGCCTTATTCTTGGAAAATGTTGTTTTGTTATTATTACAGTGGAGTGGGCTAATAAGTATTTCTAGATTATCAATTGCACAAGTGAGTAAGTATTTGTTGCATCAACCATCTTGAATGAGAACTTTTAGTCAATTGAATTGAAAATTGCTGTTTTCTTCAGCACACATTGCCATAAACAGCCCTCAACATGTTGGTATTTTGCAGAAAACTTTCTTTAGAGCTGCACAAAAACTTGATGTCGAGTAGTTTCTTAAAATTTCCATGTTGATGACTAGAAAAAGCTAGCTAAATAAAAATGACTATCCAGAAATATAACTGCTCGCACAGATCAACTTGAAAACAAATACTGGCAGGTGATTCTTCTATTTTTGTGTGATCTTTCATTTTAAAGGTATAACTTACAACTCTGTAAGGCTTCTCCTATTTTCTGATATTATCACTGGTAATTAAAAAAAGCTCAGTTTATATTATGTTTTATCATGTAAAATTATAAGTATACCGCAAAACCTCTAAAGGCATTTGGATGAGTGTGATATAAGTCACACTGCTGTATGTGGCTTCTAGATTTCCGATAGAGTATTTATGCTGTTATATCCTCTACTGCTACGGTTCTACTGTGGGAGGCCAACCAGTCTAAAACGTCGTACTTTAGATTTGAGTTAGAGATAGCCCAGGTTCGAATCCTGTCTACGACCTAGTACTTTTTATCAGTACCATCAACCTTGTACTGTATCGACTTTCCCCCTTAGCCTATTCTGTTTGATAAGATCCTTGCACAGGCCAGTGGCCCATTAGTTCGGGCAGAATAAGGTACAAGAGGATTGGTCTTTTTTTATAAAAACAAACCTTGTTCCATAACATCTAAACCTTAACAGATCAGTTTTCATAATTAATACACTCTTACAATTTATAAAAAATTAAAATTTATGAATACAATTTTAAAATTATATAATTGATTATAAAATTATTAATTTAGAATATTCCAGGACTTAAACTTTAGTTGTTTAATTAAGGGCACTTCGAACTGCATTTTAACGTTAACTCTAGGGCACATTACACAAGTTGTATAAAAACTAGGCCCATGCAGTTTTTTTATTTTTTCAATTGTACTTTTTTCTAGTTCCTTATACAAGATTTTTCAAACGCATAACTAATTTATGTAAATATGATTTTGTTATAAAAAAATTATTTTTTAACAGTCAATATATACGTGTCCTAAAGAATTAAAAACAGGTTTTTGAGGATCAAGTAAAATGCAAGTGTCATTCCATGTCAAATCACCCAGTAAATAATTAATTTGACACCCACCTCTTTAGATTTTGATGAAACTTAACACAATTGTTGCATTTGCTATCCTATTGATAAATACCAAATTTTATTTCTCTATCTCTTATAGTTTTTTTCTACAAATTTTGTAATTTTCTTAATTTAACGTGATTTTAGGCCGCGGATTTCGCGTCTTGCAATGTAACTTGTAGCTTAAAAAATTAATATCTTGAAAACTATTTGAGATATCATCATGAAACTTTGCATAATATTTAATTAATATATTTAAAATAAAGAAAAAATACATTCACTAACCTATCTCAACTCCAAAAAATAATAAAAATATTATAATCAGAATTTTTTTTATTTGAAAACCGTTGTCGGGATTTACTAAAATTGCAATATCTCAGGTCTCAGAACTGGTAGAGTGTTCATATTTTTTTACATACTCCTAGATACATAGGCTAACAGATAAACAAAAAATATGTATGGCTTTTTCACATGTTTAGTTAATATTCCAAAAAGTAGAATATTATTAAGAAATTATAAATTTGCGGTTTACTTACATTTAATAAATGTGAAATAAAATAAAAACTGAAGTCTAATAATCAATATGTTTTATAGCAATTATTAGTTCTGCTTGTTATATTTTTTCCACTTCATCCAACACTCTTCTGTTTTTCTGATACACTCTTTTTTGAAGTAGTACATTCTGCCAGTGCTATTTGATTGCGATGCATCAACTGTACTGATAATGTGCTCCAAAGGTATTATGCACAGGTCTTCTCTTTGAGGCCAGTAAAAGCTGGCAGCAGGTCCTGGAGGGTGAAGTAAAAGAATTTCAGCATCTTCTTCTTCATGAAACACAGTTTTAATGAGTCCAAAGTACCACTTTCCATCGTAGTTTGCAGCCACATAATCGTTTAAAGATGATTGAATGCAGACCCAATCCGTAGCAGAATCAAAAGAAAACATTAGAGTAGGATTAGGAATATCAGTAGTCCTCCTTATTTCAATTTCATTTGTATTTAATGGTTTGAAATAATGGAAACTTCTAGTACTGGGAATAGTCTTGGTGGTTATCGTGACACTCCAATCTGAAAGCTTCAGCATTTTTTGTGTCAATATACAATTCAACAACAAACATTTTACATTTACCTTTTATTAATGTCCTCCCACAATATTTATGTGGGGTTGCCCTGGGTCTTCTGCAGCTTCATATATGTCTCTGCTTTGTTTCCTCCTTGCCTATATTTTTCTCTTCTTGTAACAACATCTCTTGCTATGAACTATTAAACATTATTACTTTATATATTAGAATTTGTAATTTGGTTCCATACCTCTATCCATACCTCATGTTACTCATAAATATCATGATTGATATTATCGTCACTTGAGTGTTGGGAGCTTATTACACTGCAGCCTTCTAGGCCATTAGAGTTATGAATATATAATAATCAAAGTTTTCTCCAAACTTCAACTTTGAGCTTGATGTTTATAACTTAGGTTCATTTTGACCAATTAATTGTAGATGAACCTAGTGTTCCATTTGAAAAAACAATTCCTTTTGTTTTCTCCTTGCCTAAATTCTTTCTCTTCTTGTAACAACATCTATTGCTACGAACTATCTCTCGATTTCCCATTTCAAAGAAAAATAAACAACACTACTGTAATAACTTATTCCACGCTCAAAACAATCACCACCAACATTATTCACTTTATAGAAAGGTTATTATTTTGGTTACAGAATAAACAAAACAAACAAGTTTCATACTGTAACAGCAAAACAGCTGAGACAGATTAGCCAACCGACAAAACAAATATTCATAAACGAGCGACAAGTGCTATATCATATAACAAGCAATGCAATTCCTATTGACGTTTTTGATCAAAAATACACTCTGAAACGTATTTAACACAATTGTTTCAATCATTTTTTTAACACAGAAAACTGTTTTAACCTTCGTGTTATATATAATTGCAAAGAGGAATTTGCAGTGAACAATAATCAATAAAAACCGAAAATCGGAAACAAATTTTGTAGTTTGAAGTGCCCTTAAGATATGTTTTGAATACCTTATTAATTTTAGATAATTAAGAGAACATTTTTTACAAAGTATTGACACAACTTAATTAATAAACCAGATTTTGTATTAAAAAGGTAGAAACAAACTCTCAAACTTTCAAAACGTATCTAAAATACTGTTCACTATTTCAGTAAAAATACATGAATGTAATAAGGTAACTAGTCAATTAGATCCTTCATTAAAATTAATACAATAAAAATATACTTTTTACAAAAACCTCTTCACTGTTATTTATGCACCATTCTTTTGCAATATATTAACGCATTTTTAGAACTTTTCAAACGATATTTTAGAAAATGCCCATTAAAGAAAACATCTATCCCTCAAACTCCTTCTGAACTACGCCAAATAAGCATTCTCTCGTGTCTCTTGAAATATCTCGAAAGAGTTGTCCACCAACAGTTTTCTTCTTATCTTAATAACAATAATACTTTGTTGAAATTCCAATCTGGATTCAGATCTAACCACACTACCACTACAGCCTTATTGAAGATTATTGATGATATCCGATTACCAATTTTTCAAGAGACTAGTGACCATTTTAATATTATTCGACTTCTCCAAAGCCTTCGGCTGCGTATGCCACCCCCTCCTCCTTATCAAAATAAAGAAGTATGGTTTCTCTGATGGTTGTGTCAATTGGGTAGAGTCATACCTTACTGGACGTCAGCAATTAATGTCACTTCAATTATAACACATTCAAATTTTCATCTTTACACCGACGATTTGTAAATATAGGTTCATTGTTTACCAAATGAACAAGCCACTTTTGTGTTACTACTCAACTTGGATGTTGACCCAACAGGGATCTCTTCTGGCTGGTTTATACCTTCCAGTTGTACCTACCCTGGGCACAGCAAAAACCGATGTGTCACGTAGATCTGGGTAACTTTATGGATGTCCAAGAGCGGCACATCACAAACCGCAAATGTCGAGATTCTGGGGGTGCAAGGGTAATTCGATAGGTCTATTCTACTGTGGGAGATGACTGTTGGAGTTGGTGGGGTTCGTTCCCTAACTATCAGAGGTTCTTGCTAGCCTCAACAAAGGTGTGCCTCCCCCTGTCTGCTTGGACTGGAGAAACTGGTTCAGAGCTGGCCACCAAAGGGACATGACTTTGAGATTAGTGCCCTAAATTGTTCCTCATGGATCTTGATAGGAGGTGGCTCCTACTCCCCAACTTTACCCATCCTGAATATCCTATCACTCCGGAAGCAGTGCAAAGGTCCTTATAGGACTAAGTGCAATTTTATAAGCCTCTTGTCCTATGAGAACAAAATGATAATTGATAACTCAAGAATGATAAACCGAATTAATTTTGACAACACACCAAAACTTAAAATGAACAGTTGTAAACAAAATTACCAAAACAAACTGAAAAATCTTGGACTCACTATGAACACAAATCTCAAATGAACTAACCAAGTTACGATAACATACAGAAGAGTCTGCTGACATCTACGGTTTGAAGTGGTTTGCCTTGTACCTGACATCCAATGTCAAGGCGATGCTCATTAAGACTCTTACACTACCACACTTTGACTACTGTGACGTAGTGATTACTGCTGTATTAGATTTATTTTTATCTCAGACGTCATGAGCATGTTACACAATATTTTCAGCAATTATCACTCATGAAACTTCATCAACTACGTAAATTCCACATATTTTCAATTCTACATTTAATTATCAAATCCAAATATCCTGTTCATCTGTCCGATCATTTCAACTTTATCTCTGATTAGTGAACAACCTACAATAAGGAGAGCCACATTACTATCAATTCCTATTCATTGATCAAAAACTTTTAATAGGTCTGTTACTGTTCAGGCTTGCCACCTTTGCAACGCTCTTCCCGATGATATTAGATGTACTGAAGACTGCACACTTCGAGGCGGGGGTTAGAGGCTTGCAGCTGGGGGGCCTGTGGGGGTGACGGGTGGTGCTGCTTGTAAGTTGCGGTCATGTGGTCAGTAGGTGTGTTAGAATGATTGAATGTGTCTTCTTGTTATTCATTTGAATATTTTTTTCTTGTATTTATTACAATATATACACCACGATATAAACTTCTTGTGGGATGATTGTGGCTTGATATAAAACTTTTCTTTTGAATTTTAAATTTTGAATTAATTACTATATATTGATTTTTACTTTAAGTTCATTAAATTTTGTATAGGTTAAGCAATTTTGTTACTTTCTGCAACTGTATCAAACTCTTTTGAATTTACTGTATATGATAAGAGGTTGAGTGGTAAAGAGGGCTTGATAGCCCTAACTCTGCCTCTTTAATAAAGGCATTTTTCATTTCATTTTAATGAACTTAACAAGTCAACAGCTCCAAAATAAAAAACTAGTTTAGGTTGAAAGGGGTAAAAAGAGTATCCAAATGTTGTCACGTAATTAACATACATAATTAAGTACCTTAATGGTTATAACTTAGTGGCCGTCCTTAAATTATGCAAGACTTAAATCAAAATTTTTAGAGTCCTCCCCACCCTTGTAGCGGACTTGTAATGGTAACACTAACCCCCTCAGTAATTATGTTATGTTGCCACCAATAACCCCTAATTTACATATCATTCTAAAATTACAATATAATAAATACAAGTTTAAACTCCAAAGTAAACAATTATTTATTAATATCAAATTAGCATTCCAAAACTGTAAGACATCGTATAAAACTGTTATTTTTTCTCAGTATGTAAATTTTTGTAATTTAGAATGAACGATTTAAACAGTTTTTTTCTGCCTACTTTTTAGACATTTTAACTAAATTTCTAAATACCATAACCTAGCAAGACCATCACTACACTATCTCTCGAAATGGGACTTACGTTCTGTGTACATCGACTGTAATGCACATGCACTAACAGATAATTTGTCTACTCACTTGTTGCGTCAGTCGCTCTTAACATGATGAAACCGCTGAATCATTTTTTTTACCAACTTGCATACTTAAAATTAAGGTCGAAACTATGTTTACCCACAATTTTTCGCAAAGTTTTATCTTGTTCAAAGGATTCAGACTTCTTTCCGTTTGCTTTTATGGTGGAGGAGCGAGAATATAGTGCTAACTTTAAAAGATTTGGGGAAATCAGGCAAATTTTTTTGAATATATTCATGTCATTAATTGTTGAGTTTAACAGTTAAGTAATGCTGCGTTGAACCCCCACCCTCCCCAATAACAGCCTGTACCCATAATACAGTTGATACCAACCCCCCCCCCCCATTGGGGCGTTACATACTTTAGGAGCAGCCACTTAATTGTAAATAAGTGTAATGGATAATTAAATATTATTTTGGCCACAACTTAATGCATGATTACTCACCTCATCAATGAACAAGGGCTCCATAGGTTTCTTGCCTTCCGTGTTGTTAACATGACCGTTGGCAGCATTTCCGTCATCAGCGGCAGCTATAGAGTCCACATTTGTTTCCTGAGAGAGGAGAAATTTATTTATTGTATTTCAAGGAAGTGAAATAAATTCCTTGTTCCTTTGTAGTATTAGCGGTGGAAAGAATAAATTTCCTTGATACATTTAAACATGTCAACTTCTGGAGGGATGTCTTCGCCAGGTGTATTTGTTTGGTGGAAGGGGAGAGTTTTTCAAGTCTGAACAATTAAAACCATTTACAATGTAGATGCTTATTGTTGTTTTAGAAGTATAAAAGAAGGTAAGATAAACTGCCTTCAGAAATGGAATTTTAATACTAGCTTTTACTTTCCTCCAAATATGTAGTAGGTGAGTGTACTTGTGATGGCAACACAAATATTGATTTTAGGTGTTTAGTACGTTTTGGAAATATAAAAAGAATTTTGGAAAATGTCCATCCGTACATGTTTAAAGGCCTGTTTGTATTATCCTTGATTAACCAAGTAGACCTCTTTTGCACAAATTTGAACAGAATAGAATAGAATATATTTATTGCGATGACAATATACATTACATTGTATTGCAATAGTCAATAATACCAATTTTTCACAGTATTAATCTTAAAACTAAATCCATTCACTCGACTTTCCATACAGTTGCACACATTCGTACACATACAAACAAAATTCGTGGGATCAACCCCCAGGATTGCAACACTGCTGCGAATATCAATGCTCCATAAACTCATCAACTGAGTAAAAAGCACAAGACACCAGGTAGTGTTTCAATTGGGATTTAATTTTTTTTTATTTGTTTCTAAATTTGGTGTTTCAGGGAGACTGTTAATGAGTTTGATCCCAGCTTGAGAAGGGAGGCATTCAAATGCTGCTGTTCTATGCTGTCGGGCTCGAAAGCGCTCCCGAGCTCTTGTCTCGTATCTGTGTATATCACTGCCCTGTGTCCATATACACTGAAATCAACAGTAAAATGAAGTCTCTAAAATGTACAAGCTGGGTAGAGTTAGCAAGTTGAGCTCCCTTCGACATGACTCTCTGTTGTTCAATTTTGCGATGATTCAAACAGCTGCTTTTTGCAGTCTGAACACTCTTTCCAAGTTTAATATGGCACAACTGCCCCACAGAGAAATTCCGTACTACAGGTGTGGAAATACTACAATCAGAGTCTGGTTAACTCACCTGGTAGCTGGGAGTAGTAGATGGATCTTGTGTTGACCCGTACTTTGACTTGCCTTGTTGTAAGGGTTGAGATTCAACATCTTCAGGGTTGCTGCTCTGTTTGGGTGCTTTCTGAAAAACCAATTAACATGTTAGTGGCATTATTTTCTCATAATACGGTTGAAAAATTAAAAACAAGTTATTACAATTTCAGAAGTATTGTACCTGTTCAACATCCTGGTATAAATCCTTTGTGTATTAAACAAATTTATATTATTAAAAGACGACAAATTATTTAGAATATGCACCCAGGTTTACAAACCTGATAGAAGAGTCTGAATTATTTCTGTCTCTATAAATAAAACTATACTGGGAAATCAACTCTATATTTTGTTGACAGCGCATAAACATAAAGGTTGTCAGTGTCAGTGAAGGTGCACATTGTGAATGCTCAAATAGACTAAGAGACAAAGATCAGACTTTCTTAGAAAAGATCAGTTTACTCTTCTAGCCAGAACTATAAGGTTACAGTTACTGAGCACATTTTGAAGTTCTAATGTACTGTCACTATTTATTGTTAATGGCAGTGACGTATAACTGTTGGTAAACTATTTAAGTTCAAGAGTAATGGTTAAATAAATTTAATATTGTAAATACAGAGATGTAAAGATAATATCTTTTGTGTCTATGCAAAATATAACATGTAATGTACATGGTTCAATTATATTAAACAATTGGGCAGGGCCTAATTGAAATTGAGTCATTGTCGTCTATCTACGCGTATTCAATCCGTATGTGTAACAACTCATGACAGAAAGGTCTTAGAAAACTTGAAATTTCGTATAAAGGTTAAACAGTCTAAGGAAGAAGCCTAATGGTTTTAAGATTGTCTCTGTATCTCCTTCTTCCGGTTTACATTACGTTATTGTCGGTTTTAGTTTAACATCTGTTGACTGTAGATGGCTATCCACAGCGGAGACGAAATAACTCAAGACAGTTCTGTAAGCGACATTTCAATGTGGTGTTAACCGGAAGACTTTGATGTGAATTTCTCTTTTTTATATGCTCTAAAGAAGCCATAACTGATATTGAAATGTCAGTGTATGTTATGTTAACTGATTTGTGATTGACCCGTTTTATTACAAACTTTAACCTATTAAAATTACACATTTAGCCGCTGGATTGTTTCTATACACCATGAAGAGACATTATTAATCTCTAATCAGAACTTATAACATTTAAAAATTAAATTATTATTACAAATTATTATAAACATAAAGTAATAAATAAAGAACAATTTGGTTTCAGAAAAAGCTTATCAACAATAGACGCCATAGCGAATTTTATAAACACGATTTATGAAAGTGTTGATTCTAAATTTTGCACAGCTGCAATAATATGTGGTCTGTCAAAGGCTTTTGACTCAATGGACCGGAGGTTATTACTAAAAAAATGGAAAATTATGGAATTAAAGGTGTAGCACTGAACCTCATACAAAGCTATTTTAATCAGATACCTCAAAAAGTACCTAAAGTAGTTTCTTGTGTTTGTGGCCGACTTACCTAAAAGTACTAATGCTGATAACATAAAAACTATTCAATATGCTGATGACACATCAGTGGTTGTCATGGAGAGGGGTTCTCAAGTACTGGATAACAATATTACCAACTGTATTAAAAACCTGAAAACCTGGTTTTCTGCAAATGCATTCAAGCTAAATGAAAATAAAACATACATAAATAGCACTGATGCCAACTTTGTTGAGTCCACTAATGCTAAATTTCTGGGTGTTCATATTGACACTAGTTTGCTTTTCATGCCACGTTGAACAAATTTCAAAAAAGCTTAATACAATTTATTTTTTTTAAAAATATTATCGAACACCACCGTTAGTTTTGAAGTATTGATAAAAGTGTAGTTTGCTTTGTTTCAAAGTTTGGTAAACTATGGTATAGGAATCTGGGGAGGGACAACTTTAGTAAGTTTTAACAAAATATTCTTAATACAAAAAAGAGCTGTAAGAATTGTTAGTAAACCCCCACTGATCCTTGCAGGAAGCTTTTTCAGGATTCAATAATCATTACTTTATCGAGTATTTACCTGTATGAGCTATGCATATATTACACACAAAATAAAAATAATTTTTCTCATGGTACAAACGCAAATAAACATTACAACCAGATATAATTTTATACAGATAAAACAACATAGCTCTTCCAAATTTGAAAAATCCATAAATTATATGATTTGTAAAATAATAAATAAAATATTGAAATTCAACGAAGAATTGGTGTCCAGCAAAAGGTTTTTAATGGAAATAAAAAAACTTTGTTAATGAAAACGTACTATTTGGTAAATTAATTTTTTGATGACCCTTTCATATAAAATAGGGTTTATATAAAAATTGTTGAATTGTAATAGTAGTTCTAATAGTTTATAGTTAACAATGTTTCAAACTTCTTACTGAATCTTTATATTAAGAACTGGTTAACTTTGTTTTATTTAAACAAATGTTTAGTGATATTAACAAATTGTGGAGCTGGACTGATGGAAACCGTATGACTTTATATTAAATCTATGACAATTCTCTATGTACACAATGTATTGACTGAGAAATAAAAATCTATTGTCTATATTATAATCTACAGTTATACAACTATGTAAAATGACTAATTAGGAACTGGCATATATACGGTTACCAGTCTGGTAGGATGGTTACAAGTGGTACCGATATGGAGGTGTCCGATAATTGTTATGGGGGACATCAACATAGACTGCCTAAACGTTAACAGAGACAACATGCTGTTGGAGGATATAATGAGAAGCTGTGGTATGTTCAGAATTTCTCTTCCATCCACTCGCATAACACCTTTTTCACAATCATCAATAGATTGTGTGTGTACTAATGTAGAAGATGAAACAATAACAGTGGAAGTTTTGGATGAGGGGATCTCTGACCATACGGCACAGCTCTGTACGCTACACCACCAGCAGGTAAAACCAACAGCCCAGATGACTGAAAAACGACAATTTTCTGAAAGGAACATGAGGGACATTAAAATAAAACTACAACAAGAATCATGGGAAGATCTGATTACTGCTATAGATGCAGACACAGCCTACAATTTGTTTAGTAACACCTTGGGAATGATAATAAATTCTGCTTGCCCACTAAAAAAATCTAGAGTAAAAGGAAAAAGGAGAAATAAAATAACAGATGCTGAGGCTGAAAGACTACGTAAAGTTTTTTTACAAGCACAGATTGTATACAACACTACTGGTCAATTGATTCATAAGCAAGACACTGCCTCTAAAAAGAAAGCCTATGATTTAAGACTTAAAGAGTTAAGGCGTAAAGAAGTAACATACAAAATTCTTCATGCAGAAAATAAGTCAAAGGCCTTATGGGCAGTATTAAATAATGAAAGGAAAACAAAAATATCACATAGTCCGAAGGAATTAATGGATCCGGTATTAGGGAAAATTACTGACTCTACCCAGATCGCTGATTACCTAAATTCTAGGTTTGTTACAGCGGCAGACAAGGCTCTAGAGGCTAATCCAAAACCACCCCTACTTGTACCTGCTCAGAATAATGTTCCACCCTTAACACTCTTTCCTACCACTTCAGACGAAGTAATAAAGATCATATCTTCTTTAAAAACAAAATGTACTTATGGAATTGACTTGGTATCTTCGAAGCTGCTGAAATTTTGTGTAATGGAACTGACGGACCCAATAACTCTACTGATAAACCGATCATTCGCAGAAGGGAGGTTTCCAACAAGGCTTAAATTGGCGAAGGTTATTCCCCTTTTCAAGCAGGGTAGCACCTCTGATGCTGGTAATTATCGACCAATATCGCTGATATCAACAATATCTAAAGTTTTTGAAAAGGTGGCCCTGACTCGTCTTGTTACTCACCTCCTGGAAAATAATTTACTAACTAGTCAGCAACATGGTTTTATCAAAGGACGTTCTACATCAACCGCTATAGTTAGTCTAATAGAACACATTATTGATCAACTTGAAAATGGCAATACCTGTGCATCTGTTTTATTAGACTTTAGTAAAGCATTTGACAGCCTTGATCATAAACAACTCCTAACAAAACTGAAAGCTCTTGGAATTTCTGGAATTTCAGCGAGTTGGTTTGACAGCTATTTGACTGATAGACAACAACTGGTTCAGCTGGTTCATTCGGACAATGGTATGACTCATTCATTCATTCATTCATTTCTTTATTGCCAAGAAAAACAATCATTACATAATTGTACAGGCAGAGTCAAAAATACAATAAAATAATCATTAACTAATTATAGCATAAAATTCATCAACACTATAAAAACTATTGTCTGTTAACAATCTTTTAATACAGCTTTTTAAAACTTTTCGATGGTAGATTTTTAAAGTATAATGGCAGATGATTATATAACTTAATGGCAGTATATTTAAAGCTATTTTGTGTTGTACTGTAGGATACTAAATCATTTCTTAGTTCCTGCCTATTTCTAGTTTCATAACTGTGGTAATCACTATTAGATTTGAAAAGATGTATGTTCTGTTTTACATAAATAAGGCACTGATAAATGTAGATACATGGAATTGTCATAATTTGTAACTTAATAAATAAATTCTTACAATGGGATCTAGTTGGAGCTTTACAAATCAAATCGAACTGCCTGCTTTTGCAAGACAAACAGACAATGAGAGTAAGAGCAGTTGGCCCAAAAGATGGCACCATACATTAAAAAAGAATGTATATAACTATAATAAATTAGAAGAAGAACATCATTAGAAACTGTAATTTAATTTTCTTAACATAAAGATACCTCTAGTGATCCTGGGTAAAATATAATTAATGTGAGAGAACCATTTTAAATCAGATTGCAACAGAACACCAAGAAACTTAACAGACTGAATCTCTTTACATCTATTTAAAGACATTGCTAAATCTTGTGTCTTTTCTAAATTTAGAGACAGACTATTAACATTGCACCAATCCGAGAGTAAACCAATCTTAAAATTAAAAATATCAGTGATTTTGTCTTCACAAGTAACATTTAGGCAAATATCATCAGCATACAAGTGACACTGTGTATTATCATCATCTAAAATAGCTGGCAGATCATAATATATATGATAAACAAAAGTGGTCCCTAAATAGATCCTTGCGGAACACCATTAACAACATCCCTAAAACTAGATAACGACCCATTAAAACACACACACTGAGTTCTATTACTAAGATAGGACTCAATGAAAGACAAAGACATCTGATCAAAACCCATATGTTTAAGCTTAACCAACAGTGATTTATGCTGCACTGTGTCAAAGGCCTTTGAGAGGTCAAAGAACCTTGATTCCACACAAAGCCCCTTCTCCATGCATCCAGACAAGCCTGAAGAAAGGCACGAACCGCATCACAAGTGGTGCGATTCCTTCTAAAACCAAACTGCTTGGCTGAAAGCAAACAATTTCGTTCCAAGTAATTAATAATTTGTAGGCTTATTAACCTCTCAAAAACCTTCGAAAAAAAACAGGTACAAGGGACACAGGTCGAAAACTATGATACTCATCCTTACTGCCCTTCTTATAAACAGGAATCACCTTACTTATCTTCAGTTTATCAGGAAAAAATAACCTACATCTAAACATGAATTAATAACATTACAATAAAACTTCAAGAAATATAATAACTGCTTATCTTTAAGATTTTAGAATTGAGATAAAAGACATCCTGACTATTACTGCTACTTAAAGAATTTATAGCTGAGAAAACATCTTCAACACTTACATGAGTAAACGAAAAAACAGAAGTCACATTATTATAAACATTTGACAGATAAAAACTAACATTAAAAATACTATTTGGTATATTACTGACTAGATCATTAATACTGTTGATAAAATAATTGTTGAAACCTGTAGCAGTTAAATTAATACTATTATTGGTATTGGCTTTAGCCCTTACTATTGACAGAGAGGTTATCTTTGACAATGTTCCAAAGTTGTTTAGGTTTGTTGGAAGAGTTAGCCACCAATGAATTATTATAACTGAGTTTAGCTAATCTAATCTCCTTGCGGTAAATGTTTTTTCAACCTTTTATATGCATCCAGGAAATATTGAGAATTTGTATCCTTACTTAAATAATAGTAATGTAGACAGGATTCCTTAAGAGCTATTAAATCAGGAGAGTACCATTTATTAATATTAGAATTTACACTAGATCTTTTTTTTGACAGTTTTAATTGGAAAAGTTAAGTTAACTACCCACATAAATAAATTAAAAAACAACAAAAACTTATCACTAGCAGCTGAATAGCTGGTAAACAGGTAACCAGTTCATGGTATTCAAATTTCTCAAAAAGGTAAGAGTTTCTTTATCTTGAACCAACCTAGTAAGAGACGTTGTCCTACCCTCCTCCGGAACTGTAGACAGCTCCATGGAAGTTGACACCGCAAATGATCAGACTCCACTGTAGGAACTACCTTTACCGTCCATCTATCAGGATGAACACTAGTGACAATGTTGTCTATGCAGGTGCCCCTGTTGATGTTCCCAGGACGTTGTAATTGAATTATTCAACATGATATTCAACCCGTAACCTCCAACTAAGTTACTAAAACGCCACAGTGTTCCTGTCCTTGGTCTCGAGAAAGTTAATGTTAAAGTCAGCACAGATGATCACTTCATGATTCACATGGGAAGCAGTTTGCAATAGATCATCAAATAACAATAAAAACCTGTCAATATCCGTGGTGTTAGGTACTCTGTATAAACAAACAACAAGAGCATTTAAAGTGTCCACATAAACAGCCGATATTTCAAAGAGCAATTCGACAGCTAACTTATTAATCCAAGGTACTTCATGAAAAGTTAGATTATTTTTAATAAATATAGCCGAACCACCATGTGAGTGAATTGTCCTACAGAAAGAGGATGCCAGTACATAGTTAGGCAACTTAAAAAGAGATATCTCGTCCAAAGTGAGCCAATGCTCCGTTATGCAAAATTATATCACTATTGTTTGTGTGACCAAGGGCCTCAACTGAGACCGACTTTTCCCTCAGTCCATGACAGTTCCAAACAATTAGGTTAAACCTTCTTACAGTTTGGCCTGGCTATATGGGCAAACTTTGCTATTTACTACAGTTTGGGTTTTGCCTAAAAAAACCATACTCCTTACCTTATTATTTTTAGGCTTAGGCTGATTGTATTCACATATTAGTGTTCCACTTGGCCAGAACTCAGAATTTAACACTTTTGAGGCCAACTCCAAAGGCAAACCAATTTTATATGATTTATAAGTATCATACTTTGTTTTCAACTCGACACACTCTGAATTGTTAACACCGGCTCCTTCCAAGTAGCTAACTAAATCTTCTTTTTGAACTTCAGGCGATAGACGAGATATAAATATCCAACTCCGTTTTCCAATAGCTTTTAGCTTGCATACATTTGCCTCTTCACTCTTCTTCGTACCAATAATAGGCTTAACATTGGGCCTGGAGTTTCATTGACTCGTTCGGTGAGATCTAGCCTGCTAACAAACTCGAGAGGCGTACCTCAAGGCTCTGTGTTGGGACCTGTTTTATTTGTACTTTTTACAAATGACCTGCCTAAGTATCTGCAAGAATTTGCTACCACTATTATGTACGCGGATGATACTGTGCTTTTATTAAGTAACAAGGAAACAGAGCCACTTGAAGTGTCAACGTACATAGCACTGAATGTAGCCACTCAGTACTGCCATCAGAACAGCCTGGTACTAAATGAAACAAAATCGCAACATTTAATAATGGGAAGACGAAAGCTTGAAGCGGGAACTCTACCTAACATAGATAGAGTAGAAGCTGCCAAGTATCTAGGTGTTATAATTGACACAAGTCTTAATTGGACCTCTCATGTTGACAGTCTCTGCAGGAAGCTAAGTTCTGGACTTTATGTAATCCGAAGAATAAAGACAATTAGTGATGTGCAGACGGCAAAAACTGCTTATTATGCACTTTTTGAAACACATCTTCGGTATGGTATTTTAGTTTGGGGTATATCTAGTTCGTCAAATATACAAAGAACCCTAATCTTACAAAAGAAGTGCATACGAACACTAGCTGGGTTGCAGTCTAGAGACAGTTGTAGAGCTGCTTTTGTTGATCATTCAATTCTAACTGTAGTATCACTCTATATACTCAGTGTAATAACTTATGCCCATGAGAATAACTTCACCCGTGGCCGTGACGTACACCAACACAACACTCGCTATGCTGCAGACTTCGCTCTTCCCCAACACCATTCTGCTCAATTTGAAGAAAAGCCATCCTATATGGGAGCGAAGTTGTTCAACTGCCTGCCTGCTGACATCAAGTCCCAAGAAAACATAAAGAAAACATTAAAGACCTGGCTGTTGAAACACCCATTCTATTCCATAAATGAATTTTTATCTTGGAGAACTTTTGACATAAACATGTAATAATATTGACACAACTAATATTTGTTCTTATAATGTGATGTTATATTTTTGACGCTAATGCCATTCTCTATGATTGTTGCAAATAAAGTACATTGTCTATTGTCTATTGTCTATTGTTACATCTGTTGACAAAGTAGAAAGAGAAAAAGTGGACAAAAATAGTATAGATTTCTGTAGAAATGATTTGGCACTTGAAATATCACTTATGGAAGTGACACAGACCAGTGGTGTAAATAGAAAATTATTTCGGGGTTGAGGGGGCTGACACACGGGGTGGATTACGAAGTATAAAATATCTTAAAAAAATAGGAGCTTGGGAAATTGTTGAGCTTTAAAACCTCATGAGTGTGTTTTTGCTTCAAACAAACTATTCGGTGTAATTTAATGTTTGTTTTAAAAATTTCCTCCAAAAATAGGGGCTTAGAAGTATTCTTTAGGGGAATGTTTGAGCTTTAAGACCTCATGAGTGTGTTCCAGCCTAAAACAAACTATTCGGTGCAATTTAATGTTTGTTTTAAAAATTGTCTTCCAGAAATAGGGGCTTGAGAATATTCTCCTTGGAAATTGTTGAGCTTTAAGACCTCATAAGTGTGTTTTAACTTAAAAAAAAACTATTCAGTGCAATTTAATGTTTGTTTTAAAAAAATGTCTTCCAAAAATAGGGGCTTGAGAATATTCTCCTTGGAAATTGTTGAGCTTTAAGACCTCATAAGTGTGTTTTAGCTTAAAAAAAACTATTCAGTGCAATTTAATGTTTGTTTTAAAAATTGTCTTCCAGAAATAGGGGCTTGAGAATATTCTCCTTGGAAATTGTTGAGCTTTAAGACCTCATAAGTGTGTTTTAACTTAAAACAAACTATTCAGTGCAATTTAATGTTTGTTTTAAAAAAATGTCTTCCAAAAATAGGGGCTTGAGAATATTCTCCTTGGAAATTGTTGAGCTTTAAGACCTCATAAGTGTGTTTTAACTTAAAACAAACTATTCAGTGCAATTTAATGTTTGTTTTAAAAATGTCTTCCAAAAATAGGGGCTTGAGAATATTCTCCTTGGAAATTGTTGAGCTTTAAGACCTCATAAGTGTGTTTTAACTTAAAAAAAACTATTCAGTGCAATTTAATGTTTGTTTTAAAAATTGTCTTCCAGAAATAGGGGCTTGAGAATATTCTCCTTGGAAATTGTTGAGCTTTAAGACCTCATAAGTGTGTTTTAACTTAAAAAAAACTATTCGGTGCAATTTAATGTTTGTTTTAAAAAATTGTCTTCCAGAAATAGGGGCTTGAGAATATTCTCCTGGGGAAATTGTTGAGCTTTAAGACCTCATAAGTGTGTTTTAACTTAAAAAAAACTATTCGGTGCAATTTAATGTTTGTTTTAAAAATTGTCTTCCAAAAATAGGGGCTTGAGAATATTCTCCTTGGAAATTGTTGAGCTTTAAGACCTCATAAGTGTGTTTTAACTTAAAAAAAACTATTCAGTGCAATTTAATGTTTGTTTTAAAAATTGTCTTCCAGAAATAGGGGCTTGAGAATATTCTCCTTGGAAATTGTTGAGCTTTAAGACCTCATAAGTGTGTTTTAACTAAAAAAAAAACTATTCGGTGCAATTTAATGTTTGTTTTAAAAATTGTCTTCCAGAAATAGGGGCTTGAGAATATTCTCCTTGGAAATTGTTGAGCTTTAAGACCTCATAAGTGTGTTTTAACTTAAAAAAAAACTATTCAGTGCAATTTAATGTTTGTTTTAAAAATTGTCTTCCAGAAATAGGGGCTTGAGAATATTCTCATTGGAAATTGTTGAGCTTTAAGACCTCATAAGTGTGTTTTAACTTAAAAAAAACTATTCAGTGCAATTTAATGTTTGTTTTAAAAATTGTCTTCCAGAAATAGGGGCTTGAGAATATTCTCCTTGGAAATTGTTGAGCTTTAAGACCTCATAAGTGTGTTTTAACTTAAAAAAAACTATTCGGTGCAATTTAATGTTTGTTTTAAAAATTGTCTTCCAGAAATAGGGGCTTGAGAATATTCTCCTGGGGAAATTGTTGAGCTTTAAGACCTCATAAGTGTGTTTTAACTTAAAAAAAACTATTCAGTGCAATTTAATGTTTGTTTTAAAAAAATGTCTTCCAAAAATAGGGGCTTGAGAATATTCTCCTGGGGAAATTGTTAAGCTTTAAGATCTCATAAGTGTGTTTTAGCTTAAAACAAACTATTCGGTGCAAATTAATGTTTGTTTTAAAAA
Organism: Homalodisca vitripennis; assembly: GCF_021130785.1. Classification (NCBI taxonomy): domain Eukaryota; kingdom Metazoa; phylum Arthropoda; class Insecta; order Hemiptera; family Cicadellidae; genus Homalodisca; species Homalodisca vitripennis. The sequence goes on from NC_060215.1 coordinate 152,181,070, forward strand.
TTGTCTTCCAGAAATAGGGGCTTGAGAATATTCTCCTTGGAAATTGTTGAGCTTTAAGACCTCATAAGTGTGTTTTAACTTAAAAAAAACTATTCGGTGCAATTTAATGTTTGTTTTAAAAATTGTCTTCCAGAAATAGGGGCTTGAGAATATTCTCCTTGGAAATTGTTGAGCTTTAAGACCTCATAAGTGTGTTTTAACTTAAAAAAAACTATTCAGTGCAATTTAATGTTTGTTTTAAAAATTGTCTTCCAGAAATAGGGGCTTGAGAATATTCTCATTGGAAATTGTTGAGCTTTAAGACCTCATAAGTGTGTTTTAACTTAAAAAAAACTATTCAGTGCAATTTAATGTTTGTTTTAAAAATTGTCTTCCAGAAATAGGGGTTTGAGAATATTCTCCTTGGAAATTGTTGAGCTTTAAGACCTCATAAGTGTGTTTTAACTTAAAAAAAACTATTCGGTGCAATTTAATGTTTGTTTTAAAAATTGTCTTCCAAAAATAGGGGCTTGAGAATATTCTCCTGGGGAAATTGTTGAGCTTTAAGACCTCATAAGTGTGTTTTAACTTAAAAAAAAGTATTCAGTGCAATTTAATGTTTGTTTTAAAAAAATGTCTTCCAAAAATAGGGGCTTGAGAATATTCTCCTGGGGAAATTGTTAAGCTTTAAGATCTCATAAGTGTGTTTTAGCTTAAAAAAAACTATTCAGTGCAATTTAATGTTTGTTTTAAAAAAATGTCTTCCAAAAATAGGGGCTTGAGAATATTCTCCTGGGGAAATTGTTAAGCTTTAAGATCTCATAAGTGTGTTTTAGCTTAAAACAAACTATTCGGTGCAAATTAATGTTTGTTTTTAAAAATTTCAATGGGGGCTCTTGAGCTCCCTCAGCCCCCCTCCTTATATATGCCGATGACACAGACATCTCCCTTTGTGACATGGATTGGTAACATTTGCAACTTACAACTTCTCCTGCAGTAATAAAGTATTGTACATACTAGATAATCAGAGTTCTCGACTAGATCGAGAGGAATTTCCTTGAAACTGGTCACTGTGTAGGCGACACAGACGATGAAGATGTAGGTGATGAGGGTAAACACTGCCCTGACATGGCCTCCCAGCATCTCACCTGCACAGGAAAATATCAGGCGTTAGATTGTCATCTAAGTGTGGTACCAAACAATGACATACATTAGCCTTAACTATTTCTGTTTGACAAAAATAAAGCTTGTACTGTATATACCAACAGTTACAATAATACATTGTTTTATAAAAGAATTGGAAAATTTAACCAAAAATTATTATATGTAATAAGCTCAGTTTAATAAATAGAAAATGTAAGATTGATATAATGTTAAAACAAGTAGGCTAATCCCTGAAGTAGCTTAAATTAGACAAGTTGAATTCTGTAAATTTAAAACAATGGTGTTCCATTGTTAATAAATTTTTTTTTGATTGGCCCAGAGGTCTGAAACTTTTGACCAATAGGAAACCTAGATGGTTACATGTGATGTATTGCTACAACAAAACTACTGGAGAGCTCTACTTACGTTCTAGTGTAGCTTAGCCTTGTAGGCACAGAGTTAGATCCGGATTGAAAGAAGACCTCAGTTTACGGGGTTTTCGGTGAACCGGACAAGAAATCCAATAACAAGGTGTAAGTTGCTTTAGTTAACTTTAATGAGAAGAAGTATTTTATTGTTTTGTTGGGATATACCAGTTCAAGCTAAATTCAGGAATTATAAAATGATTTGTGCTCAAAATTATTCTGAAATGTGCTCTTACCAAAATTTATGTATGAAAAGTACAAATAAATAATTGAGTTCAGTTTGTACAGAAATCAAATTGTAAATTGAAGAAAGATTGTGAGATAAAGAAAAATAATAATAAAAAAAACAATTGCTAACATGAGAAGACTATACATTTGTTTGCCAGAACACCAACTCAATTTAAATATAATTATTTATTAATGAAGAATAATCTGGTTATAGTTATTTGTCATGAAGTATCTCCACCAGAGGATACAGTACATAACTAATGAATATATTTCATTAGTCCAACCATGTTACAAGCTCAAAGATACAAGTACACCAGTGCTTATTTGCTGCACAACTGGGAATCTGAAAGATTTGAGTATGACTTCTGTAACCTAGTAAGATGTAGGGATGCAATATTATTGATATTCTTAATCTTAAGAGATTGCAACTGGAGTTATATAGAACACTTATATTAAATGAGACCATTTAAGTTTTAAATTTCAGTTTCAATTGAAGGTAGTGCAATAAACCTCAACTGGATCACACAGATTTTCTGTACACAAAACATTCTAACTTTTGATCATCATCTAAAACGGAATTTTTATGTACATTCTGTTTGCGGGTAATTATGATATAGAAGCTATGCTCGATGCCAACTTGCACAGGTCTATTGCAATCTTCTGCAGATTTTCTAGAAAAACAAATAATTTTCATAGATTCTTTAGAACTAAATCTGATGCCTTTGAGCTACTCATCAGCTGAAAAAAGTTAAGATTCATAAGCCTTTTTAAAAACCCTAAACCTATATACATTTTATAATTGTATATGTATAAACAACAACAACAACATAATAACATAACAACATATATATAAATTAAATTATGTAATTGCCACTTATACAAATTTAATGAATGTAAATAAAAGCCATTTGACAGGTATTTGGTCTTTAAATCATATGTTAGTTTAGTTATTTAAACACAGATGTGACAAAAAGGTTAAATACAAAATAATTGAATCGTGAAAGGAAGTAATCATAACATACTCACCCGGCAAGTGAGAGACCTGGGTTCGAGTCCCGGCGGAACAAGTCCTTTTTGTGATTCAATGTTTATTGAAATATTTATTTATTGATATGTTTTTTAAATATCTTTTATAAGTGCTGCATTTTTTTTGAAAAAGAACTTACCAACTTTTGTGATACAGATAGTTTAAACTGTATTCTTTGAAGGTTGAACAAAATACATTAGTTATAATGAGCATATTAATGAAAGGTCTGTAAATAGTACAGTATAGTTTGCATCAAGATGAACAATATATAGCACTCTTTGTGCAAAATGAAGGGAATGTTATTATTACATGAGTAATGATAACATGTAAAGGGTTACCTGTGATGTTGATAGGTTTGTACCAAATACTTGTTCATTAATAAATAAAATAATTCAATATAGGTTTATCATTTTAGTTAATTTTTGTTTTTATATGTTTTACAAATTGTACAGTTATTTACTTTTACAGTTCTTTTACAAAAAAAGGGTTTAAAAGTGTAATATCGTGAACCTAAAATTGAATGTAAAACCACCTCTTGGTTGACTGGGCATTTAACAATTCATCATAAAAGGTAAACGATAAACACTAAATTTTGATTGGGGAAGGAAGTGAAACGACTATATTTTGTTAATTAACGAATTGCTTCCAATAACAGGTGATTTACAATTCAATGAAACTCTCCAATGCTCTGCCACCTTCCTTGAAGTCCTTGACTGATGTGTGTTTATTTATTTAAAATATCAAGTCAAAGATTTTCAGGAAGGTGGAAGAGCATTGGAGAGTTTCATTGTTTGAATTGTAAATTATTTATTTATTTGTTACCTAAATTTACAATATATAGAATGTTGCAATGCAATTGTTAACATACAATACATTATTTTCAGTATCAGTATTAACAGTGATCGTTCAAATAATAAAATACAGTTTTACACTACGAAATCGGGACTAAAAACTAAAATTATGTAAGGACAAGCTTCAATGAGAAATTTTTCAAGTCGCTTTCTAAAAATTCTGGAATTCTCTTCTAAAGTCAATTTTTGAGGCAAATTGTTAAATAGTTTAATTCCTTTATAAAATGGTCCAGTTTCTAAAAGAGTGAGATGGTTCAAGGGTTCTGGAACTTGTTTTTGTTTTTTGTACAGTACTCATGTTGATAGTCGAGTTTGTTCAAATTGGGTTTATGTTTCTTTACAAATACAGCTAATTTTATTCTAAAATATAGAGAGCAGGCAATGTTAAAATTTTGAATTGTTTGAAAAATGGGCAGCATAACAGTCTAAAATTAATGTTGGCAAAAGTACCCTCTGCTCTTTTTTTGCAGAACAAATATTGTGGCTGTTGCTACTATGTCCCCAAAATATAATCCCATAATATAAAATTGTATTATTTAAAAATATAAGACTGGATAATATAACATAAAATGGTAAAGGAGCTGTTATTAGAAGCAATTTATTAAGTAACAAAATATTGTTGTTTAGAAGAGTTTTAAAAATACATTGAGTTATGGAGAATATTATTGTATTCAGGACTATTTAAATGATTGTAGAAGTTTGTTTGAATCTGTTTCTATTGTATAAAGTCACAGTGTTAGCTTGTTAATGTTAACTGTTGTTTTAATTAAGTTCTTGTTTCTATGATATTTGCCTGTAACAATTGTGTCTTTAGCATTAAAAATATGGATCAATCATTTAAGAATCTCTTTATTATTTTTTTGTACATTATATACATTAATAATAGCGACTAGACTAACTTAAAATTAAAGAATGTAAAAATCAGAATTCTTGATTTAGTTTATTTGGGTTGTAATACATGGAAACCAACAATAGTTAGTAATCATAAAAGAAATAAGAAAGATCATAAGAAGCCATTTCAATTAAATAATTCTTTTCAGTTCTCACAAGTTTTTTACATTAGAGCTTAAGATAACGCAAAATTGCTGCAAGATCCTCTCAATGTCTTGTGTTATAATTATGATTCCATCCAATTAATTGCATGGAATTGTAATTTTGTTTAGTTAATAATATTGTTTCAAAAATGTACACACCAAATACTGTTAAAATTTTCTGAGAACATTTCTACAGTATAAAGAATAGCAAATTTCTGTATATTCTATGTTTGTTTTGACAGCAGCTCTAGTATAAACATTACAACTAATGGAAGCCAATACAATCGGTGAAACTGAGTCAGAACGCGTTTAAAGTTCACTATTTTTAAACGCAGCAACAATGCGTTACGACACAACGTGATTCATAGGTTAATGTCCACTCAGACATGTTTACACTGAACAATCAAGTTATGTTCCATTAGTTACCTTGGCAACCAGGTCTATATCCGCGCCAAGGTGTCACTCCGGTCAAAACATCTCAGGTGTAATTTACGACCACACATAAACTTGTCTCGAGTGTGACCCGACTTATTTACACTATAACCTGTTATATTTATAAACCACCCAATGAAATTGTGTATTAAAAATTGAAGACTGTTTCAGTTGGAATAAGTTATATTTTTATTGGAAATATTTTATTCAATCAATTGACTTTATTCAATAAAAGTACATGGTACAATACGGATGGTGACAATATTTCTAAAACTTTTTTATAAAGAATTAATACAAATGTTATTGTTACTCTTAGACTATTAAATCATTAGAAGGGTTTCAAGGTTTCTGCTTTATTACTGCTTAACATACAATAAAACAGTATTTTTTCACCATGCAACAAAAATAAAAATTTGTAACACTTGAAAAATTCTTTAATTATTATTTATTCAATATTTACCAGATACTCTTTTACACAGTTTTTAAACTAGCGTCCATCAATATTTGTTTTGTCCCCAGATGTAATACAGTCCAACACTATATTTTTTATTTTTTAAAGCCTTAAGACTTTTAAATTTATCTAAGCAGGAGGTAGATGTGTTCAATGACATAGTTGGTGAGTTCAAATCCCAAATTGACAAAGTTTGTTGACTTATTATAAAGCAAACCATTCAATTTTGTACTGTTATAACAATTACTGTTTGTTTAGTTAGGTATACCAAGTGTCTGAACTTGTACAGAGCATTATTTTAATTTACTAATTTTTGCTTAGTCTAATATTGTTTAAAGTTTTTTTCCTTTGCACTGAAATTTATAGCATTTTGTTTCGTTTTATAAAATGTAAAAATAGCTATAAGGATATTGCATATGTGGCTATTGTATATATAATTAAAATAAATAAATACATTTCTTGAAAGTATTTTCATTTCTTAAATTATTACTAAACAAGGAGCAAAGCTAAGTGGACAGATTAGTCATGGACTAAACAATGTACATGCTTCGATTGTGTCAACTCCCATTGTAATCTTGAAGCATGCATTGTTACTTGTATAGTTTAGTGGTGATAAGATAAATCTATAAATATTATTTCTAAATTTCTAATACATATCTCCTTATACTAAATATTGTTATTAAGTTTTATGCATTGTGAGATAATTAATTTTTATTTTGTTTAGTTAAATAAAGATAGTTTTGATTTTGCTGGATTTTTTAATTATATTACAATATAAGGATGGAAAATAAACATCTTGTTCTTGCATTGATTGGGTGTTATCTGTTTTTAAATGAGAAGCTGTGATAATTGTTTTTCTAAATTGAAAATTATCGCTTTGTTATGTTGGTAATGAAGGTGATATGGCAAGAGAAGGATTATTACTATTATTGAGCGAATTTTATTTTCCAAATAGTTTTTCTTACAAAGGAAAAAAATACAATTTCTAAATACTATAATACTTAGGATTATATTTCGTAAATTTGACAAACCTTTCTACTCCCATAGGAAACTAATAACGGAAGTAAAAAAATTGAGGACCTTTTATTATCAGTATATTTTCTTATTCTTTTTTTGTTCTCTTAGGACGAGAAACTTAGAAATTGCACCTAGTCCTAAAAGGACCTTTGCACTGTTTGCAGAGTGACAGGATATTCTGGATGGGTAAGGTTGGGGTAGGGGCTGCCTCCTGTCGAGATCCACGAGGTAGAGTTTAGGGCATTAATCTCAGCCATGTCCCCTTGGAAGAAGAGGAAGCCAGCTCTCTACCACCCTATCCAGTCAAAGCAGGCAGGGGGTGGCAAGCCCTTATGTCTAGGCTAGCAAGAACTTTTGACTGTTAGGGAGCCCCACCAACTCAGTCATCTCCCACAGTAGACAAGACTTATCAAACTACCCTTGCACCCCAAGATCTCGAAATTCATGGTTAGTGATGTGCTGCGCCTGGACATCATAAGGTTGTCCAGATTTAAGTGACACATCAGTGTTTTCTTTACTCAGTGCAGGTTCAACTGGAAGGTATAAACCAGCCAGAAGGGATCTGCTGGGTTGTTCTTATTCTTACTTACTACCTATGTACAATAAATTGTAATCACCTCAAATTAATGTGTGACTATAAATTTGGGGTTCCTTACCGATGAATGTATTATCCCAATTTATTCCACCAAGAGCGTATCCCATGAATCCTCCAAGACCTGCCATGATAGTGAATGTGCTCAGACCCCGTGCATGGTCCTCTGGAAAATACAACAGAGGTACCAGATGAATACTGAGTACGGGGAGTCATGGACTAGAATATGTATATCTTCAAGGCTTAATTTGGCTATGGTGTGAAGGTTGTCTAGCACAGACTACCGTTCTAAAAAATGGGTAACACAGAAATTGTGATTGATTGAAAAGACTTTTATTTAACAATAGATATGGGAGTACACACAGAGAATTGTCAGTTGTTACATAAAACACTAGAAAAAGCCAGAATTAAAACAAAATTTATGAAACACATTTATGCTGTTTTTAATTAACACTGAACTTCAAACCAGACAAAATCCCACTCTGTATGGTAAAATCAACATTAGTATTAAAAGTTTAATAAATCAGAATCCCAAAAAAATGAGTAGTACGGTATGCTTTGATGTTAAATACTTTGCTGGATACCAACTCCTCATGATTAAAAACATTTTTACTTATCACTCTGTGAGTCACATATCTGAGTGATTTTTCAAATTTGGAAGATTTATGTTGTCTATATAAGAAGTTTTATAAGGTGTGATGTATACTATTTGTGTCACAATTATTTTTTATTGTATTTACATATTTGATTTAAATATAAATAAAATAAAATCATTATTTTCAAATTTGTAAATAAGTGTCTGTTAGGTTTTTTGGGACACTTTGTACCTTGCAACTTTTATCATACGCAACATTTCATATGTAACCTTCTATACATATGTTTTTGCATATAAAACTCAACAAGACAATACGGTTTGCTTATTAAACAGTAGATCAAAACATATTTTACACTTTCATACATTTGATTATATTTTAATTCAATATGGAATATTTAAAACGGAAGGCATATTGAAATGAAACATATATAAAGATAACATTAGAAATGTTGAGGACAGGTTCTTCATATGATTTGCTTTCTTTATGCAAATCTAAAACAAGTAAAACATTCAGAAATGTACAGGAATTTTTGTAACTACAGTAATACACTTTTGAAAGAAAAAACAAACAGTAGTCATTTATTGATTAAGCATGTTCATTTTGCCTATTAAGTATTCTGAAAGTTATATTGTATAAAAACTGCATTAGTTGTCAAAAGGTTTAGATGGACCACTCTTTAAAGAAATTATCAAAAAGGGAAATCTTACCTGCAACACACACATCAAGTAAGTAGGCACGAGCTGGACTCTGACAAGCGTCGGCGTCAAAGTCCAGTAGTACAGTGCCAAGTATGGTGAAGAATATCCCCCAGGGGTGGGGATAGTCTGCGTCTGACACATTAGACACCAGCCGTTTACCATCAAAGCTGGTCGTCTGGTTGCGAGGCAGATCCAAGGAAGGGTAGAAGTCTCCCATGGCATGCCCCATACGTTCTCCGTTTGGTACTAGTATTAGACCTGCAGGACGTAATGCTACATTAAACAGCCGTTTACCATCAAAGCTGGTCGTCTGGTTGCGAGGCAGATCCAAGGAAGGGTAGAAGTCTCCCATGGCATGCCCCATACGTTCTCCGTTTGGTACTAGTATTAGACCTGCAGGACGTAATGCTACATTAAACAGCCATCAACATCAAAGCTGGTCGTCTGGTTGCGAGGCAGATCTAAGGAAGGGTAGAAGTCTCCCATGGCATGCCCCATACGTTCTCCGTTTGGTACTAGTATTAGACCTGCAGGACGTAATGCTACATTAAACAGCCATCAACATCAAAGCTGGTCGTCTGGTTGCGAGGCAGATCCAAGGAAGGGTAGAAGTCTCCCATGGCATGCCCCATACGTTCTCCGTTTGGTACTAGTATTAGACCTGCAGGACGTAATGCTACATTAAACAGCCATCAACATCAAAGCTGGTCGTCTGATTGCGAGGCAGATCTAAGGAAGGGTAGAAGTCTCCCATGGCATGCCCCATACGTTCTCCGTTTGGTACTAGTATTAGACCTGCAGAACGTAATGCTACATTAAACAGCCATCAACATCAAAGCTGGTCGTCTGGTTGCGAGGCAGATCTAAGGAAGGGTAGAAGTCTCCCATGGCATGCCCCATACGTTCTCCGTTTGGTACTAGTATTAGACCTGCAGGACGTAATGCTACATTAAACAGCCATCAACATCAAAGCTGGTCGTCTGGTTGCGAGGCAGATCCAAGGAAGGGTAGAAGTCTCCCATGGCATGCCCCATACGTTCTCCGTTTGGTACTAGTATTAGACCTGCAGGACGTAATGCTACATTAAACAGCCATCAACATCAAAGCTGGTCGTCTGGTTGCGAGGCAGATCTAAGGAAGGGTAGAAGTCTCCCATGGCATGCCCCATACGTTCTCCGTTTGGTACTAGTATTAGACCTGCAGGACGTAATGCTACATTAAACAGCCATCAACATCAAAGCTGGTCGTCTGGTTGCGAGGCAGATCCAAGGAAGGGTAGAAGTCTCCCATGGCATGCCCCATACGTTCTCCGTTTGGTACTAGTATTAGACCTGCAGGACGTAATGCTACATTAAACAGCCATCAACATCAAAGCTAGTCATCTGGTTGCGAGGCAGATCTAAGGAATGGTAGAAGTCTCCCATGGCATGCCCCATACGTTCTCCGTTTGGTACTAGTATTAGACCTGCAGGACGTAATGCTACATTAAACAGCCATCAACATCAAAGCTGGTCATCTGGTTGCGAGGCAGATCTAAGGAATGGTAGAAGTCTGCCATCAACATCAAAGCTGGAAAAGTAAAAATACTACTAAAATCATGGCTAGTTGAAAAATTAATTTTTGAATATTCAAACTGTGTTTGAGTTTGTTCAAAAAATCATATCTGGGATTGTAGTGTTATAAAAACAGTATAAATCTGGTTCTCTGGAACCCACCTGTCTTTGAACTACGGTATTTTCGTACAAAATGAATAAAAATCTCGTTTTCTCATCTGCTTATAGAGCAGGGGCTCTATTATTTAAGTTTTCAATGTCACACTGCAAAACATGGTTATCACAGTTAAAATCTTGAGATACTTTAGCTTCAATTTGGAGAACCATTGTCAATAAAAATTTCTAATGAGAACTCGCTTAAGCCAGTTCCTGTTTAACATCTGTTGACTGAAAGTTGCTCTCCACAGCAAGGTTTAAATATCTGAAGATTTTAATCAGATTATCAATATTTCGACACAGAATGAACTTAAAAACTTATATGATATTAATGAATAAAAATATTTAGTTTGACAAACATATTTTTTAGCTCCCATAATGAATTGATTTAGCTAATTTTTAATTAATAGTATGATTATTCATGTATCTCTCGTAGACAGTCTTATATTATTATAATTATCTTTATTAAAATTGTTGATCCTAAGTTCTAATATTGATAATTTAAATTTATTTTGTTCTCCTTCTATTCAATTTGAAATTTTGGAAATTTAATAAACCTGGATGAGCTCTAAACACAGTGATATTGTGTACTCTGTTCGAATTTGTAAGAGTCTTCCCAGATAATGACAGTTATTCAGGAAAATTTTAAGAAATTTGAAATTTCTAACTGTTAACAAACTACAATACTGTGCACTGTATGAAATACAGTAATATGGGTCTCTTGTTTGGAGAGATAAGAGGGATGTGAGAGGGTATATCACCTATTAGAACTCCAAGGGCCAGTAGGACGATGAAAGGTCTACGTCGCCCACAGGGCAGCCGGCATCGGTCACTCATGGCTCCGAGGATCGGGTTGAGGAAGAAACCCACCAGAGGTGACAATGCCCACACCATGGTCATACGCTGGTGGTCAACCCCTATCTTGAGGAGGGTAGGAGAGACGAAGGCTGTCTCCGCTGCGTATGAGAACTCTATCCCCATGACTGCAGCGGAGACCCGCACCAACTCCCCTCGTGTCTTGCGCCTGTAATCATGACAAGTAAACCTTGTAATCATAAGAAGTTACAATATTTCATATTAGGGGACATTTTTATTCATTTAAAAAAAGAGTCACATCTTGAGTTTTTAGACTTTATTAAAAATGTTGAGTTACATATATATAGCTAATAAAACTAGAAAAGGGGAAGAAACACATGTACTATATCTAATCTTGTAAGGTCTTTTGCATAGTTATCTAAGTGACACGATACTCAGGTTGGGCTTTAGCACTACTTCCTACACAATATTGATAATTTTTTGTTCTCTTAGGACAAGAAGCTTATAAATTGCACTCAGTCCTATAAGGACCTTAGCGCTGCTTCCGGAGTGACAGGATATTCAGGATAGGTAAGGTTAGAAAGTAGGGGCCGCCTCCTATCGAGATCCATGAGGAAGAATTAGGGCACTAATCTCAAAGTCATGTCCCCCCGGGAGAAGGGAAAGCCAGCTCTGAACCAGTCTCTCCAGTCAAAGCAGGCAGGGGATGGCACACCCTGTCTGGGCTGGCAAGAACCTTTCACTCTTAGGAAATGAACCCCACCAGCTCCAACAGTCATCTCCCGCACTAGACTAGATCTATTGAATTACCCTTGCTCCTCAGAATCTCGACATTCGCGGTTATGTGCCTCTCCTTGACATCCATAAGGTTACCTAGATTTAAGCGACACATCGGTTTTTACTGTGCCCAGTGGTAGGTTCAACTGGAAAGTATAAACCAGCCACAAGTGAACCCTGCTGGATGTAAAATCAATATTGATATAGTTATAGTTAAGTAATACTGCCATTGCTTTATTTTTCAAAATATAGTACATGTCATGAAAATCTCTCCCAAAGAAAGGAATTTAAATTTGAATTTATAAACAGAATTTTTATGAGACTCAATAATTGGCATTTAATGTATTCCAAAATTACATAGCCACCCAATACTGAAAATAGGTTTACAATTTTACACATTGCAATGCCACAATTTTCTCCTATATTGAGTTTTGAAATAGATAAAAATATGAATATTAAACTCCTTCAATGTAATAAGTTCTTTTTGTGTAGCAGTAAAGTATTTATATTGCATACAACCTTAGTTCAGGCACTTGAATGGTTAATTTACAAAATTACTCTTTGCAGCTTTAATGTAGGCAGAAAGTCTATTAAATTTACTGTAATTAAAGCTAATATGTTCTGAAGCATATAAGGTGGTCCAAAACCTTATTTTATGGGAGTATGCGAGTTTTAATATAATTTTATAAAACTAGATAATAAACATTTTACTTTGAGGTTTCAGAAAACAACAGAGAATAAACGTAAAACAGTACAAACACAGGTTAAATAAATTCTTCTATGATCAGTGCGATTTATCAACATAAAAATCTCACAGGTTACAACAATTCCTCTATGATTAATGAGATTTATCACTATCGAATATCTCATTGCAAACCACTACATCTAAAGTTGCAGTGATTTTATAAACCTCACTTGCAATTTATTATAGAATGGGTGGTTTAAATCGAGTATATCGATGATGATGTTGTTGATTGTCTATCGTCAAGCCCTTTCATTTGAAATAGTGTATAAAAAAAACAAGAACTGAAATTTGACTGTAAAACGATTGAAATTTTTAATTTGCATATCTTAAAAAATTTTAGGAAAAGAAACAAAAACATTTTTTACCAACTAAACATTTTAGAGAGAGAAAGATTTTAAAACACATTTAATAAAAATTTAATTAATATTAAAGATTTTTTCTTAATTACGTGATAAAAAATGTAAATATAACTTTGTTTGTTTGCAATGTAAAGGAAATGGATGATATTGCTATGTGGACGCTAAGAAGCTCATTTACTACAGAAAGGTTAAACAGTTGGTAGTTCACATGAATTAGCAATACTTTTATGGTTTTCACTATAATACGACATAGATAAGTGTTTAGATTAATATTAGGTCTTAGGTTAAAGTTTGTGTTTGACAATGGAATGTTTGCAAAGGAACCAGGTTTTAGTCTTGACGTTTGCCATCGTTAAGTAACAGTACGTTTTGAGATCTGCAATCTGATCTCTTCCTCTGGTGGATTCGGTTTTAATGTGGTTGGTCATTCAGTGCATTCGTATTGTAACATGTATTCTTTAATTCTTCAACTATTTCTTTGTGATTTCTGAATAATGAGAGTCACAACGCTCTGGTATGTTTTGTTTATTTAACCTAAATTGCAGTTGTCTGTTAGGTTAGTTATCCATCTGAGGAAGAGATCAGACGCAAAACTAGAAACGTAGTGTTACTGATTTATTGTATCACAAAACCATGGCAAATGTCCGGGAAAAACCTGTTCTCTTCGCATTGTTTATACAGTCGTGTTGTAAGGGATGGAGCTGTAATAATGTCTTTGGTTTAAGATTAAGTGATATACGACTAATGTGACACAAGTATGGTTTCTTTATCACAGGCTGGTAGATTTTAAACATGTCCTTTATTGATTACTTTTATAGATTTTTTAGTCAGATTCCGTTATATGCCCCCAACGCTTAAACTTTTTTCAATGAACTTCGAACGTTATAAAACGATGTAGTTGAGTAACAGAACTAACATTCCATCAATCAACAAGCATTTCCAGGTATTGCGGTCGGTATTGTTGTCGCTGTTATCTTATATTTCTCGAGAATCCCGATTACGGCAGGCCGCGCGGCATCACATGGTTATTTAAGCTTTTTACACGGTACATAATTGCCTTTCCATTAAAATTCAATTTATATTTCTGATCAGCCCCTCTAGAATTTGATATTTTACTGATAGGTACTATCTCGAGGGATGTTTTTCTTTCGTTGACAACAGCGCGGGCTTCTGCAGCACCGAAGGTGCTGCCGAAGCCCGCGCTGACGACCGGAGGCACTCGCATTTTGGGTGGCGGAGTGTGATCAAGAATAGAAACAAGTTTTGTTTGTTTTTTCAATAAAGAGTTTAGTTTTTGTTTGGTAATTTTTGTTTTTGTTGAATGTTTCATTGAAAAAGTTTAAGCGTTGTGGGCATATAACGAAATCTGACCGATTTAAAAAAATATTCTCTGATAGTAGTATGGAATTTTCGAAAGTACTTTTGTCTTCTCGAATTCTATTACATGTTTAGTTTCCTAACTGTGTTACACTATGGCCGAGTTTTCCGTATCATGGCGTATTGTATAACACTGCGCCTGCAGGTATTGAACGATTTCCCCCGAATATAGACTGAATCAAAACTACAACGAATTTCGTTTACTCTAAAAGAATCGAGTTCTTTACTGACCTCAATGAGTTCTTTAACGTTTTTGCCGGCTTGAGCACAGTTTTCATACTGTCTCTTTAATATCTTATTATTTTATCAGTCGTTCCTGGAATGAAAGGAAAGTCAGGCCAGCTTTGGATAGGTCGTTCTCAATATTGGAGAAGTTTAACATTAACAGCGAGTAAAATTTAATTACTTTTAAGAAATAAAATATTTTAAATAGTAAAATTTGCAAACTAAAGGTTTTGTACTTTTATTTTATTTTTGTTACTACTACCACTATCGGTATTCATTTATAACACGTCTTTAAAACACGACTAACATCAACAACGAAAGCGTTGAGAATTATGTTAAGACTATTACAAGTTACCGTTCCAAGAGATGACCGGTAGGTATTCATGGCCATTACTCTCTTGCCCGAAGCGCGGTAAGTGTGGAAGTGACAGTGTCTATGTTATATTTGTCAACCTCTACGGGTCATTCCAAGAATTACGATACAGGAGTCTTATGTTTTATTATATGTCAGCGGTTACAGTTAAAATATCAAAACAAATAAAAAACAAACTGAACTATGATACATTGTTCATTTACGAGTATACTTGAAGCTGAACGCTAGTTAAAATATATCTTGAATATTTGTATCAATGGAGGGGGGGGGGGTTACGACCCCCAAACCCCCCATAAATTTTATAAAATTAAAAATATATTATATTAGTACAGTAAAATGCTGCAAATTCAGCTTTGGTTCACTCTTTAAAAAATATGCTGGTTTAAGTTTGAAACATTTACAAAGTAGGTCTTGTCCTAAATACCTTAAAAACTATTTTTTAAGTCCAGTATTCTTTTACTAAGTTTAACCTACACAACTTGAGCCAAGAAAAGAATATTAAACCATCTAGAACATAATTTACATCATGTACAATTAAGGTACTAAAAATGCAATACTCTTTTTAAAAATGTATTTATTAATGTTCGGTGTAACAAAGTTCTGAGATATTCTGTGATTCTCTATTTTTCTCTCCTTGTATGACACACGTTTTAAAACATTAAAAATAAATACCTTCCGTGCACCGGTAAACCCTCAATTGTCTATAAATGGGAAATGTCGTTTCCGTTTTATGTTGCAATGAGATTGCAGTAGTTCTGTAAGCCTAGAGGTTGTTACAGAACCTGAAATGGTCAACACCTGTGGTTCCCAACTTTTATGGCAGACTTGAGGATAAGCCTTTCTTGTAAGGATTGCGTATGCATGTAATTTGTTTTTAAAGAGGTTTAGGGCAGTGGAATAAATTATTATCTAACTGAAGAGTGCTGGAGTCTACAAAATTCCAGGTAGTTGGAGTTATATTGATGACTGCTTTGTTATATCGAACGTTAGGTGGATAAGTTTTGTGTGTTGGAGTGTTACGTTGGAGTTATGTCCCTTTCAACCCACCTGTATAAACATACATGTTTTATTAGCAATTTAAGTTCAAATCAGTTTATTGAAGACGGCTGCCCACAAAGGGGCAAAACATGTTAAGAGTGTAACATGTAACAAAGCATTATGCAACAAAAATATTAAAATCCTTCAAGTCCTTATTACAATATCTAAAGATTTTTCAGGCCTGATTGACTTGAAGATAATATATTGTTGCCTCGCCAGACCACATCGTGACCAATAATTTCACTGTTCCGGAAGTAAACACGAGCAAAGTATCCATAACGTTCGTGATCAATCAAATTTAAGTCTCCTGTTGTGGTACACCTGTTAGCATAGGCGTATTTAGGATGATCAAAGGGTGGGGTGGTTACCACTACAAATTTTCCACCTCCTAGTCAAGCTGGGGTACGGAAGCACCCCCTCCCCTTGGAATATGTTAAATGCTAATAATATTAAAGATTGTAAGTTTTACAGCCATATGAGAGAATTATTATCATTCTTATTTTAGCTCTACAAAATAAGCTTAACATAAGCGAGAGTTTAGTCTTTGGAGACTGCCCGATAACACAAAAGAATTTCAAGAAAACAACGTTGTATCAAAGAGAATAAAAGAGACTCGGGAAATTGGCTAGACCTTAAGAACTACAAGATACATCCTCCACATTTTACCTAGACTTATACATTATAATGGGCTTTCAGGATACACATCCTTTACTTGAAAACATAGGCGTAAATAGTTGTATTACTTGAATATTGTATTACACATTTAAACGTTTTTTACTTTCAAACTATGCCATCCATTAAAAAAGTATTAAGGCATAAATGGACATGTATTTTCTAAAGTATATTTTACTTTATATACAAGTACACGAATTTTGAGATATGGAATTAGTAACCACGTATTTTACCAACGAAGTGTAATTCGTTGGTTTTTACCGCCGCTGAGCGGTTGATGTCCACTGCATGCATTGCGCATAGACGCGGCAGACTCTCGGCGATCAACAAATACAGACATGAACAATATGAATTTCAAGTTCAAGTTAAATATTATTTACAAAGTAAGATATTTCGTTACTTAAGTTATTTAATTTTAAGTTTTCATACAACAAATTGTGACAGAAACTCTATATAGATGTCGGAAAAAAAAAGATTATCGTAGTAATGAATGAACGTACACGAATATAAATCAATAAAAAATTGTTTTGTATTTAGAAATTTCTTAGCAAGTACGGTGAACATATATAGGCTAATAATGTTAATCTTTAGTAAGAAAACTATCGAGAAACATTGCAACATGAAAATTGGAATAGAATATTAACTGTTCAATGAAAGTGATGTTGAAAGACAAATCATTAATGTTTTATAGACACTATTAGAGATTATTCAAAGAAAGCGTTCTCTTTAATTCACTAAACAATATCAGTTTATAAGAAGCCAAAGTTGATTGATGAATAATTAGAAATTATCAGGCAAGAACTTCAAGATGTTATTTTACAGATTAATGGCTCACCAGAGTTAATATTTATTATAAATTAAAGAAGTTTGAACATACAACTTATTGGTAGAGTAAAATTCGACCATGCCAGGGGCTTGATTGTTGCTTGGTGGCAACCCTTTGAAGGAAACCTGGAACATTATCACCTATTCTAATTTATGATCTTCGTCATCTAAACGTGAGATAGTGAACTGAAACTCAACGGGATTGTCACACACGATCCCCAATAAATTTCTATAATTTTAAAAACTAAATTTATTGATAACTCTTTTACATTTAAATCGAAATCCTTTTATTCCAGTAAACAGACCAGTCTTACCACTGTTCAGTCTTAATATTTAACATTTCCATTATTATTATATTTAATTAAATTTTACTTCCACAAAGTCCAGTTATTTGAATCTCTGGATGCATTCAGCTCTCTTAAAAAGAGTATTACAACTGATTTGTTTCTTTTCCCCACCATTCAAACGATATGTTTTAGATCCATCTCCTTACTTGACTGTATTTTTAAATCTTCAAACATCCACGGAGTTTTCCCAATTGATTTTAAAATTAGCAAAGCTATTCTAATCTTAAAGAACTATATTTTAACCGTGATAAATTGAGAACAATATTGAAAGATTGATAAAATAGTACATTAGCATAACGTACTATAAATATACTGTGAACTACTATACTACAATACACCTAAGTTCATTATCGTACTGCACTACTTTCTTGAAACCAATAATATTATATGTTTATATCAATCTAGGTTCCATCATCATATCTCTACAAAGTCCAACGTTTCTTTATTTTTTCGAAAATTGGTGACTACCATTGATTCAAATAAGCATACTTTTAGTTTATTGTCTTTTTATTTAATTAAGGCTTTTGACGTTGTCGACCGCGAGTCTCTCAAGGTGGCTTCCAGTGGAATATTTTAGTCTAGGCTGAGATATGTTTTTTGAAAATGTATTTTCTTCTGAATTTTAATAAAATTTTGTTTCGTGTGACTTGATGGTCGTGTGGGGCTCGGACCGCGAGAGAGTTTCAAAGAATATTTCCCGTGAGGTAGCATCTTAACACTCCCCTCTGTATTAATTTATCATTGCAGTGGTTTTGTTTTGAATAACAACAATTTAAAATTTCAGAACATTGCTCCAGAAATAGAAAATAATCAGTTAACAATAGATAAATTTAAGTTACACATTTATAAATATTCAATTGTTTACTTTAGTCCTACATTTCACTCCTCAAAACTAGGACGTTATCTGGTCAGAAAGGCATTTTATTGTCTGCATGAAGTTTTGCGTCGATTTTAATATGACCTTAACATTTACTTTAAAATAATATTTTGTTAATAGTATTTATTTATATTTTATTGATATTGATATAAAAAATCTTCTATTGTGTTAAATAAAACAAGAAAACTACGACTTTCAAGTCAGATAGTATTTAAATAACCACGATATTTCTTCACTTTGGTTGTGGATTACAATTTTTATGAAAATTTGATTAAAATAAATTGTATGGATTGTTCCATAACTTCCGATGTATCAGAAGTTTACCACGAAAG
This sequence comes from Homalodisca vitripennis, assembly GCF_021130785.1. Taxonomy (NCBI): domain Eukaryota; kingdom Metazoa; phylum Arthropoda; class Insecta; order Hemiptera; family Cicadellidae; genus Homalodisca; species Homalodisca vitripennis. The sequence goes on from NC_060215.1 coordinate 152,200,015, forward strand.
GGTTGACAGTTCATTATTTATTTTTGAAGTTACGTAAACTATACAACACGTTTTAATAAGAATATAATTTTTGTATAATTTTGGTTGAAACAATACTGAATAAGTTTACCAGTAACAGCGAGTAAAATTTAATTGCTCTAAAAAAATAAAATATTTATAAATATTAAATTAGCAGAGGCTTTGTGTTTTTATTTTATTTTTGATACTACTACCCATACTGGATATAATTAATAACAAGTTAGTAATACACGACTAACGCCAACATAAGTTACCGTTTAAAGAGATGACCGGTAGGTATTCATGGCCATTACTTGCCGTATTCCTCGCCAAAACCGTGGGAAGTGAGGTATGTATTATATTTATCAACCCCTACGCGTCGCAGACGGACTCGTCATTCCAAAACATTATGTAGTCAAATTACTCATGTCTTGTGTTTTACTATATGCCAGCTGTTAGAGTTATAGTTAAAATATCAAAACAAACAAAAACAAAACTGAATTATGATACATTATTCGATTTCGTAATCACACACTTTAAGCTGAACGCAAGTTAAAATATACCTTTAATGTTTGTATCAATGGAGGGGGAAAGGGTTACAACCCCTAAATCCTCCCACTACTAATATATACTACCGGATATGTCTGTTAGATGGATTAGTATCGTTACTAATCGTGACTTAAACTGAGATTTATAATATATATAATAATAATTAACATATCTATAGTAATTTTGAATATATAAGTTGTCGAACTCGCGGAACTACAATAAGTTCTTCCACGTTCAATCGGCTTGAGTACAGGTTTCTTATTATGTTTTTTTAATATCGCACTTATTTTATCAGTCGTTCCTAGGATGAAAGGGATGTAAGACCAGTTTTGGATGTTCTTAAATTTGATTTCGATCTAACCGTGTCACACTGCTACATATTCCAACTCTGACAATCTGCTTCTCGAAAGTTTTATTTATCTGTGTTTTAATGTAGTGTTATTAATCCATTTTGTGTAGTGTTTTGTGTTATATTATATACTGCGTATAATACCAGTTATCTTTATCTGATGTGTTGATCGCACGATTAGTACTGTACATCGTGCTGGATACACGTAGGCTATTCAATACCCTGAACTGTTTAGTGTTCAGATAATACGTATTGTTGTTTGTGTTGATTTCCTGCATACCGAATGTCCTGTACTCCCCTCTAATTTCTTCGTTATCATCACGTATAAAATAGAATAGAGTATATTTCATTCTAGAAATATTTAGTGTAACTACTGTGTGTGTCTACTGTTTACTCCAGTTATCTTTATCAGTGTGAACCGGAATGTTTAGTGATATTTAGAATATGTTATAACAAGGCAAAGCAACACTACCTGTTCCAATGTTTCCCCACCATGGCCAGCACGATATTGTTATACTCCCACACGAGCCGATCGACTGACCTGTCCTCTGATACAACAGAGTAACCTGTTTGGTCACAGAGTGCGACCTCAGTGCACCTGACAAGAGCTTACTGCTCACATGTGGTCAACACTACCTGTTCCAATGTTTCCCCACCATGGCCAGCACGATATTGTTATACTCCCACACGAGCCGATCGACTGACCTGTCCTCTGATACAACAGAGTAACCTGTTTGGTCACAGAGTGCGACCTCAGTGCACCTGACAAGAGCTTACTGCTCACATGTGGTCAACACTACCTGTTCCAATGTTTCCCCACCATGGCCAGCACGATATTGTTATACTCCCACACGAGCCGATCGACTGACCTGTCCTCTGATACAACAGAGTAACCTGTTTGGTCACAGAGTGCGACCTCAGTGCACCTGACAAGAGCTTACTGCTCACATGTGGTCAACACTACCTGTTCCAATGTTTCCCCACCATGGCCAGCACGATATTGTTATACTCCCACACGAGCCGATCGACTGACCTGTCCTCTGATACAACAGAGTAACCTGTTTGGTCACAGAGTGCGACCTCAGTGCACCTGACAAGAGCTTACTGCTCACATGTGGTCAACACTACCTGTTCCAATGTTTCCCCACCATGGCCAGCACGATATTGTTATACTCCCACACGAGCCGATCGACTGACCTGTCCTCTGATACAACAGAGTAACCTGTTTGGTCACAGAGTGCGACCTCAGTGCACCTGACAAGAGCTTACTGCTCACATGTGGTCAACAGAGGACGGTATAAAGTCATACAAGTATACCATAATTCGAGGATTTCACGTATTTCTCGCCAACTTTTAAATTTTTGTGCTGGTATCTTCAGTTAATACCCGGTCCTATTGAGACGACATCAAATGTTCCCCAATAAGAAATGAAAATTTTTTAAAGGAGAGGCCGATCACCTTTTAAGCCTTATTCTGTCCGTCCTCATGGGCCACTGGCCTGAGCGAGGATCTTATCAAACAGAATAAGGGGAGAGTCGATACAGTACGAGGTCGATGGTACTGATAAAAGGTGCAGCGGTCACAGACAGGATTTGAACCTTCACTATCTCTAACTCAGACCCAAAGTCCAACGACTTACACCGCTCGGCCATCGGCACTCCCTAAATATTAAACTTCACGCACGTTTAAATCCTAATTTTTGGTTTCAGCCTTATGTGAGATATCTCATTTTAGAGATATAAGTAATAATCATCAAAACAGCATTTAGTTTTTTGTAAAGTGGATACTTTTTAAATATTTAAACGATAAAGCGCAAACTCGATATTGAATATAAATTACAAACCATTAGTGTTCACAGTCATCGTAATTTTAACGATTCATCAGTATGGAGACTACCGTATACGTAGGAATAGTAATAAATTTATGAGTTTAAGGCGGATTCCCTGTTTATAACAGTTTCAAAGTTTATCCCCGTGTTAAAAGCGAGGTCTCAAATGCACGGCCGGCAGCTTACTGACGTTCCCTCTTAACTTTGCTACCGAACTGCATTTTAGTGTTTAAGAGCCATCCATAGGTGTAATAGAAGTCATACCTTGTTGTTTAAATTGTTTAGAATCTACTAGTATACATTATCAAAAATTTGAAATATCTTTAAAAATGGGAAAAGTGACAACTATGACATACTTTCAGAAATAGTACTTATTTGGTGATTCTGGATAAATATTTGCATTTGCTGACGAGATAACAGTAAAAATCAGTGGAACCGTAAAGGTTTGACATTTCGTAACATCTTGTATACAAGAAGATAAATAAATTACAATTTTTTGTTTCCTAAATGATGAGTGAAGTGACCTCTTAAATGAGGTATGGCTCGACCTACAATTACATTTAAAAATCAGTGGAAACGTAAAGGTTTGACATTTCGTAACATCTTGTATACAAGAAGATAAATAAATTACAATTTTTTGTTTCCTAAATGATGAGTGAAGTGACCTCTTAAATGAGGTATGGCTCGACCTACAATTACATTTAAAAATCAGTGGAACCGTAAAGGTTTGACATTTCGTAACATCTTGTATACAAGAAGATAAATAAATTACAATTTTTTGTTTCCTAAATGATGAGTGAAGTGACCTCTTAAATGAGGTATGGCTCGACCTACAATTACATTTAAAAATCAGTGGAACCGTAAAGGTTTGACATTTCGTAACATCTTGTATACAAGAAGATAAATAAATTACAATTTTTTGTTTCCTAAATGATGAGTGAAGTGACCTCTTAAATGAGGTATGGCTCGACCTACAATTACATTTAAAAATCAGTGGAACCGTAAAGGTTTGACATTTCGTAACATCTTGTATACAAGAAGATAAATAAATTACAATTTTTTGTTTCCTAAATGATGAGTGAAGTGACCTCTTAAATGAGGTATGGCTCGACCTACAATTACATTTAAAAATCAGTGGAACCGTAAAGGTTTGACATTTCGTAACATCTTGTATACAAGAAGATAAATAAATTACAATTTTTTGTTTCCTAAATGATGAGTGAAGTGACCTCTTAAATGAGGTATGGCTCGACCTACAATTACATTTAAAAATCTTTACAAAATTAAACCTTTCGGGGAATTTTAGGTTGTTAAAATTACTTTCCCGAATTCGTTGGGGCTGAACTAGGGGGGGGGTCTTCGTTAAAACGAAGAAGGTACGTTTCTTGGTTCTAACTCACACTGTATAATTGTCTATGTTCTATTTGTTGTGATTGATTTTCTTTAAGATCTTTACGATTAGTTAATTAACGGGTTGCCAAACAAAATAATTCTGCTTACTCGAAATGATGGAGAGGATACAACGAAAGGTGAGTAGGTGTGTTAAATTATATCTTATGGTGTTTGGAAGCTGCATTTATTCCCTTTATTTACCGGGATAGCAAAGATCCTAAATTATAATTAAATAGAGATAAAGGTTGTATAAATACAGTCTCGATTACCTCGTTGCTTTAATTAAATCAACATTATTCCTTTCCAACACTAAACAATTAAGAAAAGACGAAAAACACTTAAAGGTGATCCAGCTGTGCGCATCAAAATATGAATAAGGTAAATAGCAATATATTTAATGAGTGATTTAAAACTATCTTGTAAGGTTATATTACCAATAACACGATACACAGATAGTATATTACATCTGAAGAGATGCACTTAGGTTTTAGATTGGAATATCTGATTATCCTCTGACATTCTGAGACTCTTAGCACACTGAAGTGTATGTTAGTTTGTACAAGTGTGTCATTTTCATGTATATAACTAACAACCGAAGAATATTTGATTTTTGTTGTATAAAATATACTGGCTTATCACTACAATAACAAATAACTGATTGAAACATTATTACACTATCCTACATTGAAGTATTATTACGATGCATAATTTAGAATTGCATAATAATATGTAGTCACTAAGTAGTAAGTTTATTATTGTTTAAAAAAATGCTTTATCTTATTCGTGATTTAGTTAGAATCTGGACGTACCTACAAAATAAGGAATCTAAAACTTAATTACATTGCATTGCCTTCTTAAGATAACAATGCTAAACGTTCAAAACTTCTTATTACGTGGTCATTGAAATACTTGTTGTTTACACCCTTTCGTTATAAATTCATCTAAGATGGGTAACAACGAAATGTTAGATTTAAATATTTGTATTGATTGCAGCATCATATTGTAAGAGGTTGATTGTTCAATTAATTAAATCTCCATATGTTTGAATTGTCAATTACATGGTTCGGCGTTGTTATGAACGAAAAAATGTAAAACAATTAAACTATTATGAAATTGTAATATATTTAATGTATACATAAGTTAGTATTATATGTGACATTTGTGCTTGGTACTTTTGTGTAACATGTACTGATTTTAATACATGTTATTAGGTACGTTACGTAAAACTGTTTGTGACATTTCTAATTTATGATGTATCAGTGTATGCATCGGCATTAATACATATCCAAACTCACTGAGAGCCAAACAGAAAGAGACCGGTAATCTAAATAATTCCCATTTTATTTTGTACTGTGGGAACGTAAATGTTATATAATCTTTTAAGACAAAGGAAGTACATTGTAAATAGGGAAGGTGTTGAGCAAAGGACTAATATAACAATATATGTGTAAAATGTCCGTGGTCTAGAATAAGATTAGTGCCAAGGTTTTCGGAGTTTATAGGAAATTGTGATGTAGGCATATTACTTGAAACGTTTATGCCAGAGCACGATGTTCATTTTATTCCTACAAAATTTATAGTATAAGTTAAAGTTCATTCCTGCTTGTAAAGTATTTGAATTTGGTCGAAATATTGGAGTATAATTTATTTATTAAACTTAAAATCTTGTGTTATTTAATGTTTGCTATTTACAGAAGCTGAAAATGCGCTATGCACAGTACACGAAACTGTTGGCCTTACGTTGACCATATATTCATTCTGGATATTTATTAAAATTACTATTAATTGAGAACTAGATCATAATAGTTCAACCACCTTTTTAAATTCCAATGGTCTTAAAAATCAAAACCTGGAGGAAATGTTGCGTAAAATTAAAGCTATAGTTTAATTATCCATCAGAGTATCGAAAGACCTTGTTATAAGACCAAAAGGAAGAAAAGTGTAAGAACTATTAGATAATGATGGGCTAATAGTACTAAATGACAGAAAGGGGGAGAAGAGGGGACTTAATTTTATTGGCGGCATGGGGTGTTCGGCCATTGATCAGGCAGCAAAGCAATTTCAATGCCTTATATTCATAGAGCATTTCAAAATTATAAGCCACACGGGAGCAAACCGTGTGCCAGTAGAAATCACTATCACACATAAAGTGACTATTGTGTGAACGCCTGATTCAATGTGAATGTTACGTTAGCTCCAGTTCACATTCGTCTTAGTGCAGCGTCTGAGATCTGACGCTGTCACAGACTTGACTCCTGGAATCTGGAGTCATGTTCGTCCGAAGAGATGGCAACGAAAAAGCTCAAAAAGGAACTCTTCGTTTCGACATCAGAGACACATAGACTACAAAATGTAGTGTAATCTAGGTGTAGAGGCTTTCTCATTGTCTCATCAGGTGCATAAATGAGAGCACTACGATAGTCCAGTCACCATCCCATACCACAGTGGAGCAACCGAGTTTTGTATACAACACGGAGATATAAATAAATAAATATTGTATCACGTAAACAATGTACAAAATTGTATTGCAATTGTAAGTTTTATATGTCAACTAAAATTTACCATTCTTTCATGACAGTTGGACTCATTCATTCATACAATATTTTCCATCCATAATCTCGTTTATTCGAATTTGTCCACTCTAGTCGCAGTGTCATTCAGCCAATTCAGCGGTCTCCCAATCGTGTGTCAAAAACTCGTCCGTATTAAAAAATGCTGCTTGAATTAAGGCTGATTTCAGACGAGCTTTAAATGGCTTGGGCATATTTGCACTTTTAATGGAATTTGGCAGTCTGTTGACAAATTAAGCGCCTGCCTGTGAAGGCAAGCGGTATGAACTACCGTCCTTTGTCTCGCAGTGCGGTAATTGTACCTGCCTCTAATTTCATAAGAGTATACATTAATATCTCTTAAATGTTCGCATTTGTACTTAAAAAAGAGACACACTTCCAAAATATAGAACAGGGAAGTGTCAACAGCTGCAAATGTTTGAATGCCTACATTTTCTCTCCATTTCAATTTTGCAATTATTCTGACTGCTTTTTTTTGAAGTGAAAACAATCTGGACAAGTTTGTGTTCGTGCAACCTCGCCACAAAACCAATCCGTAGAAGAGGTGTGGGTAGATTATCCATAATATGCCGTCATCAGCACCCGGGCTGGGCAATATTTGGATAGTTGTTTCAATATATAGATTCCTGAGGATAACTTTGAGCAAACACTGTCTACATGGAAGTCCCATGTCAACCCCCGATCTAGGTGTATTCCAAGGAATTTCATTGAGTAGACCTCGTCGATATCAGTTTCACCCAGCGTGACTGTTGGACTGTAATCTGACTGACTTTGTCGCAAACCGAAATGAATGAATGTTGATATGGTGAGAAGGATGTATTCAATGTGAATGTTGAGTTTGCTCCAGTCTGTAACAGCGTCAGATCTCAGATGCTGCACTAAGAGGAAGGTGAACGGGAGCAAACTCAACATTCACTATCACAGCCGGGAGATGAGCTGTGTAGATAAGTTTTAGCCTTTATCTAAAATCAATTGAAGGGATAAGGTTGTTCACCTAGCTATCAAGATAGGGCTGGGCAGATTTTAATATGCCCCAACTGTCCCGTGACATTCCAGATAATGTAAATATAAAAAAAATAAATCGCATCATTAAACCTTCTTCAATACTATGTTCAAGCCACAATCAAAACAATTCATAAACAGTTTTTTAAGGAGAATGTATAAAATTGCGTGAATGCTTTAGATGTTTAACAATCTTCTTGAAAACTAACTCAAACCATAGTTAGACCTACAAAACGTAATTAAATCGTGGGTAAAAAGAAATATAAAAACAACATGCCCAGAAAAACGAATTTACATTTCAGCAATTGAATCCGGGATTTAAATCGTGCCAAAGACATAAATGCTTGCTGGGCGGCAATAAACAGGTTCCAAATTGTACAAACAAGTAATACAGGACATACTGCAGCTGAAGAATCAAGATTGGATAAATGAGTTTAAAGTTCGTTATAGAAGATGGAAGGTTTGGTAGGATAATAGTATTTCGGAGATTTGCCATTATTTATTTGAAATTTGAGTGGCAGTCCATTGCCGCAATTAGTTTTTGATCACTTAGGGTCTTTTGTATACCTGAAGAAGAGGGTATATTTCAATTCTCAAAACCCTTTTTGTAACATATAACGATAGCAAATGTCCGAAATCCGGTTAGTATATCAAAGTCTTGTTAAGCCCTCTACAACAGGAGATGGGTTTACATGTTGAGCCGGGGTTTGATTTAATTGAGTATTTTTTATTTGATTTTGTTACTTTATTTACAAGCAGCTTATGTTTACTTTGTGTTTCTTTGTGGAAGCTGAGAGTCTTTAATACTAGTTTTCTCTTCACAACCTCTCAAATTTTATTAAACAATATTTGTTTCATCAATACCTGTATCCAGGATCATTGCTCAGTACGTTTATCTGGTTACTCAATTAACCCCTTGACTGCTGTAAACGTACATATACGTTTTCGTCCGCGGAGCCCTCACTGCTACGCCCGTAAATGTACGGAACACGATGTATCTCTTTGTTGTAGTCCACTACTACTGAACAAAGGGGCCCACACCATCTAGCGGCCTCAATATGAACTATCTGGACACTATTCTCTTGTTGATTGGTGCTGCTACCTGATATATTATATTTCAACTACCACAAAACCACGTGCATTTCTGTTCTGAATAAGTTTTGTCAAATGTCAGTCACAGAAGTGGTCTTGTCTTGTGCTTTTATGTGTTTTCGGACTTATTGAGGTGTTTTATTTATATAGTGTTTATTTATATAAATATAATTACTAGTATAGTATTACTACTGGACATAATTTTGTTGTTGTTGGATAATTAGACTACCATTATGTCTATGGATAACGAAGGCGAGTATGAGATTAGAAGATTTTTAGAAATGCCGAGTTCTGAAATAGGATTGGATTTGAGTGATTTATCAGAGGATGATGACGTTGTTGATACTGACCCTTTATACCAGCCAACATTATCGGTAAGTGAATCTGAATCCGACTTGGATCTTGATTGTAATACACTATTATTAGAGGAGGTTAGTGATCTTGACATCGTTGAGGAACAGAATTTACCTGGACCGATTGGATTGCATTTTTTGGATATGTCTATATTAAATGCACATGCCATATACCTTTGTCAAACAGGCAGAAAACCAACGTTGCAGCAGTTCCACCTAGAGCTTGTTCGCCAAATAATGGCTGATAATTTGGAACCACGGACAAAACAGAAAGGTGGCCGACCCTCTGTGGGTGATAATCCAATGCGTCTAACACAGCGTCATTTTCCATCTCTTGTACCATCCACGGAAAAAAAAGAAAAATGCACAACGTATTTGTCACGTTTGTAAAAACACAAAACAAGGAGAACAGAAACGCCGCGAATCGCGCTACCAGTGCGCTGAATGCGATGTTGGGCTGTGTGTGGTGCCGTGTTTTGCACTATTCCACGAACTCAAAAATTATTGAATAATAACTCAAAGAGCTTTACAAAGTGTAAATACAAACAAATGTTCTAAATAAATACGTTTCTTTTCATTGTGAGTATTATTTTTCACTTGCTAAAGAATTATAAACAGATAATTTCCTACCCATCTTTAGTTCCTTCAACCCCCCTCCCCCCCACCATCCCATTATATAAAAAATACGGGTTTCCCCCTAATTACTCCTTATTGTATTCTGGAACTGGCCCTCTAAATAAATAGTACTCAGAGTGCTGTATAATATTGTTTTTGCCAATAAAATGATTAACATTAATTTTGGTTGCAAGTGGCAAAAAAACCCCGCAGTGAGGTGTCAGTACTGCAAGAGTATCACAGCATTCAAGGGGTTAATCGATTTTAGCCGAGAAAAGGTCAGTATAACCTTATCGTTCAACAACACATGAATTCCTCTTGGCTGTGGTACTCACAGTAAGAGTGGGTGCCATTTTACATTAGAAAACCAACCAAGATTACATCAGTAGGAATTCGCCTGGACTGTTATTAAAAGCAATACCAATGAATAATGAATGTTGACGACACGTGTCGCTCGACAGTGTCACAAGAGTAGCAGGCGCTAGGCGGTATCATACTTCCAACACGAAGTTGCTGCCACAGCAGACAGATAGCCCGGACATTACCTTGACCTGGTTTTCATTGAACCTGCCTCACTTAAAGGATCTGATAAATATCCCAAAATAGGGCACCTTCCTGGAAATCACGCGCACAATCTATTGTTGTCTTAGAACAAGAAGATGAGAATTTGCAATTAGTCCTAAAAGGCCCTTTGCGCTGCTTCGTGAGTAACAGGATATTCTGGACGGGTAAGATAGGGTTCACCTCCTGTCCACGACGAAGATTTTGGGCATTAATCTCAGTCATGTCTCCTTGGAATAAGGAGGGAGGCCAGCTCTGTACCAGCCTCTCCAGTCAAAGGTGCCGGGCTGGCACGTCCTTATGTCCTAGCACTTAACACTCTAGGAGTCTCACCAACTTCAAAATCCATTTCCCGCAGTATACTCTTGCACCCCAGTATCTCGAAATTTGCGGTTGTTGATGCCTGTCCCGGATATCCATAGGGTTCCCCAGATTTAAGTGACACACATGTTTTTGCTGTACCCAGTGTAGGTTCAACTGGAAGGCATAAACTAGCCATAATTGAACCCTCTTCGTGAAAATAATAATTTAAAACAAAGAGTATTTAAGGAAATTACTTTTTTATGAATTAAAAATATATCCCTTCAGTGATATTTCATATAAATACTACAGAAATGTCATATCACTATCTTAAACCGTGTATCAGTGGGCCTGATTACAAAATATTTCCAAATACTAATTAAAAAGCCTACAATTCTTCATGGGATTATAAAAAATCTTCTAATTTTCTTGTCTTTAAACAAAATGTATAAAAATAACGGCGACAAAAATTACATACAAGTTCGCCAGAAATTAATCCGACCCAACACAGCTTGCGAAAATGACAACTATTATTTATACAAGAAATTTGGAGATAAGCATTTATTTTTGGCTTTTGCTGACACAAACGCTTTGCCCCAAAAACTCTCTGTCAGTTGTCCATATTTGCTCAACGTTATTATTAAAAACGTTGTTTGCCATTTAGAAAGTCAACGCTACGAAATCACCACTGGTAGATTCTAAAGCGATATATCCGATTCATATTTCTTATGTACCATTAAGATATATCGGTATTAAAGATTTATTTCTCGCATTTGTTTATAGTTTATGAGTAACCAAACGTTCCTTTAGTGCAACTAACTTATGTATCAATATTTAGATGATAATTTGACCAAAATACTGAAAGTATAAATGCTCTAAAACCTGAACCAAATGCTACGAACGATAAGTGTAGAATAGTCTACCCCTAAAGAAATCTTGGGCTCTGAAATAATATCAAGATTTCTGTGTGGATCTGGCCTTAGCTATTGCTTTCATACTAGGGAAGCACCTGATCTCATTCGAAGGAGGCGCAATGTAGAAAACAAAACAACCCAAGCTCACAGTCCAAATTTTGCTTTGGGAGTTTTAAGGAAATGTTTTAAGAAAATCTTCAAGCTTAATGTATTAAGAAGGTTAAAACCAACCTAACAAATATAATCCGTATTCTTCAATATGATATAGGTCAGTACAGGACCCCCAGAAATAGACATATGAATTTGTTACTCAAACGTGGGTTTGATGTTTTAATATATGATATGAGCTGATCGAGTTAAGAAATTTATAAATTTACGAAGTTATAATACACACGTGTACACTTCCAAATGTACCTCATTACAGTTCAAGATTTTCGCGATACTCGAGTTACAAATTTTAAAAACTACAGTCGTAATTAAAGACTATAATTTCAGTTAAAGTGTAAAATGTATACCAAGTGTGAAAACAAAAACAACCCGATCTTGGTTATTAGTTTTTCTGTAAAACTTGAAAAGTAATTCAGGGGTAGAATCAACTGTTTGGGACTCTGGAATTAGGGATTGTGTAACATTCCCCATAATCTGTAAGGAAATCCCTACTATTCTCAGTTGCATGTATTACAGATTACATAATCCGCTATGGCAAAAGGCTTTCTCTGTAATATGTGGCTGGTCTGGCTTTTACATTACTCGTTGGAAAACAAGCATTACAGCATTGGAAATTCTACCTACACCGTTTCTTGGAACAAACCATTCATTATAACTATATTCTGACTGTATTTAAATTTTGGGAAACGTAAGTTGGTTTATATAGTTTGGAGAATAGATAAAATACCCTCGGTTCGGATAAACAAGAGAGAAGGAAAGTTTCAAAATTTAAGTATTTTTCAAGCCATTTATAAGTCTAATATCCAACCAGTAATCAATTAGACCGCCACTTACCATCAAGGCAAGTTTTAAGCTATTTAAATTCTACCAGATTTCAACTACTTTCGTACTGGATTCGGATTCCTGTATCGGTTCCTGAAAGATAATCTGCAGGTGTTGCCGCAAACTTCACTGACGTCCGGGAGCATATCTGATAAGACAAGATGATACTTATACTTTCTAATCTGGATCTAATCTTAGTTTATATTTATATTTTGATAACTAATCTTCCAGTTTTATACGAAGTTTATGCTTTCAACAACGTTCATTTAATTTACAAAATAATGGATGTAGCCAATTGATATCCTTTGACAAAATTTTATTTCAAATTCTTATTAAATCAGAGTATATAAAGTTTCAAAATGGCATATCACTTATTTTAGCTAGTTCAATGCTATTTCAACAAATCAGGTTCGTTTAGAATCAGTTTTGTTTAATACAGAACTCGATACCTTTTAAATTATCTACAGAAAGGTAGTGTTAGGAAATAAGCCCTCATAAGTGGACATACGGGAGGACTTTCCTGAGTATCGACATAAGAGAGATCACAAAGGTCAATTCAGGTCCATACATAAATTAAATGAGATTAAAGGTTATCACCTGTAAATGTGCGAGTAATCAGCCTGTTGTGCTTGGTTCTGGTCTTTGTCACCCCTCAGGTAACTCTTGACCTTGTCTGCGAAAGTGGCATCACCTTCTTGGTGTTCTTGCCAGCGCGCTCTGCACGAGTCCCGGAATGAGTGAAGGCGGCCCAGACAGCCCTGGTACTCGTGAAGTTTGTCCACCATCCTGAAACAACATTCGTGCTTCCTACAGTATGTACAACTTTGGGTTCCTGCCAGCGCGCTCTGCACGAGGCCTGGAATGTGTAAAGGCGGCCCAGACAGCCCTGGTACTCGTGAAGTTTGTCCACCATCCTGAAACAACATTCGTGCTTCCTACAGTATGTACAACTTTGCGTTCCTGCCAGCGCGCTCTGCACGAGGCCTGGAATGTGTAAAGGCGGCCCAGACAGCCCTGGTACTCGTGAAGTTTGTCCACCATCCTGAAACAACATTCGTGCTTCCTACAGTATGTACAACTTTGCGTTCCTGCCAGCGCGCTCTGCACGAGGCCCGGAATGAGTGAAGGCGGCCCAGACAGCCCTGGTACTCGTGAAGTTTGTCCACCATCCTGAAACAACATTCGTGCTTCCTACAGTATGTACAACTTTGCGTTCCTGCCAGCGCGCTCTGCACGAGGCCCGGAATGAGTGAAGGCGGCCCAGACAGCCCTGGTACTCGTGAAGTTTGTCCACCATCCTGAAACAACATTCGTGCTTCCTACAGTATGTACAACTTTGCGTTCCTGCCAGCGCGCTCTGCACGAGGCCCGGAATGAGTGAAGGCGGCCCAGACAGCCCTGGTACTCGTGAAGTTTGTCCACCATCCTGAAACAACATTCGTGCTTCCTACAGTATGTACAACTTTGCGTTCCTGCCAGCGCGCTCTGCACGAGGCCCGGAATGTGTGAAGGCGGCCCAGACAGCCCTGGTACTCGTGAAGTTTGTCCACCATCCTGAAACAACATTCGTGCTTCCTACAGTATGTACAAAATTGTGGGCTCCTGCCAGCGCGCTCTGCACGAGGCCCGGAATGTGTGAAGGCGGCCCAGACAGCCCTGGTACTCGTGAAGTTTGTCCACCATCCTGAAACAACATTCGTGCTTCCTACAGTATGTACAAAATTGTGGGCTCCTGCCAGCGCGCTTTGCACGAGGCCCGGAATGTGTGAAGGCGGCCCAGACAGCCCTGGTACTTATGAAGTTTGTCCACCATCCTGTAATAACATACATACTTCCTCTACAGTACAACATATTGTAGCCCCAAAATGTCATTCAACTTAAAGGATTACATGGCGGAAATGCTGTTTTAATATTAGTTTACAAACGACAGCAGCATGTATAACATTATTTCAGCATTTTAAACTAAATAAAATTAACAGACACGGCATTTCAACATCCCCAAATTTTCAAATTATTTCCACGGGAAGTAGTAAACATATCCCGTTAGTATGCGATGCATTTCATTTCTTAGGTCTTCCTAAAGGTGGTATCCTCCTAAAGGAATAGTATTTGTTGTATGGAGCTCGCTACGTACTCGTAGAGCCAAGACCGTACACAAACACCGACTTATTGGTTCGTATTTACATTTAGTGTTCTCTTTTATATTCACATATTAAGTTATACCGGTTTCAAGTATTAGTCCATACTCAGTCATATGTAATAAGAATGTAATAAACTTTATTTACCTTTTAAACAAGATATATAGAAAATAAATATTATAACAATAATTTACAACGTATGACACCTTTTGCATCTAACAAAGAATATTTACAAATTATAAGTAACAGAACACTATTTTATATTAAAAGAGACAAACAAAGTAGGATTCCTCCAAGGCGAGCCTATTCGGAGAATTCTCACTACATAATGAAAAGTAATGTTGAGCAGCAAAAGTAAATTAAGTTAAAACACATGCCAATTTTAGTATTAAGTATACACATGAAATGATAATACTGCAATAGTTTGATTAAGCTCTATCAAGATTAGCTCATGATATTGATAACATAAATCCACTTACAACAAAAAAAAGTTTAACGCGCTGACTTCTTCCGATCAAAAAAGTACTGAACAAGTTAAGAACGATACCCCTAATACCAAATTTACATAATCTATTCAATAGAATTTCATGATTAACTGTGTCAAACGTTTTGGCGATATCTAGGAAAAGGCCACTTATAGAACATCCGTTATTTGTACCAGATAATAGATAGTTTTGTTTTGTTATAAAATCAACTAAAGCTGAGAGTATTCAGCGCAATAAAATGTGTACATTATTGACCGTCATGCATTCCAAATTTTGTAGCGTAGCTGCTCGTGTTTTGGCGATATCTAGGAAAAGGCCACTTATAGAACATCCGTTATTTGTACCAGATAATAGATAGTTTTGTTATAAAATCAACTAAAGCTGAGAGTATTCAGCGCAATAAAATGTGTACATTATTGACCGTCATGCATTCCAAATTTTGTAGTGTAGCTGCTCGTGTTTTGGCGATATCTAGGAAAAGGCCACTTATAGAACATCCGTTATTTGTACCAGATAATAGATAGTTTTGTTATAAAATCAACTAAAGCTGAAAGTATTCAGCGCAATAAAATTTGTACATTATTGACCGTCATGCATTCCAAATTTTGTAGCGTAGCTGCTCGTGTTTTGGCGATATCTAGGAAAAGGCCACTTATAGAACATCCGTTATTTGTACCAGATAATAGATAGTTTTGTTATAAAATCAACTAAAGCTGAGAGTATTCAGCGCAATAAAATGTGTACATTATTGACCGTCATGCATTCCAAATTTTGTAGCGTAGCTGCTCGTGTTTTGGCGATATCTAGGAAAAGGCCACTTATAGAACATCCGTTATTTGTACCAGATAATAGATAGTTTTGTTATAAAATCAACTAAAGCTGAGAGTATTCAGCGCAATAAAATGTGTACATTATTGACCGTCATGCATTCCAAATTTTGTAGCGTAGCTGCTCGTGTTTTGGCGATATCTAGGAAAAGGCCACTTATAGAACATCCGTTATTTGTACCAGATTATAGATAGTTTTGTTATAAAATCAACTAAAGCTGAGAGTATTCAGCGCAATAAAATGTGTACATTATTGACCGTCATGCATTCCAAATTTTGTAGCGTAGCTGCTCGTGTTTTGGCGATATCTAGGAAAAGGCCACTTATAGAACATCCGTTATTTGTACCAGATAATAGATAGTTTTGTTATAAAATCAACTAAAGCTGAAAGTATTCAGCGCAATAAAATGTGTACATTATTGACCGTCATGCATTCCAAATTTTGTAGCGTAGCTGCTCGTGTTTTGGCGATATCTAGGAAAAGGCCACTTATAGAACATCCGTTATTTGTACCAGATAATAGATAGTTTTGTTTTGTTATAAAATCAACTAAAGCTGAGAGTATTCAGCGCAATAAAATGTGTACATTATTGACCATCATGCATTCCAAATTTTGTAGCGTAGCTGCTCGTGTTTTGGCGATATCTAGGAAAAGGCCACTTATAGAACATCCGTTATTTGTACCAGATAATAGATAGTTTTGTTTTGTTATAAAATCAACTAAAGCTGAAAGTATTCAGCGCAATAAAATGTGTACATTATTGACCGTCATGCATTCCAAATTTTGTAGCGTAGCTGCTCGTGTTTTGGCGATATCTAGGAAAAGGCCACTTATAGAACATCCGTTATTTGTACCAGATAATAGATAGTTTTGTTATAAAATCAACTAAAGCTGAGAGTATTCAGCGCAATAAAATGTGTACATTATTGACCGTCATGCATTCCAAATTTTGTAGCGTAGCTGCTCGTGTTTTGGCGATATCTAGGAAAAGGCCACTTATAGAACATCCGTTATTTGTACCAGATAATAGATAGTTTTGTTATAAAATCAACTAAAGCTGAGAGTATTCAGCGCAATAAAATGTGTACATTATTGACCGTCATGCATTCCAAATTTTGTAGCGTAGCTGCTCGTGTTTTGGCGATATCTAGGAAAAGGCCACTTATAGAACATCCGTTATTTGTACCAGATAATAGATAGTTTTGTTTTGTTATAAAATCAACTAAAGCTGAGAGTATTCAGCGCAATAAAATGTGTACATTATTGACCATCATGCGTTCCAAATTTTGTAGCGTAGCTGCTCGTGTTTTGGCGATATCTAGGAAAAGGCCACTTATAGAACATCCGTTATTTGTACCAGATAATAGATAGTTTTGTTATAAAATCAACTAAAGCTGAGAGTATTCAGCGCAATAAAATGTGTACATTATTGACCATCATGCATTCCAAATTTTGTAGTGTAGCTGCTCGTGTTTTGGCGATATCTAGGAAAAGGCCACTTATAGAACATCCGTTATTTGTACCAGATAATAGATAGTTTTGTTATAAAATCAACTAAAGCTGAGAGTATTCAGCGCAATAAAATGTGTACATTATTGACCATCATGCATTCCAAATTTTGTAGTGTAGCTGCTCGTGTTTTGGCGATATCTAGGAAAAGGCCACTTATAGAACATCCGTTATTTGTACCAGATAATAGATAGTTTTGTTATAAAATCAACTAAAGCTGAAAGTATTCAGCGCAATAAAATTTGTACATTATTGACCGTCATGCATTCCAAATTTTGTAGCTGCTCGTGTTTTGGCGATATCTAGGAAAAGGCCACTTATAGAACATCCGTTATTTGTACCAGATAATAGATAGTTTTGTTATAAAATCAACTAAAGCTGAGAGTATTCAGCGCAATAAAATGTGTACATTATTGACCGTCATGCATTCCAAATTTTGTAGCGTAGCTGCTCGTGTTTTGGCGATATCTAGGAAAAGGCCACTTATAGAACATCCGTTATTTGTACCAGATAATAGATAGTTTTGTTATAAAATCAACTAAAGCTGAGAGTATTCAGCGCAATAAAATGTGTACATTATTGACCGTCATGCATTCCAAATTTTGTAGCGTAGCTGCTCGTGTTTTGGCGATATCTAGGAAAAGGCCACTTATAGAACATCCGTTATTTGTACCAGATAATAGATAGTTTTGTTATAAAATCAACTAAAGCTGAAAGTATTCAGCGCAATAAAATGTGTACATTATTGACCGTCATGCATTCCAAATTTTGTAGCGTAGCTGCTCGTGTTTTGAAGTTACCAAGTCATCACCAGGTAATCCTTCGAGTAAATACGAGTAATTTTAGCAAAAAAGTTTACATATTTTGAAACGACCCTTAACCCAATTAATTTAGTTTGTTTAGTTGGGATTTATGTTGTTTAAAATCGGATGCATATGAGTTAGAAACCTATCTAAAAATAAAAAAAAAAAAAACTGTTATTAATATAAGAAACACAAATTAAACGTTAACAATAATTACAGTCTCTGAAAGTAACATTTTTATGGAAACGCACAAACAAAAGGTTGTAATTTCGATTTTTTTCACAAAAGTTTATATTATACGTGATTTAAAATGAGATCAGGCAAAGCATTGATTGATTGATTTTAAATAATTAACAGTAAGTAAATAAAAAGTTTTGATTTTTTGTAGTGATAAGGTTGTGAACTGATAACATTGGAATGTAACTCATTCATACTGTGTGCCAAACTAAGCCAATACTTCCAATGATCGTAAATTTAATTTGGTTGTTGGTATAATATGGGTAGGAGAGTCGTTGCCCTACGTTTCTAGTCGTTGGACTTCTGAACTGAGTTAGAGATAGCGCAGGTTCGAATCCTGTCTGTGACCGTAGCACTTTTTATCAGTACCATCGACCTTGTACTGTATCGACTCTCCCCCTTATTCTGTTTGATAAGATCCCCACACAGGTTAGTGGCCCATAAAGACGCCGAATAAGAATTGTTTAAGTTTGTACAAGTTAACTTGACTATATTGCATTAAAAAGTATAAATAAATAGGCGCTTAGAATCTTACAGCGACGGCAGTACCAGACCAGCGGGAGAAGAGCGTGTGAAAGTCTAGATCGTGAAGGTTTTCAGGTTTGTTCTTATTCAAAGTATTCCATACAAACTTATCATTGTTGAAATAATTGTCTCTGCTAAAATAGTCAACAGTTTAACTCCAAAATAACGAGACTGGCAAGAAATCAATAGTTTTTAAATAAGGGAAGAATTTTTCTCCTTTATATAACGATTAAAATTACGGACATCTAAGCTAAAACTTATACAGAAATTAACCTAATATCTTAAAAAATATCTACCGTCAGTAATACACTTTAAACAAAGAATTAGAATCTTACAAACTATTAAAAATTCTACAGCAACCAATGTTAAGTTAATATGTAGTTCTCTGCATATGACGTAAGTATGGCGGGAAGGATTGATTCAAAATTCACCTTCGTATTAGCGCAGTGTCTGAAATCAGACTTAACTCCTGGAATCTGGAGTAATGTTCATCTGAAGACACAAAAAAAAAACTCGACAAGAAAAAAAGCTATATGCAATATCACCTAATCCTTTATAATGACTGCAAGTTTCGTAAATATATATGCGTGTTTGGTTGAACGAATGGCACAAACATTTGCGAATAAACATGTGACTGCTCAGTTCTAAAATAAAAAAGTGCTACAAAAGAAATAGTATTAATTTTTTATCTGGGTACAATTTCATCCATAAAAGCACATGTAGAATTCATAAAGAATGAACGAGAAAAAAAAGATAAATTATAGAGCTTGGGACTACTGTTGCTAGTTCATCAAAATACGTTATCTTTCGATTATCAACTAACTATCATCTTACGAGATTACGGTAGCAATACAGGTTACGGCAGTTAATGCACCAACAGCGAGATAAAATAGTTTCTTTGTAAATGAGGTCACTTAGTGTATCGCCCCGAGGTCTTCTAGGTTATGCTCAGTCTCGTGTGTTTGTGATGATTAAGTGGCTGTGTTAAGTGGTCTCAATGACGGTCAAGGTTCCTTATTACATTTACGTGTTTGTAAATATGTCAGCAGAACAGTTTTCACACTTGGCACATTAACAAACCAAACTGTGCTCCACCAGATAATGTGTTAATGTTGATTTTTTCGATCCCGTCGGACTAACATGGCTCCAAATTCTAATCTGTAACGGCGTCAGATTCTAGACGCTGCATTAAGAGCAAGATCAATTGGAACTTAACTCAACATTCATATTGAATCACAGATTTTAGAGAAGATTGAGAACAAGTCGATATCAATCTATCATTGAAACCACAACGGGCGAAGCCGTAATAGATAGGCTGGTTTTGCTAAGGGGCCATATTTGTATTTAGTGTGTCGGTAGTTTTTACCACAGTTGAAATGGAAAAATACAGATTTTGTTTTTGCCGTGTATCAGCTTTTAACTTTTCTCCCTGAAATCTTCAACCGGATCGCATTATAACTTTAACACATGGCTAACATTATTGTTTTGTTTCAATTAAAATCTTGACATCGTCAAAAAAATATGAATTTTACTTTTTCTAATGGGAATCTATTTTGCCTTTACAGAGTCATAAATACGAAATGTAAAGTTACATATCATTGATGTGTCATAGAATCCAATACCTGTAAAATGGCTTGTATTTAATGAAATAATGCTGTGGCTGGTTCATAATGGTGGGGGGGGGGGGGGAGGACAGTATTAATAAATACCATTTCATTAAGTGCAGTACTAAATACTTGTTCTTATTATTATTTTCACAAGCGCGCGATACTTCATCACCATATTACTTATTATTATTACCAATACCTAAAGTAAGCCATATTGTTTTTATTAAGTTAATTTCTTGCTCAGCCGTGAGGCATACCCTACAACCATTATGCCGACATATAAGAAAATATATTTGCAGTTTTGTTGGAGAACCGCACAACCCTTTTATAAAATAGCTAATTAATTTAGCGTTTAAGTCAAAATAAACGTACAAAACGCGCATATTTTCCAAGAATTTATTCAGGATCGACGTTAGACGTTTGCGAGTATAGCCGCACGGCCTCACCGACAAGCACCAGACAGTCTCATTCAACCCTCGACTTTGTAGCGAATAAATTAGTAACAAAGCATAATAGAAACGGGAGGTATAAAAATAAGTATTCATCGGTGAGTCGTTCGTTCATAAGATTTTAAAACCAACTAGGCCTACATGTCAAGAACTTTTACAATTTCTCTAGGGTTTGTGGGAGGGTTGGTCCGGACCCCTTGGACAACCCCCTTATCTACGCCACTGATAATAGTCTAACAAGGCTGTTATTCCTTCTGGTCAAAATCTCTACATTATAAATCTCTAAATTAATATTTCCCGTTTTTGTATTTATTTTTCAGGTCAGTTCGTTTTCGAGATATCGTGCAGACACACAGAAATTACAATTTTCCAGCTCCAAGAGTGACAGGCTTCGCTAAAGCTCAGCAAAACAATGTATTGCTAGATTCGGTTTGAAACCAATATCTAGATTAAAGTAAATACGATTTTGATATTGATAACGCGCCCTACGTAACCACAGTAAAATTCATCAATTACAATTTATTACAAATTAGAAACACATGAGATTTTTTCGTGTTATGAATAATAAACAATGTTTTTGGTCGGACTAGTAATGATCCTGAAAAAACAGTCATACGGTTACACAATCATACGGTTACAATAAATGCGTTTGTTTTATATATTAAGTTAGAGAAAGAGAACTGAAAATTAGCCGATTCAAATTATTTGAACCGTATATATTTATTATAGTTAAAGCAAGCTTAATAATGTGATGTTAACAAACATCAACAATTTTTAAAAGAGTAAAAAATTAAAATTTGTGATTTTGAAAAAGATTTCTTAAAACGTGCATCTGTAAACCCGCGAAGATAACGCTCGCCACTGCTTTGCTATATTGCTGATAACAATCGCACTCTAAAAAGCTGTTGACTCAAATTAAAAGTTAAGGGCACATGCACTGTATTGGGATTCACTAAGCTACGGCAATGGCTTCTCATGATGTTTCATAGCAAATAAATTGATAAAATTTAAAAAATTATCACAATTTCTTGCATTTGCTATTCACAATCTGAGGACATAGCATTTCCAAATATTAAATTCAACGTCGCTGAGGTCGGAATCTAAATAGCGTCCATTTAAGGATGAATATCCCCAATACATACTTACGGTTTTCTAACTCTCTGATCCAAAAATAAACTCTGCTCTACTGAAACTATAGGAACATTAAGAGATCCACGAAACTACGGACCCATAAACATTGCTGCTATATAATGTCATTATGAGTTATTTGTTTTAACGCTGAAGAAGGATTAAGTAAGAACAAAAACGACAGTTTCGCAAAATATGTATAAAAGATTACAAAACTGCATAGCATTTCCAAATATTAAATTCAACGTCGCTGAGGTCGGAATCTAAATAGCGTCCATTTAAGGATGAATATCCCCAATACATACTTACGGTTTCAACCAACTCTCTGACCCAAAAATAAACTCTGCTCTACTGAAACTATAGAAACATTAAAAGATCCACGAGAAACTACGGTCCCATAAACGTAGCTACTACGTAATGTCATTATTAGTTATTTGTTCCCACGTACCAGTACTGTAACGCTGAAGAAGTAGGTAAGAACAGAAAAGATGGTTTGGCAAAAAGTGTATAAAAGATAAAAATTTGCTCTAGTGGTACATCCTATATCTTTCAATTTGACATATTTTGCCCTATAATACGTTCAGGTTTTGATTTATTAAACTGGGTTTCATATCAGTGTCCTACACATACACTACACAAGTCACACACACCAAGTCACTACAAAATAATGATCTATGTGTTGGGATAATTATGCTAGATGCGTGAATATGTCACGTGTTTGATTCTCTTATAGGTGTTTTGGATTTGTTTACATATTTATTTATTTGGCTATTTTCTCGTTACCATCTTGGTTACCCATAAGACCGATGCAAAAATATTCGCTAACGTTCGGCCAAATCTCATGAAATGACGTGCACAATCATCGAACTTAGTATTTCTCATAAATAAACGAAGCTTCGTGTACAATGTTAAGTCTTCAAGATATCGCGTGGACAGACAGACAGAAACAAAATTTTTCCAGTCCCAAGAGTGATATGCTTCGCTAAATCTCAGTCAATAAACGATGAAACCTTAGAGTTCCATTAGCTAAAGCCACTTCGAATGTGTAATACATGCCTCGTTAGTATTCTCAGTGCAGTCTGGCGCAAAGTAAAATTACTTTCTTATATTGGTTGAATACAACTTTTCTATTAGCTTGCTGAAATTAAAATGACTTTGAAGTGAAAATGATGTGACGTCCAGCAATGAAACTTGATCATCCAATTTGAATTTGTTTTATAAAACTTTTTGTGTGAAGGAAATTGCACTACACGTGTTAGAATGATTTGTATAATACTCAGTATCCATACTAAAGTAACCGAGCTCTTCCCATTCCCTTCGGTAAACTTTCCCTTTCCCTTTGAGATTTCCTTATTCCCTTCCTGATCGTTTCTAATATCACTTCCTCAATAACCGCAAACACAAATGCAGTGAGATATTAAGATAAAAGTAAAAAATATTCTACGCAAAAATGTACAGTTTCTGTTATTAATTCCTAGCCCTTGTTCATATCAATCCCTTCAATCCACAGTACATATAGTACTTTCATTACTCTTCCTTAGTACTTACAAGTGTACTGTATTATGCTATCTCCCTTACCCATAATTAGAATCCTTTTGTGGAATCTCTAAAATCTAAAATTAATCTTCGTTATAATCTGCACTCTACAGAAATTATAACATCTTCCAATAACTACCATAAATCTCTCCATGTCCAACATTAAAGCCCTCAGAGCATTTATAAATAGTTTCAGTTACCAACTATAACTACCATTATATTATATTATTAATATTATTTTCTGTTATTATTTTTATCCCTATGAAGATTATAACAGATGATTGTTGTCTGTGTATCGTATTTATAACCCCTTTATGTATTGAAAAGGTTAAATAATAATCCCTCGAATTCATTATTATTAGCGTTTTATGTTATACTGTTATTATTATATCACGCAGATAATTTATAATTAAATAATTTAGTAAATAAGAACAAATATCTCTGTACTCTGTACTTGGTACACGTGTGGGAATATACATTGACTATTTTTAAGCTTAGCTTTTTATAATGTTACACGATAAATTGACATGCATGAAATTATTAAAAAGAGGAATAATAAGGTATTTTATCTTAGGGGCGTCTGTTAATTTAGTCTAGTGTTGGCAAATGGAGTCCCTAAAAAGAAAGTTTGAGTTAAATTATTATATCACCGCCCTCAGACGGATTACAGAGAGGTGACAGCGGCGCGGATGGAAATGCTATCAATGGACGGCACTCATCACAGGAGCTTTCGCGTCGGGTACTTCGATGATCCGGGAAAGGCACCGCATCAGCATTCTTGCAAGACTCCACTTCCCCCAGCGACACGGATGCAACCCGTGCACCGTGAAAGCCTCCTTTACACATTGAAGTCGAGGTAACCTATGCCCGAACCCAGCAGGGATCACTTCTGGCTCGTTTATACTTTCCAGTTGAACCTACCACTGGGCACAGCAAAAACCGTTGTGCCACTTATGGATGTCCAGGAGCGGCACCTCACTAACAGCAAATTTCGAGATTCTGGGGTGCAAGGGCAATTCGATAGGTCTAGTCTACTGTATGAGATGACTGTTGGTGTTTGGTGGGGTTCGTTCCTTAACTATCAGAGGTTCTTGCTAGCCTCTACAAGAGTGTGTCACCCCTGCCTGCTTTGACTGGAGAGGTTGGTTCAGAGCTGGCCTCCCCTCTTCCGGAGAGACATGACTTTGAGGTTAGTGCCCTTTCTCATGGATCTCGATAGGAGGCGGCCCCTACCCCCTAACCTTACCCATCCTGAATATCCTGTCACTCCGGAAGTAGCGCTAAGGTTCTTGTATGACTAAGTGCAGTTTATAAACTTCTCATCCTAAGAGAAAAAAAACTACGTCCGGGTGCCTTTCGTAGAGCTCCTCTATATATGAGTTAACAAGCCGGAAGTGGCTGCCGAATGGGTGGGTCAGCCCCTTTCGTATCGCAAGTACTCACGACTGGAGAGAAACATTGTTGGCTGAGCTGTAGCAAAGTGTATCACTCGTGGGCCTGGACAAATTTTAATTTATGTTTATCTGTCCGCACGATATCTGAAATACGAACTGGCCTATAAACTTGAAATTGTGCATAAAGCTTCGTTTATATTTGAGGAACACATAGTCAGATCATAGTGCAAGTCACTCCACTGGATTTGGCTGAGCGTTAGGAAATATATTTCGATTGCTCATATGGACAACCTACAATGGCATTAAACAACTAATAAAACTAATAAATACGTACGAGATTCAAACATATGATGTATTAACACATGTACCCTAACTATCCCAACACATGCAACACAGATTATTAATGAAAACAATATGTGGTAAAATATGTCAAGTAGGTTTAATACGTAAACATTAAAATTAACATGAAACTTAATTTCTTCAAGAATAAATTCTTCGATGAGACATTTTGATTTGATTTTATTTTTTGTATGATTGAATTTCTGTATTTCATACAGAACACAAATTCGAAGATCTGTCCAGAGATCCTGTATGCTCGCTGGACATCTGGAGAATGAGATGAAGCTCAATGCGACATGCGGTTTGGCGTACTTCTGCCTTGTTCGAATGTCAAAGAAAATGTCTGTGTAAGTGTAATAACTATAGTTACTTAAATATTACTATATGCAATATTTATGGAGACACTGGAATAAAGATAAGATTCGTTCAGTGAAATTCTGGATATCAGCATGCTTTAAGGATATAAACGACTGAGGTTCAATCTTTAAGGTTTCATAGAATTACGGACGTGTGCCTTTGTTATATGTAACGTTACTGTACCATCTAGCGTCGTGTTTTATTTTTGAAAATTTAGCAATAGCATCGTGTTTGACATTCGGAATAATTGTGTTGTTTCTAAACCAGTTTCATCTGTAGAATATAATTTAGCTCTTTAGCGAATCTGTATATAAATGATACATATGGAACCTCGCGGCAAAGTTCTAGGATGTATAACAGACAAATTGGTTTAGTTTTATACATTTTTTGCCAAACATTCTTTCTGTTCTTACTTCCTTCTTCAGAGTTGCAGTACTGGTACTTTAAAACAATAAACTCATAATGCTAAGTTCATGGGACCGTAGTTTCTTTAGTAACGTAGCTTTAGCTAATGGAAATCTAAGGTTTCATCGTTTATTGACTGAGAGTTAGCGAAGCACATTCGTTTCTGTCTATCTGTCCACGCGATATCTTGAAGACTTAACATTGTACACGAAGCTTCAATTATTTATGAGAAATACTGAGTTCGATGATTGTGCACGTCATTTCATGAGATTTGGCCGAACGTTAGCGAATATTTTTGCATCGGTCTTATGGGTAACCAAGATGATAACGAGAAAATAGCCAAATAAATAAATATGTAAACAAATCCAAAAGACCTTTAAGAGAATCAAACACGTGACATATTCACGCATGTAGCATAATTATCCCAACACATAGATCATTATTTTGTAGTGACTTGGTGTGTGTGACTTGTGTAGTGTATGTGTAGGACACTGATATGAAACCCAGTTTAATAAATCAAAACCTGAACGTATTATAGGGCAAAATATGTCAAATTGAAAGATATAGGATGTACCACTAGAGCAAATTTTTATCTTTTACACACTTTTTGTCAAACCATCTTTTCTGTTCTTACCTACTTCTTCATCGTTACAGTACTGGTACGTTGGAACAAATAACTAATAATGACATTACGTAGTAGCTACGTTTATGGGACCGTAGTTTCTCGTGGATCTTTTAATGTTTCTATAGTTTCAGTAGAGCAGAGTTTATTTTTGGGTCAGAGAGTTGGTTCATACCGTAAGTATGTATTGGGGATATTCATCCTTAAATGGACGCGATGTATATTCCCACCTCAGCGACGTTGAATTTAATATTTGGAAATGCTATGCCGTTTTTATCTTTTATACATATTTGGCCAAACTGTCGGATTTGGCCAAATACTTAATCCTTCTTCAGCGTTAAAACAAATAACTCATAATGACATTACATAGCAGCAATGTTTATGGACCCGTAGTTTCTCGTGGTTCTCTTACTTTCAATGGTTTCTTAGTTTTTGTAGTGCAGAGTTTATTTTCTGGTCAGAGAGTTAGAAAATCGTAAGTATGTATTTGGGATATTCATCCTTATATGGATGCTACGTAAAGTTTCCGGTTACAGCATCGTTGAATTTAACACTTCACATTACTATAACATCAGATTTTAAAGGCTTTGCTATAGTTAATGTTTTTTATATACCAGGAGTAATTCCCCCAGCCGACGGTTGCCGGCGCAGAGTAACCCCATTGCCATAACTTAGTAACTCCCAAAACAGTGCATGTGCCTTTAACTTCTAATTTGGGTCAACAGCCGCACAGTGGGATATTTGCCTGAATTACTCGAACAAAATGACTACATTAGTATAAATGGTTCCATAAATGTTATAACGGTCCTATGTCATAAAGGTTTGTTCTATGACATTTTGCAAATTGTGTTGTAATACACATGAGGACCCAGAATGTTAGTTTCCCCGCAATGATTGTGAGATAATTAGATTATAACTGTTGTTATAACAACCACGATCACGTCGAGTCCATTAGTTCTAGAATACTTCAAAGAATAATATTGCGCAGTTAAAAAGAGGGTTATACATTATAAAAGGTATGGAAACCCGTATAAAGGACTCATTTTTACACGAAATTGTTTATAATATTTAACATGAAAACCTCAATATGAACACTATAACATTATAAGACATATAACAACAACATAATTTTTGACGCTACGCTTTTTACTGAACAACTGATGAGATCTCTCTAAACTAACTTTCTAAACTATTGAACATAAATAAAAAACAATAATAGCGTTGTGAATGTAATGTATACACATATAAACATACAGTCATACAATATCTTTACAGTGGCATAATACAGTTATACTGTACAGGCTCAGCTCTTGGTTTTATATTTCTATATCTTCCTCTCCACTTGAAGAATAGGTGAGCAGTTTACACGTAAGCAATAGCAATACTTACGGGCGTAACCTCGAGATATTTTCGTGAGTTCCCGTACTATTCCAAGGTATTTTTGTGTAGTGTCATGTTCCATAGTGCAGATGATCCACACTACGTGTAATGATGGATAGGGATTTTTAATTTGTTGAATGAAAAGATAGTTACTGAAAGTTGTTATAAGGAATTTACTAAGGGAAGCTGTGCTGAAAAATTATCCCGGTTTGTAATAAATGGGAATTTAAATTTCCATCCTTCATTTGTTTGATATCATTAACACATATTTTGAAAAATAATTGTGAAATTAAGGATCTAACACTGAATTTATTATGTTTTACTTCATATTTAAATGTCAATTAAGTAAAAGAAAACCGTAGTTTTAGTCATACATCAAATACATGTTGAGTATACAAATATTTTGCACCAATCTGATTAACTTTTTACGTAGAAATGGTCCTTTTATAGACCATGTGATAGACCATCAACAAAAATTGTATAATCAAATGTAGACTATTTTGCCTAAAATACGAGCCTAAATGTTTGCCGAGGAACTTCGGCACAACAAATCCCATTTTATTTTTAAATTTGACGTTATTAAACCTTGAAAAACACTCCAGTTTCGTTAAGCCTAATTAATGGCTTAATAACTTAATTGTAACTACCCGGAGGAACATAATCCATTGTGGTTTCGTCATTAAATGGAACCGCTTTGAAAAATAGTTGTCTTCAATACATGCAGATCATGCAAGTGTTTGATCAGTGAAAACCCTTGACTAGACTATCAGTAGAGTTTCCAGGGGTGGGGATACTCTATCGCCAATTCCAGTACGGTAAAAAGGTAGCAGCACACATATTTAACTATCCGTCTATTAAAATCCATAGTTACATTTTACCTTTCGTAACATTCACAAAATTGAATTTTGTCCGAATAAAATTGCCAAATACACCACTGTATACCTTTAGTGTGGGATTGTTATTAGCAACACTGCAAAGCAGGATTGTTATTAGCAACACTGCAACGCAGGATTGTTATCAGCAACACTGCAACGCAGTATTGTTATCAGCAACAATGCAACGCAGGATTGTTATCAGCAACTCTGCAACGCAGTATTGTTATCAGCAACACTGCAACGCAGGATTGTTATCAGCAACACTGCAACGCAGTATTGTTATCAGCAACACTGCAACGCAGGATTGTTATCAGCAACACTGCAAAGCAGGATTGTTATTAGCAACACTGCAACGCAGGATTGTTATCAGCAACTCTGCAACGCAGTATTGTTATCAGCAACACTGCAACGCAGGATTGTTATCAGCAACACTGCAACGCAGGATTATTATCAGCAACTCTGCAACGCAGTATTGTTATCAGCAACACTGCAACGCAGGATTGTTATCAGCAACACTGCAACGCAGTATTGTTATCAGCAACACTGCAATGCAGGATTGTTATCAGCAACACTGCAACGCAGGATTGTTATCAGCAACATTGCAACGCATGATTGTTATCAGCAACACTGCAAAGCAGTATTGTTATCAGCAACACTGCAACGCAGGATTGTTATCAGCAACACTGCAAAGCAGGATTGTTATTAGCAACACTGCAACGCAGGATTGTTATCAGCAAAACTGCAAAGCAGGATTGTTATTAGCAACACTGCAACGCAGGATTGTTATCAGCAACTCTGCAACGCAGTATTGTTATCAGCAACACTGCAACGCAGGATTGTTATCAGCAACACTGCAACGCAGGATTGTTATCAGCAACACTGCAACGCAGGATTGTTATCAGCAACTCTGCAACGCAGTATTGTTATCAGCAACACTGCAACGCAGGATTGTTATCAGCAACACTGCAACGCAGGATTATTATCAGCAACTCTGCAACGCAGTATTGTTATCAGCAACACTGCAACGCAGGATTGTTATCAGCAACACTGCAACGCAGTATTGTTATCAGCAACACTGCAATGCAGGACTGTTATCAGCAACACTGCAACGCAGGATTGTTATCAGCAACATTGCAACGCAGTATTGTTATCAGCAACACTGCAAAGCAGTATTGTTATCAGCAACACTGCAACGCAGGATTGTTATCAGCAACACTGCAAAGCAGGATTGTTATTAGCAACACTGCAACGCAGGATTGTTATCAGCAACACTGCAAAGCAGGATTGTTATTAGCAACACTGCAACGCAGGATTGTTATCAGCAACTCTGCAACGCAGTATTGTTATCAGCAACACTGCAACGCAGGATTGTTATCAGCAACACTGCAACGCAGTATTGTTATCAGCAACAATGCAACGCAGGATTGTTATCAGCAACAATGCAACGCAGGATTGTTATCAGCAACACTGCAACGCAGGATTGTTATCAGCAACATTGCAACGCAGTATTGCTATCAGCAATACTGCAACGCAGGATTGTTATCAGTAACATAGCAAAGCAGTGGCGAGCGTCCTTCAGTCTTATCACGGATTCGCAAGTGCACGTCCTGAGGAATCTCTTCAAAATCACAAATTTTTATTTTTTCCTTTTACGAAAATGTTTATTAACATGACGTTATTAAGCTTGCTCTAAATATGATAAATATGAACGGCATAAATAATTTAAATCGAATAATTTGAAATATTGGTTTTAGTAGCCTAACATATAAAACAAAAACAATTTATCGTAACCCTTACTATTTTCTTTCAGGATCATTACTTGTCCGACTAAAAACATTTTTTTTTATTTATTGATAACATGAGAAAATTCTCTTGTGCCTGTATTTGTAACTAAATTTGAATTCAGTTTTGAAGAAGAAGTATAGTTTTATTTACAGCTTATTATGGGTCATCGCCAGACTGAACGCTGGTGACCAGAGGCTGAGATAGCGTCGAATGTGTTGCCAAACTGGGCCCACTTTTATGCAGCATATAGCTAGATACATAATTGGTTTTGAACCTCAGGAACCACCGATGGAATATCAAATTTCGGCTATTAGCTTCCGAGCTTTATAGCTATCCGTTATTGTGCATCTATAGCTATATAGTTGTATAGGAACAGTGAAAGCGTGTCTTTAGACCTAACATTTCAAATATAATGTTTTTAACATTCTTTGAAGAGTCACTAAAGAAAAACGTTTTAAATTTTAACATAAAGTATGTTCAATAAAATTTCAATGTTCCTTAGCATATTATAGTGAAAAATAAAACAACAAATAGCAATATTAATTATAAAAAATATTTCATCCCTAATAATACATGTAAAATAGTGTACTGTGGAGAGTGCTCAACAAAAATGTGTAATGCGATCGTGTTAATGACATTTTCAGTCAATAATGGAAAGGAACTACATACAGCAACTGTGACCAAGTTCGACCAGGTGTTATAGGGCTTCAGTAGGGCGAAGGGCGTGGGAAGATCTGACAGTCCCTCGCTACAGTACACAGTAACGTTTCACAAGAGCAAAGTATATATAATGTTTCAACACGACCCGATTGAAATTTATTCTACAATTCAATCAATGTACACTATATAATAAACAATTCAAATAGCGATTTAATCTTTCAGTAAATTATGTCTAGCCCTACAGTGCCTACGAATCTGGCCAGAAACTAATTCTTCTTTGTTAATGAGTAGCCTAGCTGCATGTTTTCATAGACAACCGGTCTGTTCGGGATTAGTGATAAACGGCAATAGGTCACAGAAACCATTTGGACCTGCACTATCACTAACTCGGATCCAAAGTCCGAAGCACAGTGGTCTAAATGGCATATCTAGGTAGACCAAAGTCTTGATTGACCACTATTTAAGCTTGTAGACAAATATATATATATATATATATATATATATATATATATATATATATATATATATATATATATATAACTTAATTTCAATAATATTGAATTGCAAAAAGTACTTGTTCCGCCGGGACTCGAACCCGGATCTCTCACTTGCCGGGTGAATGTGCTACCATTACACCACAGAGCCCTCACTTTTTACGATTCAATTATTTTGTATTTGCCCGTTTCTTTCAGTTCAATAATTCCCTGGCGGAGCAAGTCCTTTTTGCGATTCAATATTTATTGAAATTAAATTACGCTATTGCCACTTA
The DNA here is from genome assembly GCF_021130785.1 of Homalodisca vitripennis. NCBI lineage: Eukaryota > Metazoa > Arthropoda > Insecta > Hemiptera > Cicadellidae > Homalodisca > Homalodisca vitripennis. The sequence goes on from NC_060215.1 coordinate 152,232,358, forward strand.
TACAAATTTAATGAATGTAAACAGAAGTCATTTGCCAGGTATTTGGTCTTCCGATTATATGTTAGTTTGCTTATTTAAACACATACAGTGGCGAACAAATTAATCCGAACAAGATGAATTTTGACAGAAAACTTTATTTGTACATGTATAGTATACAATGAAACAACTTACACGCTATTAGTAGTTTATATGACCTCCCTTATTTTTGATGAGCTCATTAACCCTCTTTGGCATTGATTCCACCAGTGTAGAACAATGGTTTTTAATGTCTTCATCGTGAAACCAGACCCGAATTACCGACTTGATTAGTTCATCTTTTCTGCAACAATCCATTTTCCCAAGTTTTTTCTTCAATATTGCCCAAAGACTCTCTTTTGGGTTTAGATCGGGAGAGTTCCCTGGCCACAACAAAACCTCAATATGTTGATTTCTGAAGAATGCTTTCATTTTTTTTAGAAGTGTTGACATGGCGCAAGATCCTGTTGGAAAATGAGATCTGGATTCCTTTGCATGAGTGGGACGATTCTACGTTGGCATATGTCCATGTACTGGTCCGATTTCATCATTCCTTCTACAGGTACAAGCGCTCCTGTCCCCTCATGGGTAAAATAACCCCAAAACATTTTTTTTGTGGGTATTTAGGAGCTTGTTGCAAATGGGCAGGCGACAACTTCTCATCTGCTGACTTACGGACGTAGGGTACTTTCTCGCCTTGTACAATGAAATGCGTCTCATCCGAAAAAATCACATTTTTCCACATTTCAATAGTCCAGTCTTTATGATTTTTTGCCCATTGGAGTCTTTTTGACATCATGGCTTTGGTCAATAACTGTTTCTTTTTAGGTTTGATAGCAACCCTCCCAGCTGCGAGCAATCTCCTACGAACTGTCATGTCAAAAACATTGGTCCCACTAGCTCTTAAATCCCTATTAAGATCAACAGCGGTCATTCTCGGATTTATTTTACTTTTTCTTACCAGTAATCTGTCTTATGTTGGCGTAGTTTTCTTTTTTCGGCAACATTTTCCTTTCCTTTTTGGTGAGAAGGAACCTGTATCACGGAAACGTTTGATAATGTCATTCACTGTACCTAACCCTACACTACACTCACTAGCAATCTGTCTTTGAGTCATTTGTGTGTGTTGAGACAATGCAACAATTTTTGAGCGTTTCCGTGGAGTAATATCCATTGTTGTAGACTGTACGTCTTTGTGACTTGATACACTAAATATGGTAATACACAGAAACTAATATAAATCCACTTATATAACCAGATAAAAACACTTAAATCAGTATGTGTACATATCAGCAACATAAACCTCAATTACCAAACATGAACTTATTGCATTCTGGGTAAGCAGGCTGCCACTGAGGGGAAAATTCCCAACAATAGACCAAAATTTCCCTTTGTTCGGATTAATTTGTTCGCCACTGTATGTGAAAGAAACGGCCAAATACAAAATAATTGAATCGTAAAAAGTGAGGGCTCTGTGGTATAATGGTAGCACATTCACCTGGCAAGTGAGAGATCCGGGTTCGAGTCCCGGCGGAGCAAGTAAAAATGTATTTTATATATATATATATATATATATATATATATATATATATATAAGTTATATATATGATACAAGGCCTTAGGTTCCTCAACACCGGTAGAAAGATTTTCTCGCGTCTAAGAAAACAATGAATCGTCAGTTAGCAAGATTTGGTGCAGGTTGAAATGGAAGTGTATATAAAGTGTTAAAATATCAAACGATTTGTTTCTCATAGCATATTTTCCCCAGCTTGATATATTTAATCAAGTGGCAGATACGTAAATATATGATGTGATGATTAAATCCGCGTAGCTAATCATATACAGACCGATTATTTGGCAGGAATGTGCTAATTTCAATCTATCTATTAGTCTGACGATACTCTGAGAAAAACTGCAAACAAAATTTAATCTGTTTTCCCTCCTTAAAATAGTAATACTAATCCCACGAGCTGCATCCTGCTTCTTACCTTTCTCGGAATACGAAATCCCAAAAACATCTCGTATTTTAGATACATAATAAAAGTAAAGTTAAGAATGTCTTATTTTACCAGGCAAAGTTAGGGTAACACTTATCCTAGGGACCAAGTGCTTAAAAGTAACTTCCGAACCACCACCAATGACCGGACAGGCTGTTATGAAAATACACAATTGGCAGCAACAAATTCTCTAACTTTCTTTAAACCCCATATATGGAAAAAATACAACCCTAACAAATATAACCTGATCTTTTGGTAATGATATCGTTAAAACTAGAATGTATTAATAAGACTATAAATATGTATGTATACATGAAAATGATTATTCAACATCGTAACATTGAATGAAATTTACCTCAGAACACACGTGTTGGAAAAATAGCACGACACGTGATGTCTTGGTTTATAAAAAATTAGTAAAATAAACAGTAACGCAATGAACAAATAGCAGAGCCTAAACAAGCCGTGGTTTCTCACCTTATTTAAACTTGTACAGAGCTTTATTAAACCCAAGTTCTTATCAATTTGATGCCCCTATTGAGGAAAGGATCGGTAATTTTACCTGACATTATAAGTAATTACTTACGCAACACTAATTAACAGTAAATAAGTACGACAGTGGTTAACCAAGTCACCAGTTGAAATGTCCAATGAGGAAATTGTATCATGTATCCCAAAAGACAAATCACATATTAACAAAAACTGGATATAAGTGACACATACAAATTAAAACCTACACCACAGACAGCATTTAAATTTTCCATAGGTTTGATCTAGTTTTATACAACAATCTGAGATATTTTTAGTTTAAAGTTTTAAAATAAAATGGTCTTTCCTTGTATACTGAACGTTCCAGTTTACTACCATTATTGAACAGATTATTACGAGTATTTAAAACAATAACCGGTATGCAGAACCTGTGTGCGAGTTAAGGATCAGCGGAAAGATTAACGAAGGAGGAATAGAACACAACCCAGTTATCAGCATACGTACTCTAAAAAGCTGTGTTGTAACTCGTCGTCCTCTTTTTACAAACAACACTCTCGGACATTGCATATAAAGTTATGTTTACGTTCCGTACTTTACGCTTCCAGATACGTATACGTATAGCTAAGATTACCATAAACACGCTGTTTTTAGGTTTGGTCATATCAATGAGATATCCAGCATTCATAAGCACTGCAGAGAACAAAACCTAATATAGACACCGACAAATCCTTGCTAATTGTACTGTAACATTCTAAAGGGAAAACAGTTTATTGAATACTGATTTTCAGCCAAGTTATATGTCATAACCATTCCCGTGCCACTACAAGTACTGTTATAATTTTAAAATAATTATAAATTTTTTCCAAGGTATGTGGACTAAACAGTTAGTTCGATCCGAGGCCTCACAGAATTTAAATTTAGAACCCAGCGAGTTAGCAGTGTGATTCGTTGATTATTAAGGATAACTTAAAATATTTTAGTTTGACCGTCATAAACCAAATATAAATAATGTAAAATTTTATTGACATCTTAATTTCATACTGAGTAGTTTGAATAGGTTCTTCTCATCCTAACAACTGAAAACACGAGATTACAGAATTGTACTTAGTAAAGGACAATGAGGGATCACTACTTCTGCAAGTCTTACTCAAAGAAGCGATGACATACTGGAACTCCGAGAGGGTGTGATTCTGGCAATCACAACTAATCAGGGAGATGTTTCCAGGAATTCTCTATTGCACGTGCGTACGTTAGGGGGAAAGCCCGTCTCTGCGTCGTGGAAACTTAGGAACTTCAATTTTAATAATAATGTACCCTCACCTGAATGAGGAGATGTTCCCAGACATCCCATATGGCACATGTAGACATTAGGTCACCCGTCACTGCACACCATCCCATCTCACTGTACCAGTCGTGGAAACTAAGGCACTTCATTTTTAATAATAATGTACCCTCACTTGTGGCACTGTGGACACCATCCTATCTCACTGTACCAGTCGTTGAATCCTCGGATCTCTAATGGGAGAGAGCCATTTACTCACCTGATGTTTCCAGGAATCCCGTATGGCACTTGTGGACACTATCCCATCTCACTGTACCAGTTATGGAAACTTCGGATCTCTAATGGGAGCGAACCATTTACTCTCACCTGAAATTTCCAGGAATCCCGTGCGGCACTCGTGGACACCATCCCATCTTACTGTACAAGTCGTGGAAACTTCGGATCTCTAATGGGAGAGAGCCATTTACTCTCACCTGAAATTTCCAGGAATATCGTGCGGCACTTGTGGACAACATCCCATCTCACTGGTAGGGGATCCATCATCAATGGATTTCTAATGGGAGAGAGCCATTTACTCTCGCCTGAAATTTACAGGAATCCCGTGCGGCACTCGTGGACACCATCCCATCTCACTGTACAAGTCGTGGAAACTTCGGATCTCTAATGGGAGAGAGCCATTTACTCACCTGAAATTTCCAGGAATCCCGTGCGGCACTTGTGGACACCATCCCATCTCACTGTACCAGTCGTGGAAATTTCGGAACTCTGATGGGAGAGAGCCATTTACTCACCTGATGTTTCCAGGAATCCCGTATGGCACTTGTGGACACTATCCCATCTCACTGTACCAGTTATGGAAACTTCGGATCTGTAATGGGAGCGAACCATTTACTCTCACCTGAAATTTCCAGGAATCCCGTGCGGCACTCGTGGACACCATCCCATCTTACTGTACCAGTTATGGAAAATTTCGGATCTCTAATGGGAGCGAACCATTTACTCTCACCTGAAATTTTCAGGAATCCCGTGCGGCACTCGTGGACACCATCCCATCTCACTGTACAAGTCGTTGAATCCTCGGATCTCTAATGGGAGAGAGCCATTTACTCACCTGAAATTTCCAGGAATCCCGTATGGCACTTGTGGACACTATCCCATCTCACTGTACCAGTTATGGAAACTTCGGATCTCTAATGGGAGAGAGCCATTTACTCTCACCTGAAATTTCCAGGAATATCGTGCGGCACTTGTGGACAACATCCCATCTCACTGTACAAGTCGTTGAATCCTCGGATCTCTAATGGGAGAGAGCCATTTACTCACCTGAAATTTCCAGGAATCCCGTATGGCACTTGTGGACACTATCCCATCTCACTGTACCAGTTATGGAAACTTCGGATCTCTAATGGGAGAGAGCCATTTACTCACCTGAAGTTTCCAGGTATCCCGTGCGGCATTTGTGGACACCATCCTATCTCACTGTACCAGTCGTGGAAACTTCGGATCTCTAATGGGAGAGAGCCATTTACTCACCTGAAGTTTCCAGGTATCCCGTGCGGCATTTGTGGACACCATCCTATCTCACTGTACCAGTCGTGGAAACTTCGGATCTCTAATGGGAGAGAGCCATTTACTCACCTGAAGTTTCCAGGTATCCCGTGCGGCATTTGTGGACACCATCCTATCTCACTGTACCAGTCGTGGAAACTTCGGATCTCTAATGGGAGAGAGCCATTTACTCACCTGAAATTTCCAGGAATCCCGTGCGGCACTCGTGGACACCATCCTATCTCACTGTACTAGTCGTTGAAACCTATCCAATGTTTTTCCATTTGTTCTAAAACCTTGGTTCTTCCTAATTGGAATCTGTGTATTTTTATGAATGTGTATAAATACTCAATTTGTAACTTTTCAAATTCGTTTAAGTATTTTACTTGGAAAACGCAATTAAAAGAAAATTTTGTTCATTAATAGGTTGTAAATTTACTTATTTGAACAGTCTAAAACAGTCTAAAGCAACCGTAAAAATGGCAATGAAGCAATTTAGAGATAATGTTTCTTTAAACATTTTGCATGAGTTATGAAACACGCTGTTGATGTAGTGAGTACAAGTTTGATCGCGCATAGGTTTGAGACTTAGGTAGTTATCGTATAATAATAATAATAACGACATTTAGATAGTAATTGTCCCAAAGTTCTGATAAGAGGAAGGTTGCAATTAGTAAATAGGTGAATATGAAAATATATAAATACTTATCAATAAAAAGATAACAGTATATTTTTTAATTATAAAAAAAATTTGAAACGTACATATCAGTATTCAATGGCTAACGTGTAGCCTTTTAGATTTTTAGCTTATTCGACAAAAACTAATCAAACTAATCCTACTCTTGTTAACGCAATATTTATAACTCGATGTGATATTTTAATTACAACTCTTCAATTTCACTTTCGACCTTGGCTGTCGAAATCTTATAACGCCAATTTCTAAGACAGCTGCATACAAAAAATGTGGGACAAAATAATCAATTCTGTATGCCGCCTGCTTTTGCCCTAATTTTGCCGTTTTAAGATCATATAAAAAATTCCTTTGAAAGCAGCTTTTTACGAAATAACGTCGGTACAATTTTGAAAATTTGGTTTGGAGAGAAAGTTTATTAAACAAAACTTTCTGTATGTATGTTAGGAGTTGATTCAAAGACTTAATGTCACAAAACGTTATAAAATCATTCGTTTTTAGTTCTGGCTATCAATAGAAATTTAGTACTTTTTATTTTGCCTTTTTTATTAAATACCGTACTACAAATTAGGGTTAATTAAAAAAAGGTTTTACCTTACCTGATGATAAATAACGATTCTCAGTTCGGAGTAAGTATTGTTCTCCAGGGGCACATCACTTGCTATAGGATCGCGGCTTTGCAGAAGTAAATTGAGGAGCGGAGACAAAAGGGAATCTCACATCGCGAGTTGGTGACTAGAATCCAATTAAGGGTCGAATGAGTTTTAGTTGTTGTCGCACGGGACCGGTAAACACCACTGGCGCTACTCAATGCTCGCGCCGGTGGTCGGGAGGGGGTCGCGGTGGGGGTCGCTCGCGGAGGGGGCAGCAGCAACTTCGCTGATACCGACTTCCCCGAGTCGTCGCTACGTAACAATAAGCGTCCAATTGTTGACTAAGTCTGATCGAGTAGACGCGGCTGTAATCGACCACATTGTTCTTCTCCAGGGTGGCTCCCACATTAGCGCAATCTCGGATACAACTCAGATTAAAAGGGGCAGAACAGCATTTAGGATTTTAATTTTAAGCTTTAAGCCATTCTACATCTCAGAGGGGCTTAAACATGGATGAGAAATGATGAGCACATACTTGTATACGGAAGCAATACGAAGTGAAAATATTTCCTCTTAGGAGAATCGCTTATAAAGAATCATACAAATGACCAAAAAGATCCATTACTATTGCATAACAATACGTCACTTAATTGACGGAAACGTTTATTGTGTTATAATAACAATGTTCGGTGATACAACAAGAGATTAAGGTTTTTGGGAATATTGAATTCCAATTTGTGGTTTCAATATGACTAATGAAATGTCAAGGAACATTATCAGTTCAGTATTTTTTATACATTTTCGTACACGTACAGAATTAAAAAAATAGAGTCATTTAGATTTATCATAATATTTCACCAAAGGTTCCTACCAGCAGTATATAGACTGAGCAATTAGTAGTAATTTATATTTACTATTATCTTATGAAATATTAAAAAAAATTAACATTAATATTTTACTTGATTTAAGGCTTGAGGCCTGAGGACCATCTGATAAAAATTAAAAAGTACGAATTGAAACGTCGCGCGTTGTCATTTTTCTAATCAGTTTGTTGTTCATAGAATAACCTAATTAGTGTTATACCTAAAATAATAAAAAAATATAGCTTTGAGCTACGATACACCAAAAATGTGATGTGACGAGAATATGATGTCAGCCTCAACATTATACACTTGAGACGGAGTACGCTTCAATATTGTAGTCAAGGTTTGAGTTATGATGTACCAAACAATGTGATGTGACGACAATATGATGTCAGCCCCAACGTTATACACTTGAGACGGAGCACGCCTCAATGTTGTAGTCAAGCTTTGAGTTACGATGTACCAAACATTGTGTAGTGACGAGAATATGATGTCAGCCTCAACATTATACACTTGAGACGGAGCGCGATTCAATATTGTGGTCAAGCTTTGAGTTACGATGTACCAAACATTGTGTAGTGACGAGAATATGATGTCAGCCTCAACATTATACACTTGAGACGGAGCGCGATTCAATATTGTGGTCAAGCTGTGAGTTACGATGTACCAAACATTGTGTAGTGACAAGAATATGATGTCAGCCTCAACATTATACACTTGAGACGGAGCGCGATTCAATATTGTGGTCAAGCTTTGAGTTACGATGTACCAAACATTGTGTAGTGACGAGAATATGATGTCAGCCTCAACATTATAAACTTGAGACGGAGCGCGATTCAATATTGTGGTCAAGCTTTGAGTTACGATGTACCAAACATTGTGTAGTGACGAGAATATGATGTCAGCCTCAACATTATAAACTTGAGACGGAGCGCGATTCAATATTGTAGTCAAGGTTTGAGTTACGATGTACCAAACATTGTGTAGTGACGAGAATATGATGTCAGCCTCAACATTATAAACTTGAGACGGAGCGCGATTCAATATTGTGGTCAAGCTTTGAGTTACGATGTACCAAACATTGTGTAGTGACGAGAATATGATGTCAGCCTCAACATTATACACTTGAGACGGAGCGCGATTCAATATTGTAGGTCGTCGTCAGTTTATCATCAGTTCATATAACTTCAAAGAGCAACCCTAATAGTACAAAAACCTTATAATAACCCATTTAGTGTTATACCCAAAGGATGAAAAATATCAAGTTTTGAAATACAATATACCAAACAATGCGATGTGACGAGAATGTGATGTTATCAGTTCTACTCATTATGAAGTTTAACTTTTGAATTGTGCATTAAAAAACATCTTAAACATTTATTGATAATATGGCAATTTTTTCAGTACATATGTTTGAAAAGTAAATATCCAATACCATTAAGTATCGACATTTACCAACGTTATAGGTTATAAAAGGTATAATACAAGGTTATGAGGATTAATAATAATAATCACTGTAACCTGTGGTAGTGTGATGTGTGATTGTTACCCCCGTACTTGTGCTCGGGACTTGCATCCTGTGCAGTGACAACACCTGGACTAGACTCCAAGCAGCTTTTGGGTATGTTTTAACCCTTTTCTTTTCCTTCTTTACTTCTTTATGTTACTTATTTTTGTATATATTAATACCTCCCTCACCTGGCGAAGAGGATAGATTCCAATCCTCGAAACGTTGTGTTATACCTTTTATAACCTATAACGATGGTAAATGTCCGAAATCCTGATATCCTTTCATACATTCTATCGTCAATAACACACTTTAAACAAAGGACTATTAAGTATTATTAATAAAGTGTTACCTGTACGAAATATAATAACGATTTGCTAAATAATTTTAATATTAATTTCTTACAATGAAAATAAATTAAATATATAATATTAATAATTTATACTTAGTCAAATAGGTCTATAAGAATATGCTAATATTATGAAAATTATTGTACAGTAAATTCGTGTTTTGTTGGTTCTAAGTAAACAAAACGAACCAATCTTATAACTCCTTATGGTATACGTAGAAATTAAGTTTCATGTAAAATTTAATGTCCACAGACGAAATAATTTTCAAGATATCTTGCCACATGATAGAGTAACATTTTTGTTCATTAAGTTAGGTTTCATAGTAGAGTGCTAATAACACAAGAGCTTGGGAGGGTTCTGCAACACAAGAGTGCGCTCATGTCAAATAATGTCTCCAATTTTTAGCAATTACTTTCAACTATAATTTTTCTTTTTACTATATGAATAAAAATGTCTTTAGTTACAATCTCATATAATTGTAAATGAAAGTAATAAATAACCCAGCAGGGATCACTTCTGGCTGGTCTATACCTTCCAGTTTAACCGACCACTGGGCACAGCAAAAACCGATGTGTCACTTAAATCTGGGCAACCTTATGGATGTCCAGCAGCAGCACATCTCTAACCGCAAATGTCGAAATTTTGAGGTGCAAGGTTAATTCATTAGGTCTAGTCTACTGCAGGAGATGACTGTTGGAGTTTGGTGGGGTTCGTTCCCTAAGTATCAGAGGTTCTTGCTAGCCTCAACAAGGGTGTACCACCCCCTGCCTGCTTTGACTGGAGAGGCTAGTTCAGAGCTGGCCTCCCCTTCTTCCGGGGGGACATGACTTTGAGATTAGAGCCCTAATTCTTCCTCATGGATCTCGATAGGAGGCGGCCCCTACCCCCTAACCTTACATCCAGAATATCCTGTCACTCCGGAAGCAGCACTAAGACTCTTAGAGGATTAAGTGCAATTTATAAGTTTCTTTTCCTAAGAAAAAAAAAACTAAATGAATAAATGCCTTTATTAAAGAGGCGGAGTTACAGGCCTCTCTACCACTCAACCTCAAGTACCTGATTGTACTCGGTTTGTTTACAAACTTATTATTCTGGTACTTTTACGTTGCCATTACTGTTACCCGTAACAATGTTACACAATTAAAAATGCTATGTAGTGGCATCCACCATCATCGAACAGTGTTTTAGATATAGGAATGAATCTTCATGCAAAATGTTAAAGTAGTTCGTTTTTGAAATATCGCGTGGACAGACAGATGGATAGGAACTCTTTGAGTGACATGCTTTGCTAACAGCAATGCATCATACCAATGCTATGTAGTGTAGAGTAGTCATTGCTAACAATTATACTAGCATTACCACATCGTTATATTATCATGTAAGTACCGTTATCTGCTACGTAATACGTTATTTACGTATTACAAATAAATAATGTAGAATCGTTACGCTTACGCTTTTCCACAACAAAAAACAATGCAGACTAATACATTAATTTCCGTTTTAATTGACATATTTCATGAATAAATAAAGTCACTATTTTTGTCGCTAATGGAAAACATTCAAATTCTCTACTATATTTTGTATTAATATTAAAAAAAATTTCGATATAGGTATTTGGTTGTCCACTATGCTCTGCAATCTATGATTTGGCGTTCAACTCAATTATTATAAAACTCAAATAAAAGCTGAAAAGTCAGATTTGAAATTTATATATATATATATATATATATTACTGTTTTTAATTATATATTTTATGACATGGTGTCTTTTAAAGTGATAGCAAGAATTTTATGACATGACGTCCTATGTTTACAATGCAATATCGTTTTGTCACTTAAGATACTTTAGGACCATTTGCTTACATTTTGTTCACGTTATATTTATTTGCTTCATAACATATTTCTCCTTTCTGTTTTGTAAAGTTACTTCTTACGAGTGCCGTATTAATTAAAGTCTATTTTCTGTGTAAATGCTTTGTATGGATTTCTCATATTTTTATAAATGAATTTACTTCAAAGGGCTCTGATATACTCATCTGTCCCCATGTATTATGAAAGGGAGCATATAATTTTACTTAGAAATAAGTAAAAAAGGTACAATGCCTTGAAACATTGCACTTTTTACTCATAATATAATGGCACATATTTTTAAATTCAAAATGTTCAAATATATATAATAAGTTTTCTAATAATAGTTATGATAATATTAATAATTTATTTAATTGAACAGTCATACATTTTTATAGTTTAGAACTTTTATAAAATCAGGATTAAAAGCAGCCATAGCTATTTATAAAATTACACATCAACTCATGGAGAAGGTATATGGTGTATAATGGTTGAAGATATTTATTTTCATCACTTATCATCTACGTTTCTAAGATTTTGAACTACAGATCAACTTTGGATAGGGATAAAACAATTACTGCATGATTATCTTTACATCTGTAGCACTAATCATTAATAAAATACACAAATATGTAATATAAATACGTAATTTTAGGAATATGAAAATTTACATAGTTTTAGTTGCTTCATTTATTGATGTAGGCCTACCTTGACCACAGAACACATTTAAAAAATTTGTATAAACTGCGATGTCGTTTAATAAAAATATCCAGCAGAAAAGTACTTTCTCTTCCAAATTATGTTAGTAGAAAGTTAAAAATTTTTCGGTTAATGTAGTGTTACTATACAGCTCAAATTTCATTCGTAAATTTTAATTTAACATATCTTGCTAATTAAAAAATAGTAGTTTCTTATATGAGATCATTATAAAATCTTTTTGAATTTTGATAGCTTTATTGTGATAGCTTGAGTTTAGATTTAACTAAACTGTTGTAGTGGAAGCATCACTTAAATGCTTTTGTAGGTAGGAAAACTAATGCACGGCTAGGCCAGTTTTGGAAAGTAGGATCGGTAGTCCACCGATGTCGGAGTGGACTAACTGTCCTACCCTGCAGAAACGTGACGTCAGCAACCTTCGTCAAAATTAGGGGTGGACTTACAGTCCTACAATCCTAAACATTATATATTTAAGACCAGTACTGTACGTTGCTGTATGCGCGGCATCAGTTTGTTGTTTATACAAGTTGTTTGTTTATCATCAATATTTATCAACATTTCTTGTGCTATAATCTAACCGGAAACTGATAAAGGTGAAGATAACGAGTCGCATCAACATCGTGAAGTCTGAGGGACCATCTTGTATTCTGTGACAACTATAAATCACAAAAGTGGCAGTGTCCGTCACACAGCAATCGATTTCAAGCTCAGACATGACTTAGGCGTCTTATCGCCATTTTATCTCAAGGTTACCGGTTAAAAACAGGTGTATTCGTGCATGAACTGATTTTAGTGCAGTAAACATTGTGCACGACGGGTTTGGAGTTAGCTTCGTTTCAGCTTTAACTGATGTCATAGCAAAAGTAAAACTAACCAAATTCTTGTATAGAAGTTTACGTGCAGTGTCGGAAGAAAGAATAAGTGTATATTGAAGAGGATGAGAAATCCGTCCAGTATATTTCGCTACTAATCTTTACGATCACCATTCTAAACGGCCTTCTTTGGGGGGCTTTCGGGTACTTCTTTGGTTTGACACGAAATAATTAGGGATTTATTTCTTAATATCTATAGCTTACACGGAACTTTTATCACACTAAAAGGCAGCTGTAAACAATCTACTGGTAAATTAGTACAAAACAAAGAAACAAAATTAATTCTTTGTACTTCGCCTTAAGAAAACATTAATTCATAATAATTAAACTATTAGGTAATTATTTTTAGGTGTGTGTGTTCGATCGTATAACTATTTGGTAACAATTAATTACTTAAAGTAATGACTTGTTAAAACACTTGTTGTGTTAATATATTTTGGTTATTTCAACCTACGAGTTCTTTTCCGGGTAGAATATTAACTACTCTGGGATTAGCGGAAAACCGATCTTGATGCTTACATGTGGGCAGCCAAAAGGATGTCCACATCACTACCCCAATTGTTAAGACATTGAGATAAGTGGAATAATGGAAGGATATAGTTTAATACTGAGGTTGGCTATTGGTGTTGGTGGTGGGGGGGGGGGGGTGTAAAGGCTTCGAAAACCCAAACATGAGGGTTCGCTACCCTCTGTCTGCTTGACTGGAAGAGGCCGGCACAGAGATGACCTCCCCTTCTTCCTTCTTGTGACATGACTGAGATTATGGTATCTATCTATGATATTAGATCTCTTCATAGTACACGTAACATGGGATCTCGACAAGAGGTGACCCTAATCCCCAACTTTATCCATCCTGGATATCCGGTTGGATATCAACGAGAGTTAGCTCAGCTTCTTCTACTAAGGTAACAAAACACCCCATTAGCCGGTTTAACGTTTTAATTATGTTTTGCATCAGCAGCAGTTATTTTATTCATAAAGCCTCATGATAAAAATAAGTACTTACGAAATAAAATACATTTAAATTTATAAAAACACTATGACAAAATTCCCGTTTTCACAACGTATTTAAAGCAAGTAAAGCAAGTATTTATTAAACCTTTGCCATTAACTGAAGTTTTTAAAGCTTAATTTGATTCAGCGTCCTGAAAATATTTATAACGAAATCGCTTCATTTGAATGAACAAGGGTTTTGCTATTAAGAGCAGATTTAAAAGCCTATTATCAATTTTAAATCCAAAACGGTTACAGAAGCTTTATGTCTCCTCGTAAAGTTTAGACAGAAAGGAACACTTTAGTGCTTGTTTATGAATATAAAGATATTTTGCTTCTACTAGTAATATGATTGTTCTGAGAATCCGAGAATCACAGAGTATTCACATTACAAATTCTGTAATTTAAAGTTCAGAAAACTCGTGACTCATACGAAAGTGTAAAACACGTCCAAAATGTATATAGTTTAAATAAACGGTTATTGATTCATACATCTTTTACACAAAACGTAGTTATGGTGGGAAGGGTTGATTCAATCTGAGTGTTGAGTCAGGTCCAGTTCACCTTAGAGCAGCGTCTGGAATCTGACGCTGTCACAGATTTGATTCCTGAGATCTATAGTCACGTTTGCCTTAAAGCGACGAAGAAACTCAAATTGAATCAAGTTTAAATTTAACCTCTTTCTACCAAAACTACGTTACATATTTCACATTATTAAAAGTTAGAATTATGACACAAATTAAATTATGCGTTTGTGTAACTTAAAGACTCATATTTGATTTGTCTTGATTAAATGTGCCCGTGGCTTGTTTACTCGGAGTGTACACCAAGTCAAAGTTTAGTTGATTTACTGACGTTTACCACTGTGTCAAGGTTTGTACTAGAGGCATGTTGATTGTTTTGGTTCAATAACCTGATTTTTGGTTATTCACGTTATCTCATCTTTCATTTTCTGCAAAATTAATTTTATTAACTGATTCAAAAAGTAATTTACAATTCTGCAATTGCATTAGATATATTATTAAGTACATATTGAAATCAATATTATAATACCCACTGCATAATGTATTAATCTGATACAGCGCACTCCTGACTTAATGTTACTGTTTACAACTATTCCCACATTTCCATTCTTATACGTCACAAAAAGAATAACGCTAAGTTTGGAGGATTGCAATCTACCCTCTTCTTCAGGCGTTAAAACCCCTAACATATAAATATGCTTATTAATTAAATATAGCACTTTGTATGTACTAGGGAGTTTGACACCTGACGAAGAGGATAGATTCCAACCCGCGAAACCTATTGTTAAACTTTTTGTAATATATAACGGTGGAGCAGGTTCAAAATACTATTACACAAAATGTGTTACTCCATCAGACTCATTACAGACTTTATTACATCATGTTTTATAAATAAATCAAGACTTTAAACTACACAAATATAAATTGGAAACTTCAAGAAACTAAAATAAACGTACAATAGTTTTGACTAACCTCTTAATTAATTTAATTTGTTAATAACTAAAATCTAATTATGCTTAAAATCCTTCTAATTGTAAAAAAAATCTGGTGGAGTTGTTTCAGGTGGTGGGGAGACCGTAAGCAATTTAGGACCAAATTAGGAAAAACTCCTCGTCTCCAACTTCAACTTTACTTTTGAAAATTCGAGCGAATGCACGACATTGTTGGTCCCGTATTGAGATACATTCTTCAGGTAAGAGAGACTCACGTTGAGATAGTGTGGCTCTCCATGTGACAGAACCTTGTGGATCACAATGCTGGTGTGCATCCTGCATAAGGTTTCCATAGGCAAAGCTCAGCAACTTCGTGAGAAGGGGACACACGGTTGAAACGTTTCAATTTAAAACAAAAATAATTGCAGGGTTTTGCAGTTTCTGGATTCGTTACACACCTCCATTCGATATACTATTAACGCAAGCATACGAAAGCATGTGTTAGACTCAGGCAGCAGATCTCCAAACCTGTGAAGGCCCCTAAGCCGACCAATGGCACGCTGAACAGCGTATGTGACATGACCGGAGAATGTGAGGTCTCAGTCCAGCACGACACTGAGAGTACCGGAGAATGTGAGGTCTCAGTAGAGCACGACACTGAGAGTACCGGAGAATGTGAGGTCTCAGTAGAGCACGACACTGAGAGTACCGGAGAATGTGAGGTCTCAGTAGAGCACGACACTGAGAGTACCGGAGAATGTGAGGTCTCAGTCCAGCACGACACTGAGAGTACCGGAGAATGTGAGGTCTCAGTCCAGCACGTCACTGAGAGTACCGGAGAATGTGAGGTCTCAGTCCAGCACGACACTGAGAGTACCGGAGAATGTGAGGTCTCAGTCCAGCACGACACAGAGTACAGGAGAATGTGAGATCTCAGTCCAGCACGACAATGAGAGTACCGGAGAATGTGAGGTCTCAGTCCAGCACGACACTGAGAGTACCGGAGAATGTGAGGTCTCAGTCCAGCACGACACTGAAGTACCGGAGAATGTGAGGTCTCAGTCCAGCACGTCACTGAGAGTACCGGAGAATGTGAGGTCTCAGTCCAGCACGACACTGAGAGTACCGGAGAATGTGAGGTCTCAGTCCAGCACGACACAGAGTACAGGAGAATGTGAGATCTCAGTCCAGCACGACAATGAGAGTACCGGAGAATGTGAGGTCTCAGTCCAGCACGACACTGAGAGTACCGGAGAACGTGAGGTATCAGTCCAGCACGACACTGAGAGTACCGGAGAATGTGAGGTCTCAGTCCAGCACGACACTGAGAGTACCGGAGAACGTGAGGTATCAGTCCAGCACGACACTGAGAGTACCGGAGAATGTGAGGTCTCAGTCCAGCACGACACTGAGAGTACCGGAGAACGTGAGGTATCAGTCCAGCACGACACTAAGAGTCTTCACGCTGTCATACACAGCCAAACTCTCACCACCGAGAGTGACTCTCACACCTCGCCACAAAGTTTCGTCGAGCAAGATCAAGCACAGTGCACTTGCCCTCATTGAGTTCGAGGTCATTGTCATAAGCCCACTGGCTGATATTCTCAGATCAGAGTTTATCAGAGAAGTAACCTCATCAGTATTGCCAGGGTCGTAGGACCAGTGTAGCTGTGAGTCATCTGTATACAATGTACTCCACAATTAGGCGAATCATTAGTGGACAGGTTGTCTAGCAAATAACCGAGACAACTCCCCTGAGGCTTCCCTCTCCGTGTAAACAAAACAGCAGATGTTCTCGCTTCCCACCTTGTCACCAGGCATTTATCTTCCAGGTACGATTTCACCCATCCGATAAAACGTTTGTCAAATCCATAAAATGCATCTTAGCCATACGAGTAGGCCAGGATTATCATCGAACTACATTTTCCTTTATCTTTTGGATCAATCAATTCGCTGAATAGATTTATTAGGGCAGTACACGAGATATGGTCTTTTCTGGAACCAGATTGTGTGGTCGGCAGAATGCGTCCACTTTCAAAGTGATATAGCGTCCACCATATTTAGTAAAATGCATACCCGTTTTCTGAGGTTTTGCTGACTGTCCTTGTAAATGTTATAATAAATCTAAATAGTAACTTAAACACAAAGTGTTATATACTACTCTTTTAGCAAAGAACTGTGCTTTTAGACTGTGTAAAAATGAAGCTAGAAAAATTTCTTAGTCTAGAAATTAAAAGAAGTTAAACAAGAAATAAAATGAGAAACATATTTTGCAATAAAGAATGCATATGTATTTGAAATATTAAACATATTCAAAATTCAGAATAGCCAAATTGTAGGAAAAGTTGCCCTAGGTAGACAGAAGTGTATAATGTTGAACTGTTTATAATATTAATTTTTTTATACAAATATTTGTTTAAAAAAGTGAAAATTAGAAATATTTCCCTACTTGCGGTAGTTATATAACACATTGATAACAATGTTCTTAATTTGTATATTATACTAAATATGGTAGCAATACAAAATTTAGAATAGCCTAATTGTAGAAAATTTTGCCATGAACACAGAAATATACAATGCTGTTAGTTTCTTTTTGCGATTCATAATATTTACGTATATGGAGGCAAGTCAAAATAATGATTATCTTTTATGAAAAACAAACAATATTTACATGCATTAATATAATTTCTAACTATTAGTAACTGCATAGCAACAAACTGAAACGAAAACAAAGAGAAAATAGACTATAAACAGTGACATTCACACGATCGTGTCTGAGCAACAGCAAACAATGCAAACACACTCCGCTGCAAACAACAGCTGATGACAATGATGTAGACTAATTTTTGATACAGAGTATGGCAAAATCGACAAACCACTAAACATATAGAAAAAACTCGTGGGCTTTCGAACTGTATAGGTAACAATGCGATTTGATCGGTATTAGCATCGACAAAATGAGTTTAAAGGCATGAATGTTTATCATCAAATGTTTGGTGATGACGTTTAGTGAAAGTCAGAGTCGGCAAACATATTGATGATCGACGCTTGGAGGGTTAAATTTCGTGGAACTTCTACTTTTTCAAGTGTTTTAGAGATTGAAGGCACAGACCGAGATGGCCGTAACTGTTGGGCTTTTTGTGTTGCTAGTTCCGGTAGATGGCGTGCATTACTTAATTTCCAGTCCTGTGGAAACAGCCCACTAGCTAACGATTCAGCCTTAATCATCCACGTTGATATCTCAACGTTTCCAACTGCTTTTGATTTTATCCAGTTCATCGCTGATTTCACTCTATCACTGTAGTAGCTGAAAAAATGAAATCTCTTATCACGTCGTTTCGCTTGTTCTTGTTAAAAAGATTTATTTTTTCTTCACTGGCTCTTGTTTACCCCCAAATTTCAGAACAATACTAATTTAAGCCATTAAAATTAATCTGGTGTGGAACAACTTCGTTTTCGCTATTAACGAAATGTTCATATTTTCTCAGGCATGCAAAAAATTAACTTGTGTTTCCTCCAATCGGCACTTAACTAGATTTTCGATATTTATTTAGTGTAACTCATTCTTTAACTTTGTTTGCTGTACTACAGTACCATTTTCCAAGGAGCTTTATCTTTTGCCATCCTCTTTCAGTACTAGTGAGGCCTCATAATCAAATATATTTCTAATTTGGGCCATGAGAAACTTTTAAATCTTATCTACACCTTGAATTTTGGGGGCCTTTTCCCAGTCAGTATTAACAATCGGAGCGACACATCAGTCTAGATCAAACCTTGAAAAATCTCTATAGGGTCAGTACTTTTTAATCTATTATAACTTTGAAATAAGTTGAGTCCACAAAATGAAATTTTTACTGGATAATACTTTTACTTAGTACTAATTCTGAGACAAATTAAAAATTTTTATTTTCATGCCCAACAGAGGTATGGGCTTCAAACTTTTGAAATTTAGAGAATTTTACGATTTTGAAAATTTTTATTAAAAACTCTATGCAAGTCCACAGCTTGAAACTTTCAAAATTTGTTGTACCTACCTGTATCTATCAGATAAAAAAATAAAAAACAAATAGTCCTTTGCCTTCTTCTATAAACATATGATTGAAAATTCATTTTTGTAATCTTGTTGCGTTAAAATTTGAACAGGTATTTAGATCTATACATTTAGGTGCATAATCATAGGTATTTATTAAGGTTCAGATCTTTCTGAAGAGATTGGTTTTTATTTTAATGTTCTAGGATGAATAGAAGCGGAGATATTTAATATAGAGCAGAGCTCTGAAATCCCTGGAAATAAGCGTTCACACAATGGAAAAATGGCCGCCAACGGCTGAAAAAAATTAAAATAATTGTATTTTTGTACCTTCCATGGATTGTACTTCTATGGTAAAAATACAAAATAAAATAAAAATCCTGAAGCAACCAGCTATGGACCACTCGATATGGATTGACCCTATAGTCAATCATTTTTGGTAACAGTTTTTCTTTCAAAAACTTCAACGTGCAATTGATCATTCTGTGGTTCGTTATATTCACCCCACTGTGATCCGCAATACCACAGTGTCCATTTCGGTGCATCAATTACGCCGGTTCTCTTAACCTCAGCCGACCTGACCTCCAGAATGTGGTCTAACAAGACGGTAGCTGTTACTCTAGTTGGCTCGTTAATTAATTAACCTGGAGTTGGCGTAAGTATTTAGACTCCTTGCATGTAATTGATAATGAGCCAATACTTGTGACACATAGATATATAACATTGTTTACTTTCATAGCAAGACACTCAATACCAGTATCGACCCCCTTGTACTGATCGTGAACAAAGCATACACCGTCACTGTTTGTGCACAATCGATGACCTTGTGCGTTTTCTTTGCGGTCCATACGCAGCAAAGTGTACCTCGGTACATTGTAGTCCAGGACGAAACTAAGGTCAAAATCACACACCAAAGCACTCAAACACTGTATTTGAAGTTCACATGTTGAGATGTACCCATGGTTAATCCCATGGTTCACAGTCAAAGTAACTACCGGCGGCTGTGAACCATCAATCTTTAAAATGAATCTTTAAATTCACACATTTAAATTAATGTTATTAATACATTTGAATTAAATTAAATTTTATTTTACATTTAATACAAAAAACGTCGTTTTTTAAATTACAATTTATTTCAAAGATTCTTTGAATTTGGCCTTGTTTTCAGGTCACAGTAAAATATTTTATTATGTATTGCAAAACGATTGTGAGAAACTGGATAGGCCCCCTTATAGTATAAACAATTTTAAATGTTACCATACGAAGTGGGATGGAAGAATGGAATACATCGAAAAGAAAATATGTTCAATAGGATTTACATGTTAAACAAGGAACTCATCCCCAAAGGTGACCTTTAGTTCATTTGAGACCACTTTCTACATTTTTAATTTAGTCTACCTGGGACTTTAACAATAGTTAAGATCATTTAAGTTAAGAAAACGTCCACAATTGAATTTAAAGTTAATGTCATACATAACCTAGTTGCTATCAGTTGTCAAGTCATAGGTTGTCATCAAATGTTTTTTGTTTCTATTCTGATTTAACATTTGTTTTCTAAAGATGACTCTTCACAACAAGGACAACATTTTTAAGGTCAAATTTTCTCCACTTTTTGGAGTCTAAACTTACACGATATTAGCGACGTCGGCCACGAAATGATAAGAATTAAAATAAGTGATTTTGAGCTTATAGAATGAAATCTCGTAAATTTTCCTTAACAACTTGATTCCATTCTTTCTTTTTCTAATATCTGGATTTGAAGTAAACGAAATAACCTGACATTTTTGCAGTGCATGTGTTTATATATTTCGATGGGTGTTTCTGATATTCTACAATTGTAATTAAATACTTCTATACGAAAATGTAGAATAAACCTTTATCTAGTAATTTTTAGTTGGAAATGTAATACCAGTTTATTTTACTAAGAACCAACCTTTCAGAATTACTTTTAATCAAAATATACTTTTTGTACATTTGAAATTTTCGGAATGAAAAACTTAAATACGATATAAATTTTACACTTTATATAACTTCTTCTATACTTCACACACTTCTTTTTCTTCTATACACTTTATATTCTTCTTTATATATAACTTTTTAAACATGACTTTTACTTTGATTTCTTCACGTATATCTTACGGTTCATTGATTTGTAATGTGATGAGTGGTGCCGATCCTGGGCATTATTACTATCGTAAATATATCACTTGAAAAGAAATTTACATATTCTTATACAATAAGTTATTTCTGAGACACCATGTGAATAGGCAGACAGATGTAGAGCCACGTTATTATCCAATGTCCACTTATTCGTGGATTTTTGGAGGAAGCATCACAAAACATATATAAGTAGTGGTTACAATAAGACATTTACTCTTACAGGCTTAGTCCCCCTTGCAATTGTATAAATTAGATAATTATCTAATAATAATAATAGTAATAATAACGTCACCAGGCATCTCTAGGGGCAGAAATTGGTTCCTCAACATGAAACCTAAAGCTGCAGAGATAGCATTCACACTAAACGAGAGACGCCCCTCCCAATAAGGTACATCCCATACCGGTGTTTGCTTCCATGATTTCAACTCCAAAGTTGTCAAACATGAGTTTGTTGATCGTTGAAATCGCAGAGTGCTTATAGCAAATATTTCGTCTAATTAAAACACTGTCCTAGAAGATTTTTGCATTTTGGAAACTAGTCTCGGCAGTGTTCGCCATGACGTCAAGGACCTCACACTTGCCATGGCCACCATTGTAGCCTCGGCCTACTATAACCTTTACTTAGATTATTTATATTCGTAACGAGTCCATCAGCTAAGATTAAGGCTTCATAGTAAAATCGAATTTGATATTACCGCATTGTAAAAAAGTACAGTAAAGATGTCTTATTTTACCTTGCGAAGTTAGGGCTAAGAAGCCTTCTCTAACACTTAACCTGAGGACCAACGGCTTAAAAGGTGACTTCCGAACCACCACCAATGGCCGGGCAGGCGGGCCGCTTGCAAGGACAGGATCTCTCAGCGGTCACCCATCCAACCAGCAGCCACGCT
This sequence comes from Homalodisca vitripennis, assembly GCF_021130785.1. NCBI lineage: Eukaryota > Metazoa > Arthropoda > Insecta > Hemiptera > Cicadellidae > Homalodisca > Homalodisca vitripennis. Next base: position 152,254,658 of record NC_060215.1, read on the forward strand.
CAACGTTGCTTGATCTGGTTATCTTGCGATAACCGTTGTACCTGCTACACTGCGCCATTGGCATTGTCTGAGGGGTTTAGGGAAATACATTATAATAATCTGTTATCTGATGTGATGAAGTAAAAAATCTTTGTTTATAAACAAACTGAGCCGGTAATTACTGAATTTTAAATTTATGTAATTAATTTTTTCTTTAACCAGGCAATTATTAATTCACAAACTAATTAACGCTAATTGTTATAAGTTCGTAAACATAATTTGTCTTATTAGGCGCTAGGGTTACAACAAATTTTTCTCCAGCTTGGAAATATCTGGTGTTTTAACCTTTTGTTATAAAAATTAAGCAGATATCAAGATTACAGTAAAAACGAAATGACATAAATAAATATATTTTATTAGCAGTTAAGAAAAGAGCAACATTTGAAAAGATTGTATAACTCGGAAAGATTTTTTAAGCACTCTTTTTAAAGAACTTGTAAGTAGAGTCTTTATTTATTAAAACATAAATAGAATTAGCATCTTACATGATAAGGCACCACTTGGCATGGTTATACCTCTATTGTTTCTTTGTTCTTGCAACAATACAAAATTTAATTTTAAATTTGAAACTTTTGTTAACAAAAAGTACTAATAATGTACTAATGACACATAACACCACAACAGACCTTAAAAGGACAAAAATATTTTAAAGCTACAGGGCTGTTTTTACTATGGTTTATTAAAACATTACATAAAACTAAAATTCCGAATTTGTATGTGGATGTTCAATAATGAAATATTCTAAATTTCCTGTAAAATGCTAACAAAACATTACCACAATACAGTAATGGTTCAGACATATAAACAGGTCGACTATCAGGTCTATGTCTTAATGTGACTTTTTGACCTTTACTATGATAGGTCATAGGCATCAGGTCTAAGTAAGGGGAATACAGTCCTAATATTTGTATTGTAGTAATCTGAATTATAACTGAACGGCAGAGGAATAGTTTAACTTTTGTATTTAAAGGTCAATGATTGAAAATGTCCCTTGTGTTAGGGATTTAACTGTTGAGTTCGCGTTATTTTGTTCGGGGTTTAAAATGCTCCTGAAGGTACTACTTCGGCTACAAACTAAATATCAGAAGCCATTCCTGGAAACCGAAGGAATGTAAATACAGGAGAAAAGGAAAAGATGCCTGGAACGATTACGCAAAATGAAAACATGTAGGGCTATCGTCGTGAACCATTCGGTCTTGTATTTCCAGATAGTTACGTTTTACGGTAAATTCTTACCTTAAATAAGGTTGTGACATCCTTTCCTCAAGACAAAAAGACTCCGATCTACATTATTTGGCAAGAGCATGTGACATCCTTCTAGTTGTACGCTTGAAACCTTGATATCTTTGCTCATTTAGGACAAGAAGCCGAGAAGCCTCTTACTCCACTTAGTCCTAAAAACGTTTTGCTCTTGCTTCCTGAGTAACAGGATGTCCTGGATGGGTAAGGTTGGGGGTAGGGGCCGCCTCCTATCTAGATCCATGAGGAAGGATTTTGAGCATTGGTCTCAGCCATGTCTTCTTGGAAGAAGGTAGCTCTGTGCCATCCTCTCCAGTCAAAGCAGACAGGGGATGGTACGCCCTTATATCTAGCCTTCCAACTACCGTTAACACTTAGAGAACCCCAACAACTCCAACAGGCATTCCCCGCATTAGACTATACCTAACATCTCAAAACTTGCGGTTAGTGATGCTCCCATTCTGGACATGCATAGGATTCCCAGATATAAGTGGCACATCGGTTTTTGCTGTACCCAGTGTAGGTTCAACTGAAAGGTATCAAAAAGCCTGAAGTGAACCCCCTGTGGGAATTCCGAACCTTCCACTAAACCATATTCTTACATTCATTAAGACTGACATATTTCCTAGGGCATGATGATCCCTGATCACCGTTGTCTGGCTGGATGATGTGAAACACTTCAGTATCGCAACTTCAAGTGTTATAAAAAAATAAAAACACATCCCTTTTCCTTACATCAACTCCATAGAAGCAACAGTTATGCCGCTGTTTGCATCTATCAATATCAATAAGGACTATTGGATAAAAGGATTATGTTTTTGACATCAATTATGAAAATTATCTTTCAAAGAAATCAAAATGTTCTTTTACAATAGGTACATGTTATTGTCTGCAGTCTTATTTAATATACATACTGTAAAATCTCATAACCTTATCTTCAACGGGTTTCTTTTGGACTGATGTCAAGCTAGCTGAAATTAATTTTAAACGCCTACATCCCCTTGAGAAATGACTTCCTATATAAATTTCTTCTTATCCTCAAAAATGGCATTTTAAAGGTTGTAATTATGAATTTAAAAACATAAGTCAACTGAATACGAAAAACGTCATTTAATTAAAAATGCATTACATCTAGTCCAGAATATCACATCCAAATTCACATATGTGACCCATTACGGTTTTGTTTGTGATTTGGAGTTGATGAAGGTCTGCCTAAATAAGTAAAAAAGAAACTATCGTTTAAATTAAATTTTCATGACTTATAGACTAAAATATAGTATAAAATGTAATAAGCCATGCCTGCATTACATTGAAGTTAATAATAACATTTTGATTTCTTTCAAACCGAAATGAATACAATACGGGGAGGAGGGGGTTAACGATATCCCTATTTTGAGTTGCGGGAGAGTTTGTACCATATCTTGGTACTATTTATTTCACATAAAGAGTTGACTTCTGTAACCAATACAGGCAGTACAGCGACGGACTGACGTGATTACAATAGATGATTACCGAGTGATGTAATTGAGCTTTAGATCGCACCTGTGTTTTGTAAACAGTAGCGTAATATTACCTTCTGTGTAAATAAAACATAATGGTACCTCTCTGAGCAGAGAGATAGGAAGTCACGTTTGTGCCTTATATACGTACGTGACCTGTCTGGCGACCCCACAAATAATGGGTTTCCCGTAATTTAATTAAGCGTACGGGTAAATAGTATTCATTTGATAAATTTCGTTAGTTTTAACAGAGACGTCTAAAATAGGGACTAACAAGCTTTGTAGTAATGTAACAGCGGGCAAGTAAATTTTAAGATTTACCGTGACATCGCATTATACTACTTGTTACTCATACTCAGTCAATAAATCTTTAAAGTGTTAAAGTAGCTAAAAGGAAAGTTTTAAGATGTAAAGTGTTGCCATATTAACCTAATTGTTACTACTCATAATCAGTCAAGAAATTTCTAAAGTGTTACAGTAGTTAAAAGTAAGTTTAAAGATGTACAGTGATACCGTATCATCCTACTTGTTACTACTCATAATTAGTTAAGAACTTTATAAAGTGTTACAGTAGTTAAAAGTACATTTTAAGATGTACAGTGATACCGTATCATCCTACTTGTTTACTCATAATTAGTTAAGAACTTTATAAAGTGTTGCAGTAGCTAAAAGTACATTTTAAGATGTACAGTGATACCGTATCATCCTACTTGTTACTACTCATAATTAGTTAAGAACTTTATAAAGTGTTGCAGTAGCTAAAAGTACATTTTAAGATGTACAGTGATACCGTATCATCCTACTTGTTACTACTCATAATTAGTTAAGAACTTTATAAAGTGTTGCAGTAGCTAAAAGTACATTTTAAGATGTACAGTGATACCGTATCATCTTACATGTTACTCATAATCAGTCAAGAACTGTCTAAGGTTTTACAGAAGCTAAGAACAAATTTTAAAATGTACAGTTATATCGTATTATCCTACTTGTTGGTCGTTTAAGTCAAGAAATCTCTAAAGTGTTACAGTAGCTAAAATTACATTTTAAGATGTTCCCTGTCCTCCTCACGACTCATATTCACGAGAAATGTCTCACGCGTCCGCAGTTCAAAAGTAGGAACTAATACCGTATTAGTAACATATCTCATCCTTGTAAAATACAACTGGGAATCACGATGCATAGAGAAACTTTTTTATATCATTATTACAAAAACTATGTTGCACTATGTTGTGAATTTTATGTCCATAACGGATCAGTATCATATTTTAAACAAAAAACCATATCAACGAACAATCAATACACTGGAGCTATGGGATAAGTATTTGATAAATGATACACCTAATAGCATTTTATTTACATTTGTTTTAGTGCCAATTATCTTTGCTGTATGTTTTGCCAATTATTTTTAATGTATGTTTTAAACGAAAATGTACTGTTAGGTCTTACAGGTAAGCTTGGTGCTGTATCGGTTTTAAGGTGTTTATGTGAAACACGTATTAATTACAATCTACAAAAGAGTTCGAAAACAAAAAGGAAAATAGTACCTGCGAGCCTTTATCTTCGCGGTCCTGTATTTGTGCCTGATAGTCATCCTGGCACTATCACTGTAATCACTGTCACTGTTATCACTGTCACTGTCAGCTGCCGGTGTCACCACTGCTACCGCCTGCACGCCCCGTCATTCGTTTACTCTACTATGCCACTCGGCTCACTGCCGCTGTTATCACACACCCACTGATAACAACATGCAACCTACTGTATTGTTCGACAGCACTTGTTATCAATAAGTGCAAACCGAGATTCTCTGAAAACCAGCTCCAATTAGAGTGAACGACTCTAGACGGCCGCGGCGCGAGTGGAAAACCCCACTCTTGCCAGGTGTCAATAACGTCACGGTATCATAACCTAATCTTTTGTTTTACTCTGTTGAAGATAACAAATTGCAGGGAAGTTATTTTCAAGTAGACTTGATTGAAAATATCCTCTATCGACGTTGTCAACGTTAGCATTTTGAAACACAAGAGCAAATTTACAGTATATTTAAAGTCGGTAAAGTAAATTTAGCAAAATATCTGTAAGCGATTGGAAACGAACGTTTAGCTAATTTTCTTCACACTTCACTACTGCATCTAATAATCTTTCGACACATATCACAATCTGTAGGATGCTTTCTTCTAATTCAGTAAACTATAATATTTCTAGAGGAATTTTCTAAAAATAACGGTCTTAGATAATCTAGACAATGTGAACTTCTACTTCATTTTCTTACATATATAGTTTATTTTCATGTTAACTATTACTGGGAATTAACGAAGAAGGATATTGTTACAAAGACGAACTATCTTTTGTTTTTAAGTAAAAATGCTTTACAGCTAAAATATGAAATCTTCACTGTTTTGAAATATTCCCTAGACCCTGGATATCCATCAATATTCGAAGAAATCCTCTCATCCATAAATAGAAAATATGCATTGATTGTTATTATTGTACAAACTTAAAGAGTTTGCTCCTTCTTTTTCGTTTTTCGTCTCTTTTTTTTAACAAAAAAGTGATTTTTCTTCTTAACCTATTTTTTATTTACGTAAATTATCACTTTATGTGAGGGATTTGAAAAGGGGAGTAAGATGGAATATCATGGTTAAGGAAGACAGACTTAAACGGAAAAAAACTTAAATGTGGCGACATCTTTGACTTTTCTCAGATCACATTGTCTGACCCTACTCTTGACAACATTATATGCTGTCTACATAGAGACTATATATACATTTCTAAGTTGTTCTGGACTTAATTGAACACACATGTCCGTTATTAGATGCTCGAACTCTGAACCGGTGTCTTATAAACAACCGAGTTCAAATATCTACACAAAAACTAATGGAGCCATGTCTGGGAATCTTCGTACGATCGTACAGAAAAATATTTCTCTATGTAGGCTCTTATGTCCCTTTGATAATGAGTCACAGTCCCATCACATAAGCTCATTAAATATGAGTATTTAAATATGAGCTCATTCAGTTCAAATTCGTCACCATGAATTTCTGCGAGATTTTTGACGGAGGTAATGCATCTCTTAGTATTTGAAGATACAATATGCCATTTAGATTTTCCTAGAGAAAAATCGGGTCAAGAATACGTTCTCATATCTTAGTCCACACGTACTTTATACTTTATGGCATACTAGCCTAGAATGTGTGGACTGTTTATATCCCAATATCTGCATTGAGTCTATTAACAATTCTGTCTCAAGAATGAACTATCATCTGATAAAAAATTCTTACAACTTCAGGGTTACCTGTTGGAAGTGTATCTATCCTTTCATAAATTTTATGACTTCTGTCCACCAAGGTGTCACCGTTCAAATCTTAATACAAATGAATCTTGTAACGATGAAAATGATTACACATCAGTTATGGTACAACCTTTCTCTGTGACACCCCTAAAGACCTACTACTGGTCTTGCTGATGACTAAATCTGCTCAACAAACCCGATACAATTTCAAATATTTACACAACTTATGCCTAACTGGGCTCTGAATGTTTGTAATACTGCAGACTACTCTTAATTACTCTGGATACTGGCTTATTTTGATGTAATTAATTGAAAACATATCACTTTCAGGAAATGTGTTTGCAAGGAATATAATTTCAATCATTTCTTCGAGAGATTGAGTCAGAGTGTCATTTCACAGAATTGACCGCTTTAAAGGCCATTTCACACCGCGGTCACACTATGTCACGTTACGCAACGTGACAGATTTTTCAAAAGATCTGTTTCCATAGTTTTAAATGGTGTAATTCACACCGACCTCTCAGAACCTCACAGACACCACAGACGTCGACAGACGAATCCGCGGAATCGCTCCGAGAGCGATCTTTTCAAAACATCTGTCGACGTCTGTGGCCTCGCGCATGCGCAGACCTGTCGCGCAGTTTTGTGCTGTAATTCTTTACAAGAAGCTGGATTGCTATTTTTGTTATTTATTATGGAAAAGTTAATTGAAGCCGTCAGAACGCGTCCACTGCTGTGGAATACAGATTTGGAGCACCATAACGAGGAATAGGTTTCCATGCTTTGTCATAAGCTTCTAAAATTACCTCAGGTGTCAGTACTGGAAAAAATGATCCTTTTGAGCAAAGATAATTGTGGAGGACGGCTGTTGCTTTGACTATCTTGTTTACTAAGTGCAGCTTACAGTGGGTCTGAAGTAGATACGCCATCTTTGTGCAAGAATGCCAAAAGCATTTTAAACTACTCTTCTACATCTACAAATTCTATAGTTGAAAATTCTTCTTTCGTCGTTAATATTAGTATACTTACCACCTTAACGCATGGTAATCTTTCTCTGCTGGAAATGCATCTCCTGTAGTCCCTTAAAGGCCGTTTCACACCGCGGTCACACTATGTCACGTTACTTAAAGTGACAGAAGTACAGTTCACACCGCCACCGACATCTGTCAGATACTGGGACATAGTTTCTGCTCTGTCAGTCGGATTAGTTGAAGCAGGTAACATGGCAAGTGGTTTGTAGAGCGATAGCGCGTTTACTAAAAATGAGTCTTGATTGGATGACGACGATAGTAGTTCGAATAGAGAAGAGGAACTCATGCTGTTTTATTCTGTTACAAACCGAACGCACTGGGTGCACCCTATCAACCAAAGACAGTGCGGCGAGTATCATCATCTGATGAAGGCTTTGGAGCTAGATGATGACAGATTCACAACATACTTTCGGCTATCTAAACCTCATTCTTTAAGAGATCTTAACATTGATATGTAACGATATTAGTAAAAAAAGATACCAACTACAGGAGATGCATTTCCAGCAGAGAAAGATTACCATGCGTTAAGGTGGTAAGTATACTAATATTAACGACGAAAGAAGAATTTTCAACTATAGAATTTGTAGATGTAGAAGAGTAGTTTAAAATGCTTTTGGCATTCTTGCACAAAGATGGCGTATCTACTTCAGACCCACTGTAAGCTGCACTTAGTAAACAAGATAGTCAAAGCAACAGCCGTCCTCCACAATTATCTTTGCTCAAAAGGATCATTTTTTCCAGTACTGACACCTGAGGTAATTTTAGAAGCTTATGACAAAGCATGGAAACCTATTCCTCGTTATGGTGCTCCAAATATGTATTCCACAGCAGTGGACGCGTTCTGACGGCTTCAATTAACTTTTCCATAATAAATAACAAAAATAGCAATCCAGCTTCTTGTAAAGAATTACAGCACAAAACTGCGCGACAGGTCTGCGCATGCGCGAGGCCACAGACGTCGACAGATGTTTTGAAAAGATCGCTCTCGGAGCGATTCCGCGGATTCGTCTGTCGACGTCTGTGGTGTCTGTGAGGTTCTGAGAGGTCGGTGTGAATTACACCATTTAAAACTATGGAAACAGATCTTTTGAAAAATCTGTCACGTTGCGTAACGTGACATAGTGTGACCGCGGTGTGAAATGGCCTATATATTAATGAAGTATACTTTGTGTTCCACTTTGCTCCTGATCTCCACTGAATGGAAATTTATCCAAGACAGCAACTGTTCCATTAACTGGATTTGAACGATTTACACTAGAATAATAACATTTAATTTTCTGCAAGCTTGAACTTACACATGTTGCAACAATATTATCAGTTGTTGACCTCATCACTGGTCAGCTGATTTATTTTTGCACGTGGAGGCATTTACAATCCGGCGCTACCACGCTTGGTAAGTTGCAGACATGCTCAGATAAATTCTTATGCTTTGCGCAAAACGAAAAAATATTATATTTGTTTATAATGAAATGCTTTTTAAATATCTGATTTTGAAAAACATATAAAATAAAACTAGATAGAAAAGACTGCGTATAGCGTTGAAAAAAATACTATCCAAATTGGAAAATGATTTATTTTATTATATATACTTTGACAGTTTACCACTATAATGTTCTATGGTAGCGGGGGGGGGGGGAAGTACTACTGTCAGTACATGTTTGAACGCTTCTACTTAAATAAAGGCAAGCTTTGAATATGTTGTAGTTAGTTTATTTATTAGTCACTTATATCTCAAGAAAGAATAAAGGCAATTACATTACAAAAGATTCTGGAATCGAGTTAATTGCAAAAACATTGCAATCGTACATGAACACTTTTGCTTGAAATTGTTTTACATCATTTCAATATGATGATCGAAGATGGCTATAGAAAATATGAACTAACATTAAGTAACTTACTCCTAAACTATGATCAAGGTCTGGAATCGGTATGTGAAGAAATGTGGAAAAAGTAAGGGAAGAAGTTTAAAATCTCTCCATAGACAAAATCAAATAAAGGATATATATATATATATATATATATATATATATATATATATATATATATATAATATAAAATAAAATCCAGAATATTAAAATTTTTCCTTAATTAGCTTAATATAATACAATACATTGCCTTAGAAAAAAAGAAAAGATACATTCACTAAAATACCTTTTTACTATCCATAACTACTTTCATTTAAGATTTGATGAAGCTACTACCAACTTAGAAGTATTTTATTGTAAAAAACTTAATTTTCCGTCAAAGAATAAAAAAAGGAATCCAGGAACAAGTTTGAAAGATTCAATTAGTAATTATGTAAATGATGGCAAGCAGTTTGGCGATTTTAGCTTTTTACTTGATCTGCCACAATTTATCTGGTCATTTCAACATTTAGCATACTATAGCTTCCCCTCGCTATATCTCATTTGATCATTAGCAAATTGTATATTGCATATGGATGAAAGAGTTATCTCTAATAAAACAGGCGAAGGAGCAGAACCAACGGAATGCAGCATTTAAAGTAAATATTATTATTTCTATATAACTCTTTATTTATGATGGAATTTCAAATATTCTGTTGCGTATTGGTAATCACTAATCGAATAATACAAATTATAGCTATGAATAAATAAATACCGCGTAGAAAAACATTCCCTAGAACATAATTATGATAGAGCTTCAAGCGTAAGTGGTTTCACACTTAAATTACATGTTTTATGAATAAATTTGATTGAATGAGGTTTGATTATTAGGATAAACGTTCTTCACATAAATACCTTTCTGTAAAAGTAAAAAATTCCCCGGGGGGGGGGTTCACTTCTGGCTGGTTTATACTTTCTAGTTGAGCCTTAACTGGGTACGTGTCTTACTTAAGTCCGGACAACCGCATGTATTTCTAAGAGCGGCACATCACTTATCGCAATGTAGAGATATTGGGGTGCAAGGGCAGGTCGATAGGTCTAGTCTACTGCTGGAGATGACTATTAAGGGCTCTCTAAATGTTAAGGGCTGTTGCTAAGCCTGCACATAAGGGCGTGCCACCCCTACTTGCTTTGACTGGACAGACGGGTATAGAGCTGGCTTCCCCTTTTTCCAAAGACTGAGATTAATAATAATAATAATAATAATCTTTACTGCGTCAACAATTACAAGATTGCATGCAGGTAACTTCATCATTATACACATTTGCATTGGTTCTATTGCAGTTACAACTATTCTATTGTATAACAGAACTGGGTTTTTTATTTTATTCTTGTTTTTCAATAGTTTTTAATAATTTTCATCCCAAAAAACTCAACATGAAATCTTCAACGGAGTAAAACGCCTTTACACCAGGAGGTGTGTTACTCTAGATTTGAATCGTTTAGAGTCACTGAGATGTTTTATTCCCTCAGGCAGCTTGTTTATCAGTTTCACACCAACTTGGGACGGCAAGTGTTCAAATGCACTCGTTCTATGTTGTACAATCCGAAAGTTGTCCCTGCCTCTTGTCTCGTATTGGTGGACGTCACTGCCTTGGACCAACTCGCATTTAAGTCGACAGTATAGAACGACGTCGAGAATATAGAGACAGGGTAAAGTTAACAATTCAAGCTCTTTGAAGGCATCTTTGCACGACTCTCTGAAATTCAACTTGTAACGAATTCTGACAGCTTTCTTTTGAGCTCTAAATACTCTTTCGAGTTTGTATTTAGAACAGCTGCCCCACAGTCTCAAACCGTAAGACAAATGTGGATGTATCAGGCCAAAGTAGGCCATTTTTTCATTGTTATGAAAACAGTATCATTAAAAAATCGCACATTTGTAAATTCAAAAAATTTACGATTATATATACATAACGCAACATTTCGATGAATACCCTGCTCATATTATTCAATTACTTTGTCAAACTGTAGTTATTAAATATTGTAAACACAGTATAAATCCTTACGTCATTAAAATTAAAGACGAATGTGTAATAATAGACGTTTTAAGATAATAGCAAGGAAATGGCGTTTGAAGATAATAACCAAGTAACATTGTAATACGTGAAGCGATAACAGACTTATAGATAGTAAAATCCATCCAAACTAGAGTAAGCTGATAAGATTAAGTGAAGAACAGCTACAGGAATTTCAATTTAAGATGACACATAATCAATCAAAGAACAGCTTATTATATACAGTGGATATTCCAAAGTTTTGAAATGTGACGGAGAAGTACTATTTTATATTATTTGTCGAAGGAAAATTTCAATAGATTAAAACTGTCCTTCCAGTTTAGCATACACCGTGTACTAATTTTTACGCCAGTATTAAACTTTACCCGTGCTGTTACAGTGATGGACCAAAGAGAAAAGTATTAAGAGGCACATCAAAGTAATACTCTACGTCTTTGGTGGTGTAAAGTAAATTACAATAAAATGGCCGTTGCGTTCGAAGGAGGGCAACCGGGGCAAGTTTGTAGTAAAGCCGGTTGTAGTAAAACTACCTTGAGGTTTTCCACACAAGCACGCACATTGGTAAATCTAATACAGTTTTACGCCCTTATTTTAGATTTGAATTATGGGAGGTGTGTAATTTGAAGTATAATTAATACACATCCAAACAATTTTGAGTTTTTCGATATTTTTATGCTTAAATAAGTGTATTCAAAACGTATAGACTTTACACAAAAAAGTATATTGATGCGCATTTATTATATCTTTAAAATGAGATATCTGTCATTGTTCTTATGGAGAAAACCCTCAAGGCCATTAATAGAGCCCAACCTTAAGCCCTGGCCACGGGAAGGGCAACGTAAAAATGGATAATTTGCCACGCCTTGAAGAAGAACATTTGCAATCGCAGAAGATGAGGAAGAGTTTATACAAGGCCGGACGATTCGAGTTCATGATATAAAAAACAAGAAATTGGGAATGGCAGATGCTTATGTACACAGAGCTGGGCCCAAGAACACGTACTCCATCAGTTGGTCAGTGAACAACACAGCAGACTCATCACTGCAATGTGCAAATGTCATGTTCATTCGCCAGCATCTTATGACCAAATGACATCGACCAGTCCGAGAAAACAGAGCCTACACTTAGGTCACTGAACTAATGAATACTGTAGTGAGCTGTTCATTGACGGCATAACAGTGCACTGCCTTCGCACGTCTCGCCCAGGTCACGTACGCTCGCATTTATTACCGTGTGTTCCACCACCTGCACGCTGCCGCGCTCATGCCGTCCCGTGATGCCGTCTAGCTCCGGTGTGGGCAGGTCGTAAACATGAAGTGTTTAGTACAGGCATAGTAAGCTTACTTCACTAATAGCGAGGATACGGGCTTGAAAACGATGTACTAAAATGATAGAGAAAGATTCCCTAGGTCAGATTGATTCCTTTAAGAGAAAGGGAACGGTTCTGAATATAATTATAAATTTGGACTTGATTACCATTTTGGTAAGAATATATGCCCAAAACATTACGTTTTAGACCGGTATTGTGTTAGCGTATCGGAAATAGTGTTTTAAAAATCAGTCCACATTAGTCCTACAGGGCAGGGTACTAAGTTGGTCTCAGGTGAGATAAATAACCTTTAACAACAACAACAGCAACAACAACAACAATAATAATAGCTTTATTGCCGTAGACTTTTTGAACAGTTTAGCTTCAACCTCAGATGGTAGAGCTTCGAAAGCCTGGAACCTGTGCTGCGCAGATCTAAACGCATCCCGCCCTCTGGTATTGTAAATAAATAAATAAAAAAGCGTGTTAAAATGCCTTTATTTACAAGCGTTTCTCAGTACAGTTACTGTTTTTCAGAACAACTCAAGTAACTGAATGCCTTAAAAACTAGATAACAAAAACTAAACTAAACTTAATTTAAACAGGTACAATAAAATCTAGTGGCTAATTTAAAATAATGCAGTGGTAAAAACTGTAAATTTGTTATTCGTAAATTCTAATAGCTTAACTAAGTTAATTGTCAACAATCAATAAGTCTTTAAGTTTCCTTTTAAATGAGGAACAACTGCATTCTTTTAGACTAAGGGAGAGGTCCTTGTACAACTTAGGGCCGAAGTATGAGAAACTCCTTCTTCCGACTTCATATCTGACTCTACGAAAGTTTAGCAGATAGCCATGGCGGGTGCTACGTTGCGAGACCTCCTCCCGGAACTCGTCCCTGCCCGGCGTCAACTCACATTTGTAAGGACAGTACAAGACGATATCGTAAATGTAGAGGGCTGGGAAGGGTAACAAATCAAGTTCTCTAAAAGAATCCCTACAGGATTCTCTAATTCCTATTTTTGCAATGTTCCGTATTGCTTTCTTATGAAGTACGAAACACCTCTGGAAATGGGAATTAGCACACCCTCCCCACAATGTCATGCCCAATGTTAATAATGAGGACTGACCATCATTGCAGTAGTGCTGTACAACTCATAATCATACAATGCATTAGACTCATGCATCTCGTGCATGTTACCACTTAAATGACAAGGGCGTTTTTCTGTTCTCAGGGGAGGTATACTGGGGGGGGGGGGATAAACAGGCAGAAAGTGAGCCATTGTGGAGTCGAATTCAGATTCAAAGAAATGTTAATATGAAACTAACAAAGAAGAGTTCGTGAACGTTGACTGAATATATGCTGAGTCTTGATACTCTCAGAGTTGGATAGGTTCTCAACTGGTTACGCTCTGTCAGAGACGACACTCCTACATACAATAGATGATGAATATTTCAGACATAATTCATCATCCATTTTCTTTCTTTTACTTAACCTTAGATAAATTATAATTTCACAAACAATTTACAATTCTAGAAAAAAAATTTAACAAATTACTTAATTAATCTATCATACTTAAACTAAAAATAAAATACAACTAACAATAAAATACTTCACAAAACAAAAGATGCACTTTTAATATAGTACAAATTTTAGAAATATTAATATAAAATAAATTAAAAAATTAAAATTGAACATTATATTTTTAATTAATACAATGCACGGTAGTCAGTTGCTGCAGCGTTGATCAGTTCATTGCCATACTGGCTCAGGTTTGCCTAAATTATTATATTCAGAAAGAAATATGGCTATACTTAGAATTACAGTATTTTGCATACAGTATTAACTTGTAACGAATGCACGAAACACATGGGGTCGGATACCGCTGATGTTGTAGTAATGAATACTCTATTTGCAAAGTTTACTTATATGTTTAATTGCGACAAAGAAACTACTTCTAGATGTTAAAAATAAATAATGTATTGCCACGTTGCTGCCAAATAGAGTGATAAAGAAGTAAATGATATCATTGGTGTGGGCCTAATGGTTCCAATGTTCTATGGGAATTTTGCATAAGAACTTGATAATTATAAAACTTTAAAATTGACTCCTTTCACGTTGATGTCGACTCACGAGCGCGGGTGTCAGCTTCTTGACTCGAATTGCAGCTGTAGTCGGACAAAGTGAAGATTAGTAGATCAGAAGTCTAATAAGCGAAGTTGAAATAAGAGACCGCTTAAAACAAATCACGACTGTATTAACTATTTACCAAGACAACTTAAGATTAATGACAACTTGGTCTCGTCAGAAGGACATCACCACACTGTTATCAATATTAGTGTGCCAAATAAAACACCAACGAAGGCAAGTTACTTTACTATGTAAAACGTTACTTGATATTACATTCAAAGTTAGATGTCTCGCATGAAAGGGCTAATTTATAATACGAAAATATAAATTTTACTTACGGACATGGCGCGCGAGATGTTTCTCGGCAGCAAGATGATCTACAAAGTTCCCGAGAGAAAAAATTAATACGCGTGTCAATTAGGTTGTTAATCGGCCAAGAATGTAGTTCCAAGAACATCGGATGTAACTTATACTAACCAGTAACGAGTAACAGGGTTGCGGCAATATGTATTATATAAAATACAATTAAATAACGGTACAAACTACATATTAAAATAATTATTAAGAGTCGAGGTACAAAGTTACCCAAAATCATAATTTAAAATTCAAGGCTACGTGTTCATGATTTTCTTTTTCAAGCAAGAAGAGAAATTCCTGTTGTGAACCACTTAACAGAACTAAGATAAGTATATGCATTGTTCGAACACGCCCGAGGCTACAAGTAGGTGTGCGAGCGTGAATAATGCCGATACTTTTAATCTCGATCATTCCCAAGGAACACCATTTGAAAATTGAACAGTGGCACGATTGCACTATTACAATGGAGATATCACAGTAACAATGGTAGCTTGTTAGCGAGATAAGCTGAGCTGTAGATTGTGGAAAGCCCTGCATTAACGCCGTGGACGTGACAATAGTGCCAGGAGAAAACATAGCGATAGTGGGCAAATTAGCGTAAAACAGAGGTAACACATAAAATTACGTCCTGTCAACTTCGATAAGATTGGAGAACAAGAATGTCTCGGGTTGAAAAGTGATAAAATATGTACAAGTCAATGGCAGACTTATTTCTTCTAACTATTTAAGCTTTTATAAATTAACATAGTGTTGATTTCTTCTTAATTTATATATTTTTGGGTTCAATCGAATTAATATTACAACAGATTAGATCTTACAGTGTAATAATGATGAGAATCAAAGAACCCTCACTGTCTATACCTGGTTTTTTGAAAATTGTTGGGTACAGTAAACATAATATTTAATCAGAGTTCGATAACTTTTGTGCTATCTCAGTCATTGATATCTAATCTCATCCTTGATAATTTCAGCTTTCCCAGAATAACTTGAAAGACCATGAAACTACCTTTTTATCCTATTTGAGTGCAATAGAAACCTGAAGATTGTGTAGAACATTCTAAAGAATGGTAATTGACAAATCGTCTTATCTTGTGATCTGGTGGAAAATCGTCTTCTCTGAAGAATATACTAGAAGAGTGTGACGGTTTAATAACGTATGGGAAACCCTCGTTTCACGGCTTGAAAGTCTACTGGTAAACCCATCTGTTTTTACTTGATAACCTACACCAAACCAATATTTTCTGTTTCTTCTGGAGGATATTGCTTAATAACTGGAAGAATTTCTCATCTGCAGGTCTATAATACAAAGGAGAGGTGATCAAGAACATTGAGAGTTGTGTAATCTATACAATGCTACATGTCACATTGGTGATTCTTTTACATTATAAACGGCCTGGTCACTTACATATTAGTGACACTTCTATCTCAGGATCAGCTGGAATGGAACCTGGTGACGTCACACTTGCATTTATATTTTTAGAAAGGGATTTATGGTGTCTATTAAACGTTTAAAATGTCACCGAGATACCTATAAATTCCAAAATGATAGTTTTAACCACATTTTAGAATATTAAATCATGGGCTAAATAAAACGTAAAATCCAGAATGTATTTTTATTCGTAATGAAAATACTGATTCTTCCGTGAAATTATTCAATCATACGTATGATTCTTTATTTAAATAAACAAAAACTGTAAAATTATCAAAGTATAAAATTGACTATAAGATAATCTAAAATATTTAAACTTGTGTTTAAAAAAATATAAATAGTTTTAAAAAATCCCCCAATCAAAGAAATATAGAAAATTACATTACAACGTTGATAATCCTACGCCATTCTACTTGAACATAATTTTGTCATATGCTAGACAAGGAAATTAGATTACAAATCGCTGAATGGTACAACAGGAGGAAACGTGAACGAAAACAATGCAATCAACACTGAATAAACATGAACTACGTCAAATAAAGGGATCTGTCGCCTTTTCTCATTCCGGATGGAAATACAGGCTAAGTCCGACAGGAT
Organism: Homalodisca vitripennis; assembly: GCF_021130785.1. NCBI lineage: Eukaryota > Metazoa > Arthropoda > Insecta > Hemiptera > Cicadellidae > Homalodisca > Homalodisca vitripennis. Next base: position 152,271,500 of record NC_060215.1, read on the forward strand.
TGAGATACAGCCATAAAGTTTGGTCGGATGGGGAAACGGCCATAAAGTTTGACCGGGGGGGGGGGGGGAATTGCAGTCACATCTGGCCCAAACCGTCCTTTTTTAGGTAAATATCCCCAAGGGATTGACTGTGATTGTTGCAAAACACCAGTTGAATACCACGATGATTGATCACTGGAGAATATAATTCTCTCAAGATTGTTAGTAAAATATGTAAAAAAAAATGTTTACTCTAGAGGTGGAGGAGTGAGAATTCTGCGTGGCTTGACGTTTGAGAAAACACGCATTTTTGGGAAAGGTGTTTCCGCAATAGTCTTACACGTAATAGTCTGATAAAGAATCCTTCCAAAATTAAAAAAAAATATACTATAGGAGTGAAAAATGTAAAAAACCCATCATTGTGTTAATACGTTTATCAACACGGTTTCAATGTTGAAGAGAATGTTCACACAGTTCTGAGACATGGTGTTTTATCTTGGGACTTAGGTTGAATATTAAAGAGCTTCCAATGTGCAGGCCTTGTCCGATACTAGACAATTTTGTTTTTGAATTACTATTAGATGTTATTAATTTATAATGGGTGTTTCCAGCGTTATCGAACAGGCAGTGAATTGTGGAGTTTTGCAAGAAAGTTTCAATAGAGGCACTGCGCATACGTGGGTAGGAGTTGATGTATAATTCTAAAATCAAAACAAAAGGATACCTTTTCTAACCCTGTATATCCAGTATTTAAGAACGATTAGTTCCTATTTTGTTTAACACGTAAGCTGCTAATATCGGTATGTAGTGAGTCACCCATCAACTAGTGTCTGACTCGGTAATCGGTGTAGTAACATACTTGTAGTATTGGTGAAACTTCACCCTTTTACTACCAAAAGTGTTTTTTCAGTTTGTGTGCACTAACTGAGCAATATTGCTGTTATTTTTACATTATAACCAATGGACCATCAAATACCAACAGGAACCTTGCAAGCAATATAATACTACTCTAAACACGTTATAAAACTTCCGAGTTGTTATAAGATCGGAAATATATATAAACAACTTTGTTCCTCACCATATTACTTTGTTCAAACTTATATTAATGGTTGGTATAGAATCCAATATATCATTGCGTCATAGCACAATAAGCGATGATGTCTACAACAGTTCAGATCAAGAAACGTTTATTACGAAGATTCCTTTAGAAAAACAAAATATTGGATTTTCTTGCAATTGCCCTGGGACTCGGTCGTGCCACCTGCGTCTCATTGTTTTAAAAGCTTTGTTATTTGTTATGGTTGGTCTTTATCAGTAATACAGCACGATAAGCAACCGAATCAGTTTTAAACTTCTTCCTATGGCGTCAAAACAAAAAACAGTCGTAGATAACGTAGATTTTGTTTCTGCTCGATAACAGGTTTGATACAGCATGAAACTACTACAATTTTGATTGTAACATTATACTTTCAATACCATCGTAAGTTTTCTAAATGTATAACTTGTTTAACCCAGATATGCCTAGTGACCTATATTTAGGACACTTGTAGTGTTCTCCATAAAGCTTACTTCTGAAGTAGTTTCAGCTTTTTTCCAACAGGTGGCAGGGTGGTTGCTGTCTTCAGTAAGAGCTACTGAATGCATCTGAGCAACAATCAAGTGAATGCTTCAACTAGTTTGTTTCTTTAGACTCTAGTTTACAAATTTAGGATTTCCAATCAACTTCATGAGCTCTGCGCCATGTGCGAAAAGTAAGTACAATACTATTATTTCGTAGTTTTAAACCTATTTAAGTACATTTCCTAATAACTGACTAACTAGTTATTACATTTATCTTGAAATGTGACCGTTCTATAAATTCAGACCGTTTATAGGTTATGTTTGGAATTGGCCCGTCCTACATGTAGTCCAGTAGGCATATGTACAACAATAATGCATCCCACTCCTCAAATGAGTTTCGACCCTTGTATTTCAAGTCGTGACTTAGTAATTGGGTTAAACTTTTTGTTTTAAGCATCAATACAATTTTTTACAGTTATTTTATAAAAAATTCTGAAAAAACCTTGTTATTTATCGTACTTTGAATTTTTTAGGAACTTGAACCTTCATGAAATTTTGACGATGCTAGAAGATGAAGAAGATCCAAGTGCCACCTGATGAAGAAATTGGCGTATATATTCAGCACCAATCAATGCAAATGATGATGTCACTGATGAGGATTCTGGGGGATGAGGACATGACTTCAATCCATCATCTTCCAGGAAAACCAACTATTGGCCCCGGCCTGAAGTTTCCCAAGAATTTGAACTGAGTGACAACAAAGATGAAGAGGATCCTTCTTTATCACAACCAACCTTACCCTCTAGTTCAGCGAAGATGGACATAGCACAGCCACCAAATAAAAAAGTAAGACGAATTCAGAATTTCACTGAAGAGAAACCAGCAAAAAAGGTTAGTAAGCCATTCACTAAAAAGCAGTACAAATGGGGTCAAAGAGGACCTAAAACTAGATGATACTATTTTGGAGTAATAGACAGGAAGTACAACAAAAATTAACACCAATGGAACAGTTTTTCTGTATTTTCGATGATGATATTGTAGATTTATTAGTTGAGAAAACAAATCGTTATGCGGCATTACATAACCGTTTTAGGTGATGTAACTGTCGATGAAATGAAATGTTTTCATAGGAGTATTGTTGTTGAGTGGTTATGTTCCATTACCTCGAAGACGAAGTTTTGGGAAACAGCTTTGGACACTCGCAATGAATTAGTTGTAAATGCAATTTCTAGAGACAGATTTGAGTTTATTATGTCAAATTTGCATGTTTGTGATAATGACAACCTCAATGCTGATGACAAGTATGCAAAAGTACGTCCATTGTTTGATGCATTGAACAAAACATTTTTTGATTACGCACCACATGAGGAACACCCACTCAGTTGATGAGTCTATGGTCCCATATTTTGGGAGGCATGGTTTGAAACAATTCATCAGAAACAAACCTATTCGCTATGGTTACAAAATTTGGGTTGGTGCTACACCCAATGGCTATGTAGTTTGGAAAGACCCCTACCAAGGGAAGCAGCCACACCTTGGACCCTCAGTATGAACAACACTTGGGCCTTGGTGCCAGTGTTGTTTTGCAGTAGCTGTGATGTTCTGAAGAAGAATGGTGATTTCCCGTACTTCTTGTATTTTGATAATTTTTTTTTTTTTTTTCTGGTCTACCTTTGTTTGAGAAACTGTCCCAAAAGAATATAAGAGCTATTGGTACGGTGAGAGAGAACAGAATAGCAAAGTGCCCACTGACTGATAGTAAAGATTTGAAAAAGAAAGAAAGGGGAACTTTTTTGAATACGAAAAAGTATGTGATGAAAAATTTAATTATTGCAAGATGGAATGACAACAGTATTGTCACTGTTGTTTCAAATGCTGTTGGTGTACAACCCATACATCAGGTAAAACGCTTTTCAACTTAAAAGCCAAGAAACATGCTTTCATCCCTCAACCAAACCTCATACACCAGTACAACAAAAAAAATGGGGCGGAGTGGACCGGTGGTGCGATCAAAATATGAGCCTGTACCGAATCCAAATCAAGAGGTAAGAAGTGGTATTTCCCTCTGATCTGTTGACTGCATTGACAGTGCAGAACAAAATGCCTGGCAACTTCACCGCCATGCGGGAGGGAACCTTGACCACTTGTCTTTCAGACGCAGACTTGCCTGTAACCTGCTAGAAACATTTGGTAAAGGGTGCGGCGTCAAAGGCTGGACGGCCATCGAAACAATCAAAAGTGGACTCCAGGTTTGACAGATTGGACCACCTTGTTGTTGTTCCTCAGGAAAAGCAAACGAGATGTGGGCATTGCCATGCCAAGTGCACTACCAGAATTGCCAAAAGTGTGATGTTGGATCTTCATACTAAATGTTTTATTGATTACCACACAAAGCCAATAAACTACAAATGCACTTACTAAAAATTTTATTTAAGCTTGTTTTTATATATCTTTGTTAAAAACACAGTTGAATTAAGTACATAAAAACATATATATCCAATGTAAATGTAACCCTTCTAAAAATAAAAAAAAGCAATTTTTGGAATATTTTTAGCATTTCACTCATATTTTTCCTACTGTCCTATATATAGGCCACCCATTATTTTACTAAACGACGATGAAATTTTTTTACAATTATTGTTAAAATGTGTTGAAGAATACATTTATAGTATAAAAAAAAAAAACTGTAGAATTAAAAAAAATTAAAAAAAAAAATAATTCAGGCATATCTGGGTTAATATACAATAAAATATGAACTGGCCGAGATGATAATCACGGATCCATCCATGTCTCATGTCGAACAACCACGCATCGTCTTCTTCCTTATAAACAAATTTGGAAGAAGAATAATACATGTTCTATTGATGATTAAAATGATAATAATAATATCGATCAAGAATGTAAAAAATATGAAATAAATTTGTACCTAAAACAAGTATGCTTAAACTTAGAGTAAAAATTCATACCTGTTGGGTATACTTTATGTTGTAGTGATATGCAGAAATGTATCAGTAAGTTTTTTTAAATGTTCATCAATAGATTTTTAACAAATAGCTGTCGAATTGAAAAAAAAAAACAACCTCTATCTCACTTAATACAAAAAACCTCTCTCACTTATTATAAAAAACAACCTCTATCCCCCCTATTAAAAAATAACCTATATCTCACTTAATAAAAGGCTAGTCAAGTAACGAATATTAATATTGAAAGCAGTTTAAAAAAAATTAGTTTTGAATTGTTGTCAATGATAAATTTTCTCTATGCAGCAATACAAAATGTTAAAAACATACATGTATACATATATGTATAATACAAATGTATATAATACATATATGTATAATACAAATGTATACATAGGAGTTGTGTACGATTTTTTCCTATCAAACTTAATTCCTGTCACAAGTTTTTTTAAAGCATAAATATAGTTTATTAATTTAATTTATAAATAATCTAAATGACCCTTCCATTTAATACCAAAGGTCGAAAATCACTACTATATATTTGAGTATTACTACACTTTTAATTGCTTTGCAAGGACAATCGTTTTAATATACTGATTGCCGCATTCAAGAATGATTACATTTTGAAGAAAATAGTCAGTAACATTACTTAGTAATATTTGCATTAATTTAGTTATAGATATATTAAAAGAAGGATTATTTTTTCCAGCTATTTGTTTAATAATGATAGATCTTTTAAGTGTATTTATCCGAGTTTTCATCCAACTTTCCTCTGTTCCAAAATCACATCAGGGACATCTCTGTTCGCCATCAAAGACACATCGATACAAAATTCAAATTGTGCTCAATTGTGCACCTGATGAGACAATGAGAATGTGACTTCACCTGGATTACACTATATTTTGTCGTCTAGGTGTCTCTGATGTAAAAACCATGTAAAGAGCATATTTTAGCTTCTTCGACACCGATTTTTTGGATCTCATTTGTCTGATCATGACTCCAGCCAGATTCCAGCAGTCCACCTTATGACAGCGTCGGATTTCAGATGATTCATTTAGAGGAAGATGAACTGGGGCGAAACTCAACATTATTTTCAAGACCTGGCCAAATTCTATCTTAATACGTACTGATTTACTAAATTCCAAATTTAAAAGTTGCCTTTTGATTGTCTTGGTGTGTATGTCTCTTTTACCTAAGGAGTTAAAAATTTCTGTAGTAATCCATAGTTCGATTCGAAATCTACGGTTACAGCAAACGTTGACAGGTTCCTGAAAAATTTATACATTTTTAAATTTGCAATTCCTTAAAAATTTGAAATCAATGATTTAAGTCAAAATCAAAATCCTTTATTTTTATTGCATCTAGGATTTATAATAAATTACCAGACCGAATTGAAACTTCTAAAAATGTATATTCGTAAAAAGACTTAAACATTGGTTATTTAGTATGAATTAGTAAAGTAAATTAAAGTTGTAGTAGCATACATTGCAACAAGGTATTGTTAATTACCTGTTTGATTTCATACATTTCTATCTCGGTAATGACTGTATTAATATTATTTTATTAAATGTATGTATGTATGTATACACACACACGCGCGCGCGCGTGTGTATGAATGTATATTTTACTTACATGCAATGTTATTTTATTTTACATTATATGGAACAATTTAAGCATATTAAATAGAGGCATGTTTAGTTTTGTTTGTTTTTGAGCGAGAAGTTGAATTTTACTTTCTTTTTGTAATTCTGAAGCTGGATTCTTCTATACCATTTGTCATAATACATTGATGGAACCTCCAAACAGTTTTAGCCTTGGAGGCACTATTATTTCCTCAGACATATCAATACCATTTTTTCATTTTGTTTTAAAACTATTAAAGTAAAATGACATTTAATTTAATTTAGGTTTATTCTTAAGTAAGGCTTATGTAGCCTAAAACAAATCTGGCAACAAAAAATTTTAGTTTAATCAATTAAGCTTAATTTCTACGTAAAATCAATTACATGTACATATTTATTGTATTTTGAGGAAATAAATATGTTCTACTTCTACTTCTAAAAGTGAAGAGATTTAGTATCGCATTCCCAATATGAACGAGTAAGTTTTTTGTCAATAGTTTTCTGTTGATATAAAATCGGCCTGTAATGTCAGGTTCATCAGTGTCAGTAGTGGTTACCAGTGAGGTCGAGAGTGAGGTCAGTCAGTTAAGGTTGTAGACCTCCGTCACAACACTAGTGGTGAGCATATCGACCTTCACGACAGGTCATTCCTCACTGATAACACAGATATCAGCATTATATCTTGGGCAATAAAGGCCAGAGCCAAACTTGTAGACCTCTACTACAAGCCGTGGTTGCGGGAAGGAAACTTTGGTTGTTCATTGGGCAACATGCACGAAAATGAGAACATGTTTTACTACGTTGCGGTCTGCCCGATTTTATCACAAATTAGAAAATATTGTCTCGGAAAATGTGCGTGATCAAAAAATGAATATGAAACCTATTTAAACGGAATGGATTGGCAAAGATTAGGGAAATACATGAAATTAGATTGGAAGTATAGGTGGGTGCTTATCAATGAATTAGTTTGTAGTTTATATAGAATTTATTTCTATTTTATTTATTTCATTTTTATTTAGTAATTTTTTATGTAACATTATATTACTATGTAAAAAGCATACAGAAATAAAGTCTCTAAATTTGCAAACATTCCAATTACTTTTGTTAGTTATTTTATTTTTATTACCACCATTACCATATTTGCTATTTATAAATATACGTGTAAATATGTGTAAAAAATATACATTTTACACAAAGTTTATACGTTGTCCTTTATTTTTACGTACACTGAGTGAATGTTTAGTTAGTAAAGTCTATACGTAACAGGAAATACAAATATTTACAAAGATAGCAATTGAATTAATATAATAATAAATTACATTGCTGTTATTTTTTTTTAATTTTTTTTTTAAGTTTAAATAAGACATAAATGTGAAGCTGATTTTTGTTTGTTTGTTTGTTGTGCTTCTGTTAGATATGTTTGTTATGTAAGCTGAATAAATATAGAAAATATCTTTTTTTAAATGCAGCGATCAACCAAACAGACGGTTTAATTCCGTCGATTGTTGTGCACAGATTACCAGATGAATATTATGTTACGTTATTGTAATCGTGGAAATAAAGCACTTCTTCTTCTTCTTCTTGTTCAGAGAGATAGCGGCAGACTCTCCGGACATGTTGACCAACTCACGTTCTCAACTGAAAACGGCCTTCTGAATAAGTGTCACAGGCTTACAATGTTCGGAATCTACTGTATAAACAGGGTTAGGTTTAGGTAGGTAAATATCACCATCGGTTTGCCGTTTTGAGAAGTGATACAACTTGATTTTTTGAGCACACCAGAATGTCAGTTGGAAATGTTTACTAAGAAGGTGACACTTTTTGGAGAAAAAGAGTGGGTTTACGGTAGCAACCAAATCTAGAAGAGACGCTAGGTGGAAATTTGGTTCCTACATGATGCACAGGAATGGCAAATAAACCGATTGCTGAGCGGAAGAATATGGCGGCATATAGTGGAGTATTTGCTGGGATAAAAGTATTTAATTAGTGAACACGATAAAAATTGTCATGGCCATCAAAACAGTGTTCTCTCATGTCATATGCGATACATAATGCACATATTATATTTATATATAAGATTTGAAACGTTATATAAGATTTAATTTCTTGAAGAAACACGCTGTTTCACGGTTAAATTAAACATCTCTGAAAATAATGGCAATGCAAGTGTTTGACCAGTGAAACCCTCGACTAGACTATCAGTAGAATTTCTAGTGGTGGGGACTCCCCGTGAACAATGCCAGTACAATAAAAAAAGGCGCAGCGCAGATATTTGACTATCCGTCTATTAAAAACAGTAATTACATTTTACCTTCCGAAAAATTCAGAACATTGACTTTTGTCCGGGTAAAACTGCCAATGCCCTCCTGTGGCCGGTCACGTCTGTTGAGGTCAATGTCTAGCGTTCTCCAATACAAACATTAAACTGTGATTATGGCTCTACCACCTATCGATTATCGCTCTAACGCTCTACCGCCTATCGCTTATCGCTCTATCGCTCTACCGCCTATCGCTTATCGCTCTACCGCTCTACCGCCTATCGCTTATCGCTCTTATCACGTCCGAGCATGACTGTCGACCTTACCGAATACATCACTCAAGAATACATGGTCAATACAAGAGTTGCTGTCATCACTGTACCAGTAAAACGCAGTAAATTATTTAAACACCGGTCAATAAGTAAATCGCTTCTCAGTAAATAAATATTTATGTCTCCTAAAGAAACACAATATGTATATTTGCTTTAACACTGATCCAAATAAACGTTAAGAATTCCAGGTCGCTGTTGAGCGTTCTGTAGAGTGCTAATTATTGTTCTTGGAAACGTTTATGATAAAACCCATACAAATTTTTAGGATCAATCTGTTTAGTAGTAAAAGTTAACTTTTGTTTACAAATACAACGACTCAGTCATTCCGATTTCTTTGTGGTACAGGCAGTTCCATGTTGAAATCTCCAATCTCCATATGGGCCCTCACCACCATGCCAAAATTCAATAAGCACTTGGGTTGCTAGCTAAAAATTTTAGAGTACTGTGTAATATTGACTAATTCTACACATGAAACAGTTGTCACTCTCGTAGCCGTTGTCACCATTAAACAAGCGAAATATATCGACACCAAAATTTACATATATTCTTTTACAATACATACAATAATATTTTTTTACTCATACTTTTAGTATGTAAACCTCCCCCATCTGACGAAGAGGATATATTGCACTTCTAGAAATGTTGTGTTATACCTTTTGTAATATAACGATGGCAAAAATCCAAAATCCTGTTATCCTTTCAATCCTAAGTCAATTTACTATGTTCAAAGTGGTTATTAGAAGTAAAATAAAAATAACTTTCTTGTGTTACACAAAAAAATAATAAAAGTAAACATCGTATTATTTCGTATACATAATAATAGTAATTATATTGAAATAATAAAGAAAACTTTTAGTGTTACATAAAATAATAACAGAGACTCAATTACTATCTAAACACGCAGTTTATTGAAGTAAAATGAAACTAACTATCTTATTTCCACAAAATACTAATAATTTAAACCTAATTACAATATCAAAGTGTACTAGACCAATATAACATAACGTTTCTATATCAAACACAAGTAATAAATGGAACTTAATTTATAATGGAAAACTGAAACTTATTGATGAAAATAAAAAATAAATGATCAGTATTGTAAAAGTATTTAATGTAAAATAAAAACGCAACTTTGTGTTAATATGAACAAGCTTCCAGTGTTTCCATATAATACCTAAATAAGTTAGGTATTCTAACCTAATAATTGACAATTTAAATTATTATTCCTCACACCTCCTAAACTGTTAAGGATTATAACAACAGTTTCCACATAAGAATTCAATACGTTATGTATATATAGCACTGGACATTGGATTTGTGCTACAAGAATAGAATAGTGAAAGTCTTACGAAGAATAAACAGAGCTTTACTAGTTGTGCAATCGACAAAAAGATATAATAATTATCTACTTATACTAAAAAATAATTCTGTATCGATATAAAAAAAATTAATACACCCACTTTCAGATAAATTATATGCACAAACACACATTTATACACATGTATTTAACTAGTATTATTTTAATCGGAACTGTTTATGATGATATACTAGAATATGGAAATTTTGGAATAGCGTATACAGTAAATTATTAAATATTTAGCTAAGGTAAAAATAAAATTAAAATTGCGAATTTTAACAATTATTCTTCTTACTACTTAGTTTATCTATATTTAGTGAAGAATTGTCCAATTCCTCCAGCAACGAAATTCTAACGGCATTTTCATGGTCCCGTGGTCTGAACAATACCTCGCATTTGGAGAAGAAGGCTGATTGTAGCTTTTCCTATTCAAAGAACTTGCTTGTCCGACCCAGAAGTGCCTTGTAGAGGGCTGTTAAGGCGGAGAGAAGCAGCGAAGTCCCCTGCATCCAGGCTGCTCATCATTATTGCAGCCGCCAGCCAAGCCTCTTTGACCGAATTGGAGACGAACTGGACGAAGATCGGCGGATGCTAATGTTCCTCAGTGAAATACTTGTGTCGAGGGGGGGGGGTAAGAAATGTCACTCCAGCGATACTCGGTTATAGCTTTAGCTAGGCGTAGGTCAGGTAGGGCGTTAGTGGCAGGCCCAATATCTCGATGTTGGCGGCACACCGCGTGTGTTGGTCCTGCAGCTGCAGGTGCAAGTCTCTTGTGTCGGCTCTCCCGCTCCGTCATATAACACCGTTCGTGCTCGTTCTTTTCGCTCTTTTCAGTGCAGACAGAATTCGTCTAGACATACGAGTAGAATTTATCGATCTTTGTAGTTCCCCGAACTTAGAAAACCAATAATCAAATAATCGAATATATTTCCTCTTTCAACACTGTCTGAGCTATAATATTAATTTTGTGTTCACAATATTCTCCTCATTTTTGTTCACAGAAGCAGTGTTTCCTTCACATAGGCACACTTCCAAAATCTCATAGTTAAGCTTTGGAGGGGACCAGCACGGGCACAAGCTACACGAAAAGGTTGCTTGCAGACCACACATTTAACCAAAAACTCGTCATCACACTTTCTGCACTTGCCGGACATTAATAAAAACTATATAGATTCGGTATTAAGAAAAACGAAAAGTTTAACAATACGGTACGTCAGGAACACTGGCGTCTTCGCTGGGCAGGTCGAAGCAGGGTATCACAAAAACTGAAGCACTTAAAAGCAAGTAAGAACTCCGTCCAAATTGGAGAGGAGATAACAACTGTTGATTTGAGAGCTATCTGATGCTCAAAGGTAGTGCAAAATTGCTTGACTAGCTATGGTTGTAGCTTTTAAACACATACAAGGAGGCTGATAATTATCATGCATGGGGAAGTCACATCCAAATTTTCAGGTTTTTACACTGGATTAAATGCACTTACAGTGGGGTAAAACACTGGTGGGGTTCATAATATCTTGCTGCACATAAGTAAACTAGTACTAATCCACTCACACTAAATAAATCGCCATCAGTTTCATAAGATGACTATAATGTTGCATCATCACTAAGCATGAAACATTGTTTCAGTGAGTAGTTTGGCAAATCTAGAAATTATTACAACTAAACCATAACCTACACTTAGGAAATATGGATGCAGCTTTTATGTCACAAGTCGATCAGTACGATGCATTGTAACGGTCACTGGTTCTATGGATTATTGTTTATGATAACTCATGTCATGTTTCATATTAATACAATATGATACGTATCGTATTAATAACATAACCTTAGAAGTTCTGCTCTTAAAAAATTACCATTTTTTCAAAATACATCGGTATCATAGCCCTCCAAAAGTTTTCGTTCAAAGGTCAAATTGAAAGATATTAAACTAAGACAGTGTAATAGATTCCTAAAGAAGACATTGCCTCTACATCCTTGAAGTCGTGTAATTTTTCTTGTCTAAATGTGCCTTAACACGGGACCGAGACATTCACAGTCACAACATAAGAGGCAGGAATAATCTCCGTACTGACAGGCACAGAACGGTAACCTTGATCTTGCCTCGCAAGCAGGTGTTGTAATATTCAATTATCTGCCAAATTCTCTCAAATAGCTTTTTATAGCGTGGACGAGTTATTTGTACATAACTGGGAGACCAATAATTTCGGAGAAAGATAAACCCTCTGTCGAAGAGAGAAATGATTGACGAGCGAATGGAAGCTAGAGGAATGCACCTTTGTACGTTTGACTGGATAAGTGAGTGATAAATTTGAGCTTATTTTTAATTAAGAATAAATTATTGTTATGCAATGTTGCAGTTTTTCTTACAGCAACAAAATAAATAATTAATATTAAGCAAGACATTAGATGCGATGATTATGATATATTTTACATTGGACAAAGAAGAATAACAACAAGATTTAAAGAACACTATGCACATACAAAACACGGAAAAATAGAATATTTGTCGTTAAATACTGAATTGAATCAAGACTTAGAATATTATATAAGAATATTAAATTAATAAAAAAGTTAATAAATATATGTACTTAAATGCCTGGAAATAAATTAAAGTAAATAGACATAACAATAATAATAATAATAATAATGAGGAAGGCGCTACTGAGAATAATTCTATTCTACTTTCTTCTCAATGAATAAAAAAACTAAACTATATCCCCATTTAATTCTTAATACTAATATATCACAAACACGTTGTAATTACACTATATGGTACTTGTAATAAAGTAATATTTGTAATAATAATTATGTAAATATTTATTTGTGGAATCATCTGGTGATAAAACCTTAGGTTTTGAAAGGCCTCTTAAAAAATAAAATACAATTATATTCGTACAAAATATTGTTATTACTGACTGCAAGTAGTTTTTTATTCAAAATCGGTACACTGAAGATGGCTTTTCAATAAGAGGCTGAAATATCTCAAGAATTATTTGTGTTCACAATGTTTCGACGCGATGTAAATAGAAATACTTGTACAATAGATATAAATAAAATGACGGTACACATACCAGTAGCGTTAAGTAGCCAGACCCAATACAGAGTCAGACTTGGGCAAGTATGATTATTATCAAGGGAATTTCTCAGGCTCCCGCACTATAAAGAATAACCGACACTTTTCCTGATCTTGGGCAAGTTTCTTTCGGTTATCATCTTTGTCAAGAACTTCCACCAGACTTCCGCACTATAAAGAAGAACCGACACGTTTCCTGGCCTTGGGCAAGTTTCTTTCAGTTATCATCTTTGTCAAGAACTTCCACCAGACTTCCGTACCATAAAGAAGTCTAAAGACTAAACATATGTTTTATCGAAAATAAAGTCCAACTACCTATTATAAGACATGCCGCCACCTTGTCCACAGTTTGCTGTATCTACTTTCAAAACTCAACTTGGATTCCAACATCATACCAAGAGATGCTTGAACTTTTAACGTACAACTCGTCTGTTATCAACCATTACTTGGTCGTGTGCATCGACTCATATTATATAGTTTTTAATTTTTGTGTACACTTGAGGGGGTGGGGCAACGTTAAGACTAGAGGTTTTTGGCACCTGAAGGAAAGGATAGATTCCAATCTTCAAACGTAGTGTTAAATTTTTGAAGCATTACCGATGGAAAATTTCCGAAAATCTGTTGTACTACTAAATTATACCTGACTCCAAATTTGGCGTTGAGACGGTACACTGATAGTGAAGGAAATTTGTGTTAACTTTTACAGTCGAGGGTAAAAGATATCTCTGAATTAAATGAGTAGTTAGTAAGAAAGAGATCTTTCTTAAGAGAGAGTGGCTTCCTGGTGAGAACCAAAATGATGTACTGGGGATCGAAACTTTTGAGGTGATGGGGAAAAGAATGAGTGAAAAAAAAACATGATGAACATTTTTCCTTAATAGTGGACGAGACAGCAGACGATTCGACAAAGATTAGATACCGGGCCTTGAAGACGTCAATGACGATTTCGCGGATTTTGAAGATTTTATGGAGTTATATGAAACATCTTCAACAACTTGGAACTATTGCAAAAAATTAGAAGGCTCAAATAAATGAACTGGAAACACGTGTAAATTACTGTTTTAGTAACTCGTTGCTTTGTGTTTAGTTTTTTTCTAATGCTACTGAGGCTGAACCTGAATTCTAAAATGTACTCTAACATATGTGTGTGTGTGTGTGTGTGTGTATGTGTGTGTGTGTGTGTGTGTGTGTGTGTGTGTGTGTGTGTGTGTGTGTGTGTGTGTGTGTGTGTGTGTGTGTGTGTGTGTGTGTGTGTGTGTGAACTTGCCAAGCATTTCAACTACTCGATCAAAAGAAATTACTTTTACTTTATTATAAACCAGAATCACAATCCTGTTCTGAAAACAACGCTAAACTAAAATGTTTATGTCTCACAAAATGGACAGTTATATTAGAATCCTTACAAGGTGTTAATTTACAATATGAAAATATTTAAGTACCTTTTAAGGTCTCAGAACTGTAAGTCCTGAAGCGAGTGGGTTGCTATCCTTTATTGAAAGTCTTGCCAATTATTTCACTTGGTAATCACAGTTCTCTAGTTATTGACGAGCTTGCTAAGAAGCTGCGGATAAGTGATATCAGCACATCCTATGCCTTCGCATTAGTTAACGGCCTTGAGCACAAATGAGATGTCTCACGAACTTTGCAGCAAAGTGAATAAACCAACAGTGAACTTGTATTTACTTCCTCCGACCTTTCCATGTACGAGTACCTCATAAGTGGTTAGAGCAAACAGTGTTACCATCCTCACCTGTAACATTCTCTGGGCCGGAACCATATCGGAATAAACAATGCTTTGATATTATAAACAACTCGATGTCAAACACCGATAAAATATACCAGAACATTGAATGCGAGGGGTAAAAGGGAAAACGAAAGAAGTAAGATGCGAAGTGAATTATAGCTCTAAACATGTTGAATCTGACCTGGACAAGAGTAATCTTTACTACCAGAGCTAGCAAAATATGAGAATGCTAGAGGTTTCCGTAACACAACTGCAGTCAAAAAGTGAACCTTAGGAAAACACGAAATTTCTATCTGAACTCATAAAGGTACCCAAATTACCTTTGGTCTACCAGCATCGTCAGCAACAGCTGAAAGAACTTTTTCTTGCCTTCGTCGCTTGGAGACGTGGTTGCGGTCAACAATGACTCAAAGGATATCGAATAATCATGCCATCTTGTCCATACGGAAAGGCATTGCTAGGAGTGTACATAATAACTCAATCGCAGAAAGGTTCATCAGTAGAGCTGAAAAAAATGATTGGTTTTTGGTAACTACAAAGACTGAATATAGTTTTGTGTCTTTATATCTGATAGGTTTTTTACTATTGATTGTAGCTTTCTCGTAATTATATGCATGTGGTTTCATAACTTCTTAATATTTTGGGATTTGCAAAAATAAACATTTTGAATTGTAAACTTGTCCAAAATTTGCACAAACCTTGTTACAAACTAATAAAACACGGAATTTTTATCAGAAAACTGTGTTTCAAAACATTAGATTACAAAATCTGCTGGGGTTGGGATCCCGTATTTTTTACGTTCCCCCGAGAAAAACATTTCCTGTGCATTTACATGTCATAGACCTAAATTAAAGTTTGGTTTAGTAAGTATTAATTTTATAAGTAGGTATGATTTTTATACCGATATGGATTCAAAACTTAAAATAGCAAGACAGGTAACGTCTTAAACTGTAGTGTTTATATACTGTCAAATTGAAGTAAACACGTTTCACTCTACTGCCTGGTGGTTGTTCGGTCAGTTGAACGGTCGGGAACAATCAGCTGTTCAGGTCAAGGTCACGGTCACCCCCACCCTCGGCAAGGCGCACGCTGGCTTGATATGAGTGACTGTGTTAGTACAATACGTAGCCTTTTCACTTCTTCCTAAATTATCCCCAGAATATGTCTTTCTGTGTAAAGACATATTAATTAAATGGATCATCCGACAGACCACATGGGATCATCTCACCATCCTTATCTCTACCTGCTCCAAGCGCATATCCATTTGTCTTAGGATTCATTGGCTACACAAGATATCCTCATCACCCTTTTGTAAATTTTCGCAAGAGCCTGTCAGGTATTCTCTGTAAAGACATATTAATTAAATGGATCATCTGACAGACCACATGGGATCATCTCACCGTCTCTAACAGCTCCAGGCGCCTGACCATTTGTCTTAGTACCCATTGTATACACGACATAACCTTATCATCCCATCCTAGATTTTCACAAGAACCTATTAGGTATTCTCTGTAAAGATATATTAATTAAATGGATCATCCGACAGACCACATAGAATCATCTCACCGTCCTTACTCTAACTGCCCCAGCCGCCTATCCATTTGTCCTAGTACCCATTGTATACACGACATAACCTTATCATCCCATCCTAGATTTTCACAAGAACCTGTTAGGTATTCTCTGTAAAGATAAATGGATCATCCGACAGACCACATGGAATCATCTCACCGTCCTTACTCTAACTGCCCCAGCCGCCTATCCATTTGTCCTAGTACCCATTGTATACACGACATAACCTTATCATCCCATCCTAGATTTTCACAATTCAGACTTAGAACACATTAGAACAATGTTAATCCTCTGCAGTTGTACGCCTTTATTTTCAGCCATAGAACTGTGGAAGATGTCTCATTTAAATATATAATGAATAAGCATCCAAATACCTTTTTGTTAAATATTATAACGGGCTATTCTGCCAACTCCACCCCCCAGAAATATGTTTTTTCTACCCCTTAGCCTATTTTGTTTGATAAGATCCTCGCACAGGCCAGTGGCCCATGAGGACGGGCAGAATAAGGCATAAAAGGAGATCAGCTTATCCTTTTTTTTTAAAAAAAAGAAAGAAAGAAAGAGCTTACAAACCTTTACTTAATTCAATTTTAAATAATCAAAAAGTGCCCAATTAAAAACATCATGGGCATATTCCTTTCAAATTACATTCTAAATACTCCAGATACGCAATAGTCACTGAAAGATAATCCAATCTAGATAATCATTTTAGATTAAAATTTCAAGAGCAGTGTTTAGAGGCCCTTAGCTCTGAGAGCGAAACAGTTTTTATAACCTGTGAAATAACTCTACTATACTTCCTTCATTTTTAATGGAAACGATGCTCCAACGATGTTGGTAATAACTACTTTAGGCCAGTGTTGAGGGATCCTAAAGTCGAAATCTTTACCTTCCAACGCACTTATAACGTAATAGATGGTTGACTGTATGCAATTTTGAAACGGAAGTACGCATATTTTAGATACTTATCATTATGGTGTTCATGGGTATGAGCTTCAGATGTAAAACAAAATTGCGAATGGTTTTTATTCTAGGCTTTGCGCGTGTATCTAATTTGTATTATATTTCCGACTGCATTGTTGATTCCGATGTTGATTGCTTTGTTGCCCTGGTCAAGCAAATATATACGCAGTTCTAAGAATTGTAGTTCTTACAAAAAATATATCAGTAAAAAATACAAACAAAACAAAAGTGGATTTTATAACAATCTTTAAGGCTAAAAGTCAAATAGTAAGTTTGATGTCTGCATAAAATTACTGGCCATTTTATACTTGCTAAAATTTCCGATGAAAAGAACATTTACAATGTCTTCCAAATTTCTTATTTTGATAATCTATAAGCTCATCAGTATAAACAAAATGTTGCGAATGAGAAGAGTTGTAACTCTCAAGGTTATTCTATGCTTTCAAGAATATACATGGAAAGAAATTTTCAAAACGGTAATTAAATTAACTAAACAATTGATTATATTTCCATATTATAATGTTTACATTGAACAGTCAATACTATTTAACAGGCTCTTTCAATTAATAACATATACTTCTTAAGACACAAATAGCAAATTTATTTTTTAAATAGAATTTAATGTACTTCTGAGACAAGTAATAATCACTGACAGATATTGCAATCTCCTGACACGTTTTAGATTTAAGTTTAAGGAACAGTGTTTTGGGAACTTAAAACTGGGGAGTAATATCTGTGAAATAAGTCAAGTTTTCTTCATAATTCCATGATATTTGATTGAATAGCTACAAAGACTTCAAAATTGAACTATTTTAGGCCAATGTGGAAGAATCCTAATGTCGAAGTCCTTAGCTTTTCTCTAACAAATTATGGTTCTCTACGTACTTTTAGAAACGAAAATAAGCCTATTTTAGGTACATGTTATTTAAGTGCTCATGATTAACAGCTCCAGATGTTAGGCGAAATTGGCAATGAAATTTATTTTAGGGTTTGCACGTTTATGAGTACTTCTGTTTCGAGTGCATTATATTTCCGCCACCACGGTTGAGTAATCAAACCCTGCCTCGGCCATAAAGTGCAGAATTATGGCCATTGTGATTTACGTCCGGTCTGACATATTTCTGGTGCCAAGTTGAGTCTGATTTGTCGCTGCGATCAAGCAGAAATGCACTCGTACACACGTATGTCTTACTTCAGTCAAAAACAACTGAGGTAACAAATCAACCTTAACATTTAAAAGCTCATTCAGTTAATAACACGTGTTAGCAGAAATGCACTCGTACACACGTATGTCTTACTTCAGGCAAAAACAACTGAGGTAACAAATCAACCTTAACATTTAAAAGCTCATTCAGTTAATAACACGTGTTAGCAGAAATGCACTCGTACACACGTATGTCTTACTTCAGGCAAAAACAACTGAGGTAACAAATCAACCTTAACATTTAAAAGCTCATTCAGTTAATAACACGTGTTAGCAGAAATGCACTCGTACACACGTATGTCTTACTTCAGGCAAAAACAACTGAGGTAACCAATCAACCTTAACATTTAAAAGCTCATTCAGTTAATAACACGTGTTAGCAGAAATGCACTCGTACACACGTATGTCTTACTTCAGGCAAAAACAACTGAGGTAAAAAATCAACCTTAACATTTAAAAGCTCATTCAGTTAATAACACGTGTTAGCAGAAATGCACTCGTACACACGTATGTCTTACTTCAGGCAAAAACAACTGAGGTAACAAATCAACCTTAACATTTAAAAGCTCATTCAGTTAATAACACGTGTTAGCAGAAATGCACTCGTACACACGTATGTCTTACTTCAGTCAAAAACAACTGAGGTAACAAATCAACCTTAACATTTAAAAGCTCATTCAGTTAATAACACGTGTTAGCAGAAATGCACTCGTACACACGTATGTCTTACTTCAGGCAAAAACAACTGAGGTAACAAATCAACCTTAACATTTAAAAGCTCATTCAGTTAATAACACGTGTTAGCAGAAATGCACTCGTACACACGTATGTCTTACTTCAGGCAAAAACAACTGAGGTAACAAATCAACCTTAACATTTAAAAGCTCATTCAGTTAATAACACGTGTTAGCAGAAATGCACTCGTACACACGTATGTCTTACTTCAGGCAAAAACAACTGAGGTAACAAATCAACCTTAACATTTAAAAGCTCATTCAGTTAATAACACGTGTTAGCAGAAATGCACTCGTACACACGTATGTCTTACTTCAGTCAAAAACAACTGAGGTAACAAATCAACCTTAACATTTAAAAGCTCATTCAGTTAATAACACGTGTTAGCAGAAATGCACTCGTACACACGTATGTCTTACTTCAGGCAAAAACAACTGAGGTAACAAATCAACCTTAACATTTAAAAGCTCATTCAGTTAATAACACGTGTTAGCAGAAATGCACTCGTACACACGTATGTCTTACTTCAGGCAAAAACAACTGAGGTAACAAATCAACCTTAACATTTAAAAGCTCATTCAGTTAATAACACGTGTTAGCAGAAATGCACTCGTAC
Organism: Homalodisca vitripennis; assembly: GCF_021130785.1. Classification (NCBI taxonomy): domain Eukaryota; kingdom Metazoa; phylum Arthropoda; class Insecta; order Hemiptera; family Cicadellidae; genus Homalodisca; species Homalodisca vitripennis. The sequence continues at coordinate 152,291,472 of NC_060215.1, forward strand.
ACACGTATGTCTTACTTCAGTCAAAAACAACTGAGGTAACAAATCAACCTTAACATTTAAAAGCTCATTCAGTTAATAACACGTGTTAGCAGAAATGCACTCGTACACACGTATGTCTTACTTCAGGCAAAAACAACTGAGGTAACAAATCAACCTTAACATTTAAAAGCTCATTCAGTTAATAACACGTGTTAGCAGAAATGCACTCGTACACACGTATGTCTTACTTCAGGCAAAAACAACTGAGGTAACAAATCAACCTTAACATTTAAAAGCTCATTCAGTTAATAACACGTGTTAGCAGAAATGCACTCGTACACACGTATGTCTTACTTCAGGCAAAAACAACTGAGGTAACAAATCAACCTTAACATTTAAAAGCTCATTCAGTTAATAACACGTGTTAGCAGAAATGCACTCGTACACACGTATGTCTTACTTCAGGCAAAAACAACTGAGGTAACAAATCAACCTTAACATTTAAAAGCTCATTCAGTTAATAACACGTGTTAGCAGAAATGCACTCGTACACACGTATGTCTTACTTCAGGCAAAAACAACTGAGGTAACAAATCAACCTTAACATTTAAAAGCTCATTCAGTTAATAACACGTGTTAGCAGAAATGCACTCGTACACACGTATGTCTTACTTCAGGCAAAAACAACTGAGGTAACAAATCAACCTTAACATTTAAAAGCTCATTCAGTTAATAACACGTGTTAGCAGAAATGCACTCGTACACACGTATGTCTTACTTCAGGCAAAAACAACTGAGGTAACAAATCAACCTTAACATTTAAAAGCTCATTCAGTTAATAACACGTGTTAGCAGAAATGCACTCGTACACACGTATGTCTTACTTCAGTCAAAAAACAACTGAGGTAACAAATCAACCTTAACATTTAAAAGCTCATTCAGTTAATAACACGTGTTAGCAGAAATGCACTCGTACACACGTATGTCTTACTTCAGGCAAAAACAACTGAGGTAACAAATCAACCTTAACATTTAAAAGCTCATTCAGTTAATAACACGTGTTAGCAGAAATGCATTCGTACACACGTATGTCTTACTTCAGGCAAAAACAACTGAGGTAACAAATCAACCTTAACATTTAAAAGCTCATTCAGTTAATAACACGTGTTAGCAGAAATGCACTCGTACACACGTATGTCTTACTTCAGGCAAAAACAACTGAGGTAACAAATCAACCTTAACATTTAAAAGCTCATTCAGTTAATAACACGTGTTAGCAGAAATGCACTCGTACACACGTATGTCTTACTTCAGGCAAAAACAACTGAGGTAACAAATCAACCTTAACATTTAAAAGCTCATTCAGTTAATAACACGTGTTAGCAGAAATGCACTCGTACACACGTATGTCTTACTTCAGGCAAAAACAACTGAGCTCATTCAGTTAATAACACGTGTTAGCAGAAATGCATTTGTTATGGGAGAATGAAATACAAATATAGCATTCGAACTACTCCATGTAATCTATGTTGTTATTTGATCGAGGCAAAAGGCAATGGATTTTTACAGTTCAGTGGTAAATCATCTGATTCCATAAGTAAAGATAATTTTGATGGTCATGTTTGGTTTTGATAAGAATATTATTGAGTGAGTAAAGTCTCTTCTTCAAAGAAGAGTTAAGGTAAAAAGTTAAAAAAATTGTTATTTGAAGTTCATAGCAGATGTTCATAAGTGATGCTATTTTGTTCATGTATTTTCCGTCTTTACTACATGTGTGAGACATTGCAAAGTTCATCTGTATGTCGTGAACTGTCAGTAATTCTTCGAGCCTTCCTCAATAGAGGGGGCCATTGCCTGTATAAACTCCTACCCTGGTATCAACGTTTGTCGAAGCACTCCCACACAAGCTTGGATGAAATGCTGTTTGAGTCAAGAGCTTTAAGAGCTGCCTGACTGTCTGAAATTATGTAGATGTTCTTTCCTTGGTACCCTCTGGAGAGGCCCAGGTTGGCACAGGCCAGGATGCCATAGATTTCGGCTTGAAATATGGAGCAGTTCCGTCCCAAACTGCCGCGAAGGGCAGTTCTAGGGGAATGACTGAACACTCCATATCCGGTTCTGCCCTTAATAAGCGAGCCATCCGTGTACCAGACAAAGCTCTTTCTTATTGTTGGGATGTTATCTTGCGATTTCCACTCATCTCTGGAGTAGAAGTCAACAGAGAATGGCTTATTGAATACGAACTCCGTTCTCATTATGTCTGAGACCATTTCGAGAATAGCGTTTGGGTTTACAGCTTCGGTGATGGTGCCGTGGCCCGTTCCAGACGTGCCATTCCTCCACAAATCAGCAACCATCAGCCGATAAGCTGACTTGCGTGCTTCAGCTTTTATGTAGACATCAAGAGGCGGAAGTCCTAAAGCCACCTCGAAGGTCGCTGAAGGACTGCTCCTAAATGCTCCGGTTGCAAAGATTGTGCCAAGCCTTTGTAAGATTTCAAGCTTGGCTTTAGCAGTTACCTGATTCACCTTTGTCCACCAACTAATGAACCATAAGTGATTTGGGGTCTTACAACTGCTTTGTAAAGCCATAGTGCTATATGGGGTTTTATGCCCCATGAGATTCCTGCAAGTCTCCTGGACGTCATAAGCGCCCACTTTGCTTTGTGCAGGATATTGTTAAGATGGTCATTCCACGTAAGCTTATGGTCTAGAGTCAGTCCTAAATATTTGACTGTCTTTGACCACTCAAGCTGTGTGGATGCGAGTTTCAGCCTGGAAAGAGACTCTAGGTTCTTTCTAGTGAATGGTACAACTACTGTCTTAGAGGGATTTACTTTCAGTCCCTCTCTAAGACACCAGTTGTGTACATGTTGAAGGTTGATATTCATGATATCAGCAACAACATTTGTATATTTTCCCTGTACCATAAGGACTATGTCGTCTGCATATCCTTGGACATAGATTCCATTGTTAGTAAGGTCCTCAAGTAGACCATCTACTACTAGATTCCACAGTAGAGGTGACAGGATGCCTCCTTGAGGGCATCCCATTGTGGGTGCGATCACAAGCGATTCTTCATTGAGATCGGCCCTGATCCGTCTGGAGCACAGCATTGCCCTAAGCCACCTGCACAGAGCTGGCTCGAGGCCACGTCGCTGTGCTCCACTTACCATCGCAGTGAATTCAACATTGTCAAAAGCTCCTTCAATGTCCATGAAGGTGCACAATGCCAATTCCTTGGCGGACAGGCTATCCTCAATCCTACTGACTAGTTGGTGCAGTGCTGATTCACAGGATTTGCCTTGTCAACTCACACTGCTCATGGGGTTTTTACCATTTAATACTGATATCGTGCTATCAGAAACAGCATCTTACAGGTTTATACACCAGCTATTTGCTTCATTTTTAATCGGAATAGATTTGACAACACATTTATATGGGATCGTTTATATTATTATCGGGATGTTTCTAAATTATTGCAAACGAATGCAGTTACTTAACGAGAAACCGTTGCGGGAAAAGGTATCACAATGCACCTAAGGTATCTGCTAAGTTTCAGAAATATCATACGTGAATCTGAGAGAAAGAGTTTTCATAAATAGGATGCAGATTTATAATTACCTTTAGACCTTACCCTAAAAGACACAAAAGTAATTTGTTTACAGAATGCCCATCCTCTTGGGCCACTGGCCTGTGCGAGGATCTTATCAAACAGATTAAGGGAGAGAGTCGATACAGTACAAGATCGATGGTACTGATAAAATATGCTACGGTCACAGATAGGATTGATTTGAACCCACGCTATCTCTAACTCAGATCTAAACCGCTCGACCATCGGTACTCCCCATTGTGTAAAGGTATCATGACTCATAAAATAAAAATAACAGGAGAATATCAGATAATATTATGAGCCAAAACTAATAATCCAGTACAAAGAAGAACATCACGAATCACAAGTAAGCCCACTGTATTGAGTTTTAAAAATATAGTCAATAGTCAATAGTCAAGTATTTATTGCGGAGACAAATAGTACATTTGTATATCAAACGTCAAGTATCTAATAATTTTGACACACATGCTACATCGAACTCTCATTCATATATACATTTTGACACTCACTCTGCTCCGCTCATCGCCAATTTTTTACCCACCTCAATTCGAGAGCAAGTCTTCTGATTGTGCGGTCTCCCAGTTATATGTCATAAACTCGTTCACGCTATATAAGCGTTGGACACTAAACAGCGTTTCAAACGAGTTTTAAATTTTTTATGCGTAGGTGAATTTTTAATTTTATCTGGCAAGCTGTTGATGAGATGAACTCCTGCTTGTGAGGGCAAACGTTCATGAACTACCGTCCTGTGTCTCCTAGTTCGGTAGTTTTCTCTGCCTCTTGTCTCGTACGAGTGAACATCCCGTCCGTTGGTCAAGGTGCATTTAAGCATACAATATGACGTTGTTTCTAAAATGTAGAGACTTGGCAGAGTCAACAGTTGCAATCTATTGAAAACTGGCCTGCACGACTCTCTTAATTTTAATTTTGCAATGATACGTATCGCTCGTTTTTGAAGCTTGAACGCTCTTACAAATTGGTTACTTGCACATGCACCCCACAGCACTAGTCCATAGGTGAGATGTGGATAGATCAAGCCATAATAAGCCGTCATCATAACCTGAATAGGGCAGTATTTAGCTAGAGACCTCAGCACATAAATGCCTGAGGCTAATTTGGAGCAAACGTAATCGATATGAAAATTCCATGTCAAACCTTGATCAAGGTAAATTCCAAGGAATTTCGAGGAACAGACCTCTTCTAATATGGCCTCATCCAACACGATGGCCGGGCCATATTCGCAGTCTGTCGAGCGCAAAGAAAAATTTATAACATTGGATTTTGAAGAATTTGTTTTTGTTTTTATATGAGTGACTAATGGACAGCTAGAAAAAAATCTGCCCTATACTTGAGTTTTATTACCTATTCTACATGATAGAAGGAATTTAATTAAAAAGATCAATGAAATAAGAAAAGAGCTAGTCCAAATAAATATTTGTTTGGCGACCCTGATGTATCGGTATACTAGTAGATCGAATACCATAGAATCTTGTAACCAGATTTGTTTTTAAGTATGGTAACTACCACAGCTTAGTCAACAGCATTGACTATTGCACATCAAACAATTGCTTTACAATTTGCGTCAGAAAGTAATTACTCTCCACGGATATCGGACTAGAGATCTCCCTTCTAACCATCAATCGACGATTAACAACTTGTACGAACCTGTTTAATTTGTTGCTTAATACAATGGCAGATGTTAACCTAGAAGTGAATGATTGAATATAATTTAAATTCTTTATACTCTCGTTTCTGTTTGAAAGTAATTCGATTCGTTGCTTCAGGGATCCAAACCGAACCGACCCGTAATTGACTGTAAGCTCCTTCTCTCCCCTTATTATTTTACCCACAACACAGTCCCAGAGGAATTACTCTGCTTCCTTTTTAGTCTTGTACTTATTTCGTCAGCAAAGACGGTGCAGTGTTTTTCATCGATGACTTATACTCTTGATTAGCGGTTTATTTACGAATTTATTGGTTTCGTTAAAATATGCCCCGAGTACTTATTTCGACACCGGAACATCATGACCGATGAAGATATCCAATAATTGGATTTTTAGAAAATTTTACTGAATAAAAAAGTGAATATTTACAAGTGACATCGTTGGGTGAAGTTATCACTATGGATGCCATCATTGTTGGTGTAGCGGGAGTCGTCTTAAGCGTTTCATTGGTTAGTCTTCTCCAACTAAAAATTAGACACAGCCTCGGGGAGAAACGTATTGACACTTTATTGAAGTTATCCTGTTTTTAAAAGTCGGAAGACAATGGTTCCATTGAAATTACATTTTGTATGCGTCCGGAAAGAACCTCCATCTCTGAACCAAATACAATCCCCTTGCACCAAACACACTTATGGACCAAACTGCACGTCGTTGGATTATATAAAAAAATACTGAAAAAACCATTCGAAATCGGTCATTATGTCAAGTACGATAGCTAAATAGCGACTACGCTTCTATAGTATGTTACATATATTGCCAGGTGTTTTGGATATCTATTCATTCCAAAAGCATTAAAAGTACTGAGAGTATTTCCACACAAAAAAGAGTTTTTATCGTTATGGCAGTACCCTGACAACCTATGTGGGGATGGGGACAGCACACACTTGCTTTTTGAATCTCGTAATAATATCAAACAAGATACATACATGAAATTTTGCACTTTTCTGGCACATTAGAAGGAAATGGCATGCCTTTTGGAACTACCTGTTTTAGAAAACAAATGTATGTTTTTATGTTACACGAAACGAACTTATTCAATTATTATTATCATAACTAAACAATAAGAGAGGTGCAGTTACTCTTGCTCTGCTCCAATTTCTTTGTATGAGTATCGTTGACACGGGGCTTAGAAATATGTTTAACCCAAGGAATATGCGATAGGCTTGGTCCATGAACGACACTGTAAGGGACTCTGAGCCTATTTAATAGGATCATGGCCTATGGCTTCCCTACGTCAACCCCCTCCCCTCCCCGCGCCCTCTTAGCCACTCTCTCGGCTGTAATCCTTGTCGATAACCTAGACTCTAGCGAAAGTGAAGTTTTTTATTTGGTTTTAGTTTTGCCCTACATACTATTAGCAATGAAATTGTTTTGAGACTGTTACTGTAAACAAAACAACTATAAAAAAACAAAGTGAACATCCATTTGTTGTAATAATCGTTGGAATCATAATTCAAATTATCAGAAATATAGATTTTGAGCTTTTTATCCGAGTTTTCAGCTTATATTAGTTGTAACTACCTTTTTATGAAATTTAAAAAAAGTCCAGGGAAAGAACATTGAAGAGCTTAAATTGTAAGAGTTTTATTTACCATACTTTATTAAAACAGTATAAGATGGTTTGTAGCCTGTGGTAATGTATAAAATATTCATAATGAGCCTAATGTGTTTGGTGACATTGTGACTACAAACTTGCAGTAAGAAAAACAAACGTGTTAACTATAACTTGATACCTTTGTATTTAACCGACAAGCGGTTGGGTGCTGTTTTAAACAATTATAATTTGAGCAAACTCTGATCTCGAGAGCATAAAGATGTGGTCAAGCATGGTATCCAGCTTAATGCTGATAAATGCACAGTTCTTCACATCGCACCCCCTTACGTTAGATAGATAATGACGGAGCACAACATGCATGTTAAGCTTGGAGACCAAGCACTAGAGGTTTCCGGCGCTTTGAAAACGTTGGGTGTTATACTCGACAGTGAACTCAGCTTTTCTTACCACATCCCCTATGTTACTCAGCGTGCGCTTGGGAAGCTAAGGGATGTAGCAAAGATCCGCCGCCTGACACAATCTTTGATGTTATCCGTGTTCTTTTATTGTTATCCTACATATGGTAACAGAATTTTGAGTGTAGATATTGACAAAATTAAAAAAGTACAGAACACGGTTGTCCGTTTTATTTAAAATTTACGTAACTACAAGCAACCATCTGCCCATAGAAGGGCTGCAAGGATTATTGCCTCTGAAACCGTATGTAGGCTGCAGACCTGGTACCTACTACACCGCGTTCTGTCTCTTCAGGAACAGCGGTACTTGGTAGAGAGACTCCTCTACAGTGGCGAGGTTGCTGATCGCAGAAACCGACAGGACGATACCTTCACCTCCCTCGAGTAAGGTTCGAGAATAGAAGGAGAGATTTTTCATACTACGCCCCTAAGTTGTACAACTTGTGATCTAAAATCCCTGAAGGTGACAGCCTTTAAAGTCAAGATAAGAGAAATATTGGTGATTGACAATTAGGCTGGTAGTTTTTTGTTCTTAAAAGCTGCTGTACAGAGAAAACGCTCGAGTAATAAAGTAATTTTTTATTTGATTTGATATCTTGTTAGAACATGTGAAGTTTGTTACCAATTATATCGTTCTTATGTATCATATTTGTCATTGTTTGCAAATGGGGTTTTCCGTCAAATAAATAAATACATATTTTGGTCCATACTTGAGTATGTACAAAAGGATATTCTGAGGTCCCTCACGAGCATAAAACAATTCATTGTACTTTATTTAAATACACATCTAAATGAATGAATGACTGACGATCATCGACTATTTCCGTTGTGTTATTAGTTAAAAACAAATTGAATACAGTTAAACTTATATAACAAATAAAATTTAGAAACTCGTCAGCAGTTAAATTAGATCCTAATATGGAATAAAATGAGCCTTTTGCAAAATACTATGTGATATCATTCTCAGAGGTAGTATGAACCTCAGTTTACACTAAGTTTAATAGGATTTCGGATATTTGCCACCGTTGTTAAAAAAATAGTGTAAAAGTACGTTTCGAGGGTTAAAATATACCCTCTCCTTCAGTCGTAAAAAATACCCTAAGATATTAAAATGGTAGTGATAGACTTGCTTGGGTTCATTTTATTCAATATTGACTTCATGCAGTTTGTCAGGCATCTTTTATTATTTTAACTTTAAGTGGCAGTGCCTTGCGGTCCTATTATCCTTTCAAACTTTCCATCGTAAATAACGAACGTTAAACAAAAAAATGTTAATACAGTAATTATTCGGTCATTGATAACTTCGCGTATTTTAAAGTCTCATTACTTGGAATCGAGCCCAGCAACTCCTTGTAGAAGATATGAGAATTGAACCAACCCCTAATTGACTCTAAGCTGCTCTACATTCTCCTCATTATTCTGCCTACAAAACGATCACGTGGGGTTACTCATTTTCCATTACTTGGCGTATACCCATTTCTACAGCAATGTAGGCAACGTTTTCGACCTAAAGACACAATTTTATTGCACAATTTATTTTAGTAAGAGAATTACTTAACTGGAATACCAGTAAAGGCCTCAAAACACCGTTGTTGCAATTAAACCTTACATTAGGGACACCAGTAAAAAGTTAATAATTCAATCTGAATTCGACCTAAATGGAAAAAGTAATTTGGATTAATATCATACTTTGATCTTATCTACTGCTATAGTTTAATGAGATCTTTACACAATTTTACAAATATTTAACCTTTGATGCATTATACTAATAGTAAAGTTAAAAGAGAATCATAACATGGCTTACATAACAATATTATTCGGGAATGTGTAGTTATATAGTATTTAAACTAATAAAATTTGGAGATAATGCGTACACAGAAGTGAAAATAGTAGTTTTGACGTTTTTCTAAACCGTATACAAAACTTAAAACTGTTGTTTTCAACACATTTTTATAAATGCATTTTACACACTTGGATTTATTAATATACCCCTTTGGGTGTCCACAAAGTATTTGATCAAACTTCACAATATGATTTATCAGGGCCAAACGAGCAATACATTTCATATAAAGTATTCTCAAATCATGCTTAGGTATCGTATGTGTGTCTGTGTATTTTTAAGGGAAAAATAATATATTTAAACTAAGTAAAGGTATAAAGTTCAAACTTTGAAAAAGTTTTAGTCTAATTAAGACCTCTGTTTTCAATAAAAGTTTCGAAAAAGTACGATAAAACATTTCAAAATGGTGGCCATATACAATTTTAAAATAATCAACTCAAAATGAACGACAGATTTTATAAACAATTGACAAAGTTGTTGAATATGGTTTACCTTTACATAATCAATTAGATAATGAGTTTATTTTGCAGCGACAATAAAATTAATAACGGAAGGTTTGATTGAGCACTATCCACCGTTACAAATACTTTAATCAAGTATTTAATTACTGATAATTCATTGATTGTCTTGAGTAAATTAACTCATTCGGAGTAAAAATATTTATTTAAAAAATGTATATACAATTGTGTAAGAAAACTATAATATGTTTAATAACAGGTTATGCTGCAATACGTTTGGTCCCTGGGTAATATGAGCAGGGGAGCAGAACGGCTATTCTTAGTAGGCGTCCTACCACGTCATACACCCATACATGTATCGTACCCGGGAAATGTAAGTAGAGAACACTGCAGCCACTTTTAGTCGGTGATACACTGCGTAATACACCCAAAAATATATGTGATTCCTGGACAAGGTAAGAGGAAACACAGCAGATATTCATATTCGGTGTTATAACATGTTTTACAACAAAACACATTGGTCAGTGATAAATTCAAACCTACTTACGTTATAGGACATCGTAAAATCCAGATATAAGGGAATCTTTTGGAAAATGAAATACCCTTTTAAAAAGTAAAACATCCCAATTGAAACAGCCTTCCTTATGATGCATTAATTTTGGTGAAAATAGTCTGAGGTTTAGCAGTGATAGAATTGCGTTAATTACCCAGAAAACTCTCCACTAATTCGTAATTTTATGACCATACTTTGAAAAATATCGGTTCGTGCCTTTCGCAACTAAATATTATTTTAGACGGCCGCCACCCTCACACGAACCAATATGAGACCCGTCCCAAATATGTTAGAATAAACATATATATATATATATATATATATATATATATATATATATATATAACGAATAAAATAATATTAAATAATGTTAAATACTTTAATAAGTTTTAGAACGGTTTTTGAATACTCATAACAAATATTTTTGATAAAATTGCAGGTTTAAGAATAAAAAGGAGATTTTAAAAATGAAAATGGATCTAAAATTACATTGTTTTAGAAGACATAGGATTTTTATTACATAAGTAATTAAGATATTGTTATAATAAATAAATATTACTGATAATTGCTTTTAGATTAAATTTAAGCAATCAATTTTATTCAGTTCATGAAACAGTTGTGTAGCTTTTACAAAACGATGCGAACTCCTTTTTCGATCTTAAGTTTAACTAAATTTGGATTAGTTTGATGACAACTGCAGAAAACGAAAACCTCCCAAAAAATTGACAAATTGTATTAATAGGTCCCTGACTTTCCTTTGCTGCCTACTTCTAGACACTTATCCTCGAGTGAAGTTGAAATTGAATTTCCATGAATGGCTTATTAACGAACCTTTCAGTTCATTTAAACTCAATTCACTTACGTGCAGCATTTGTGTAAATTGAAAAATGGTGTACCTTACCAAATAGTTCTTCTACAATAGGAACTCACACACATATTGAAGTCGTACTCAGAAGTGTTGTTGACAATATCCCTTACATACGAGTCATCTTTTTGGTCTTTAAACTGTCGTAAATCCCTTTAGTGATTAGGGAAAACCCGAAGGGTTTAATTTAATTCCAAGAGTCATATTTTAATTAATTCTTGGTATTTATATTGCACTAGAGAGCGACAGGAAAGCGTGGTGTTACAAAACTGTAACTTTTATTATTTTTCCTGTCAAGAAAGCTTCAGAGACATTTGTAAAGTAGTGCTGATGCTTTGAAATTGTAATGGTTATTGCATACATGGTTACTTAATTTTTGCGTATAACACTATACTGAGTTTTCACGTTTTATCTGCTATCGTTTAAAGATATTAAGGTGTTTCCAGGCATTTTATACACTTTGTACATAATCAGTAAATATTCATATTAAAATATGGAAAAATATATACATTATATAAAGAAACAATAACAGGCTTCTACACGATCCTTTAATGTGAATGTTGAGGTTAGCTCAATTTCAACTTCCTCTTTGTGCAGCGTCTGGAACCCGCCGCTGTCACAAACTTGACTCCTTCAATCTGGAGTTATGTCCGTCTGAAGACATAAAAAAATCGGCAACCAAGAAGCTCCTTTACATCATCTCTTCAGAGACACATATACAACAAAATATAGTGTAATCCAAGTGAAGAGATATTCTCATTGTCTCATCAGGTGCACAATTCAGTGCACTACGATGTTTCTGACAAGATTTCAAAGCACGGCGTTGCAACCGAGTTTTGTACGCATAACGAAGCTAAACTCAACAAAATATAGTGTAATCCAAGTGAAGAGATATTCTCATTGTCTCATCAGGTGCACAATTCAGTGCACTACGATGTTTCTGACAAGATTTCAAAGCACGGCGTTGCAACCGAGTTTTGTACGCATAACGAAGCTAAACTCAACAAAATATAGTGTAATCCAAGTGAAGAGATATTCTCATTGTCTCATCAGGTGCACAATTCAGTGCACTACGATTTTTCTGACAAGATTTCAAAGCACGGCGTTGCAACCGAGTTTTGTACGCATAACGAAGCTAAACTCAACAAAATATAGTGTAATCCAAGTGAAGAGATATTCTCATTGTCTCATCAGGTGCACAATTCAGTGCACTACGATTTTTCTGACAAGATTTCAAAGCACGGCGTTGCAACCGAGTTTTTTACGCATAACGAAGCTAAACTCAACAAAATATAGTGTAATCCAAGTGAAGAGATATTCTCATTGTCTCATCAGGTGCACAATTCAGTGCACTACGATGTTTCTGACAAGATTTCAAAGCACGGCGTTGCAACCGAGTTTTGTACGCATAACGAAGCTAAACTCAACGTGCCCTTTTGAATCAGCCTTTTTCACCATAGTCACGTTACGTGTAGAGTCCTTTAATATATTTTGACGACGATATAATATACACGGTTATACAGCCATATTCTTATCTGCAGCAGTTTTCTGTGGGTCTGAATAGAAAATGCCCCTGAAGAGTACAAAAAAAGTTTACAATTTCCTCGTAAAATGTAAAAGATTTCAAATTATTTTCCTGACTACAATTTTAAACGACTGTGACTAAAATAGTTAATAAATAAAAATAAAATAAATGAAATAATGATTGCACATATCTTATTACTTGTACATTGTGATTTACTAGTACCACTATAGTACTGTATAGTAGTTTATATTCAAAGTATGAGAACTAGGAAAACGCTCTAAAAATAAACATTTTAAATCATTTTATTTTTGATGTTCCTTTCAGAATTGTTTTAGATAACTTTGTAATCATTGCTAAATAATAAAAATATATCATACACCTCTACAGTCCAAAATAAACTATAATTTGTTCTTATTTATACTTATATTAATCGTAGACGTGTCCTTACATTATTTTACGACTAAAATAATTACATTGCGGAATTTATTATTTCTAGAGGATACTCATTATTGGTTCTAGAGTTCTAGAGCTGTGCATTAGTGGTTTTAGTACTTTAATCTGCAACTCATTTTTTCAAAGTTCTCTAAGAACAAAAATACTTAACACGTTCGGATGATTGACCAAGAGCAAATACATCTTTAATCTTGAAACCTCTTTACTTATCTACACCCACATTGCTTTAGCGGTTTATCTGTTCACATTAAAACTTTATCCACAACAAGAGTTTAAAAAGAGCATTAAGAACTTGTTCTCTACCAATAATTGCAATAAACTTGAGCAGTTATCTGTAGCTGTAGTAAACCTTAATATTTGTTTATTTTTTGTGAAACTAGACGAATGAGATAAATGTTACTCATACAGATAAATGAAAATACTGGCTAACCCGGCCACGCTTGTTGTTGCTTGGTATTTAGACATATGTACAAATTACGGGAGTGCCGATGGCCGAGCGGTCTAAGTCGT